>NC_047520.1:12714248-13071356 GCF_902827115.2 Pseudochaenichthys georgianus | reverse complement strand
TATTTTAAAGGGGCACCCCACCTATGTTGAAGTCACGGAGAGCCTTTTTGAGCCTATGCAAACATTTGGGGCTGTATCGGAGCTTTGTCAATTCTGAGAAAATACTAGATTGAGTAATCTAAAGCCATTTTCTCAAATAACCTCCAAACAATGTCTGGAATACCAAGTCAATATAATAGGTAGACATTTCTATTTGCGTCTTTGCTGTCCTCGATAGAAAATTCCTCAACATGCCCACTGGCTTGTCCTTAAGGCTCAGTATTATGATTGGCTCTGTTCATGCTTGGGCTTAATCGAACTGCAAGCAATGGGAATCCACCACCACATTTTTGGTTGGACATTCTGGTCTGTTATGCTAGTCGCGGCTAATGTAACCTCGAGCGACTATAGGCCAAGGAGCTTGGGAAGAAGGTCATGTAAGGTCTCTTCATATTGACTCAAGATTTTTTTTCTCTTTAAAAAAAAACTAGTTTACAACCCTAATTTCCGACACCTCCTTGTGTCCAATCACTTTAGGCAATGTATCCAATTTGACTAAGTTCCTTCAGCAGGTCCAAAATGTATTATTCAACTTTTTACATTTGTAGAAGTTGCCGTTTAAAAATATCATATTAGAAATTAGATAAAAACTAAACCCAAATCAAGCCCAAAGCTTTATGCAACACAGTTTTCCATGTTGGGAAGCAAAACAAAAAAGAAAACGTATGACAAGACCAACACTTTGCTTTATGGGAGTGCACTACTAAATCACCAGTGGTCCTTTAAGCCCTTATTTACACATGAATTAGTCAATCTAAAACCTCCTTGCTGACAAGTAACAACACAATGCTAAACATTAATCACTTGGTCGCTCAGTTTTTTTTAATCTGATTTTGAAATGTTATGATACAATGGAACTCAAGCCTTCATCACTAGACATTTCAAGTCATACGATTGAATGAACACATTATGATTACTATGACTGTTTTGTTAGGGGGAATTAGGAAACCAAAGTCATATACAAATATTAAAATTGATGGCTGTAGAGGACAGGAAAATATAGTTTCCTGGTAAAGAAACAAACCATTTGAAAATATATGGCTATGCTCGCTCAGGAGACATTGTCTTGAGTCTTTCCATTTCTTCTCTCCATTCAACACGAAAAGCAATACTTTTTCATATCGAATGTGTTAGTGCAATATGCCTGGCAGGGTAATTGTTTCTGCCTAATGTTTATGTATTGAAGGAAAAGAGGGAGTCCTGTGTTTTCAGGGGGCCGGAATAGATTCACGATCAAGCCTCAGAGAGTGGGTCCAACAAAGGAGAGGAAAATAGGCTATTAAGTGGCCAGCGTTCTCTGGACTCACACAGAGTCACACACACATCTTATTTCATGCACAACACTCAGCTCCCCTTTAACCTGCTGTTGTAAATAATGATAGCTGATAACCCGTGCAAGATAGAGGCGAGCTGCTGAGCTAAATAATCTGGGCAAACGTTACCTTTGTTTCTCTAGGTAAAAGGAAACAGAGAGAGTTTACTGAAGGAGAATAAAAGGTTCAAGAGGGAAGACTAACGGAGAAGAACTGATTCCACAAACAATCTATAGGAAGGACTTGTTGGGAACAAAGCTATTACTATTATTTTATTTATTTATTACAACTACTTTTAAAACCTCACTCACTCACTGAAGACCTTAATTAAACTGTTAAATGGACCCTCAGGCTAAGTGTGTCCGACCAGTCTCCCCCTATGGATCGCTAAATCCAGAGCACGAGTACTATTCACAAAGTAATTACACAAATGTTTAATTAAATGAAACTCCTGCCAACTAGATTGGGAAAAAAAGACTTAGTGGGACTTCATAGAGGAATACACTTAGATGAGAGGGTAGGAGGAATTCTGCAAAGCCATGACTTCTGTTACAACTTCTATGTTAAGGGCTGGGAAATCTATGTTGCAATATTTTCTTATGTATATGTTTGCTGTTTTCAGACTTTGTATCAAAAATAAAATAGCTCTAAAGGAGAGTTAAGGGCTAATATGTTAGTGCAAGCTCATAATGACTGAGGAAATAAGAATATTTGCCAGATAAAGTGTCATAAGCAATGCATCAATCATGCACACAAGCCGGCATTTGACTGGAGGTAGGCCTATGGGGTTTAAAATAAGTGAGCATATGAGGCACAAAGGTTCTGATAAAAGACAAGTTGCATCATGGGAAATGTAGGCTGCAGCTAGACGAAAAAATGATACAAAAAGACAGGATATCTCAGCCTCTGCTCTTTTAACTTTCATCCTTCTTTTTAAATTGGCCTCTGGTGAGTCCCCTCCCCGTGTGGAAGTGCATTACTATACTGATTGAGAGCCCCTTAAAACTTCAATGCAGTATTTATTTGTATGTTGATGCATATGCCTACACAGATGCAAACAAAATTAAATAGGAATCGAGGTGGTCTACAATCATCTCATTTCCTGCCTCAGACAGTTTTATTTATCAGCTGGAATATGTCATGATGTGTGTAGACATGGTGATTACATCCAATCCAATACAAATGATACATTGGCCACTTATAGTTGCATCAGTCATGAGGATCTATTCCCGCTAGATTAGCTCTTCTTACATTTTAATTGTAATCAATCTGACCTATAATCTCTTTATTTTGCATTAACATCTGTAATGTAATTACTATCATTTAAGCAGAGGCTGTAACAGATACTATAGTTTTTAATCAGATTAATTAGATGTTGATATCGGAGTATTATTGATATATTTGGGTGTGTAGATGGGGGGTAAAGATTGTAAAAGAGGAGGTATGAAAATCCCATTCCGTTTTGCTGTGATTTCACTTTACAACTTTGCAAAAAGGTAGATAAAAAAGTAATTTATTCCCTGTGAGTGTGTGTGTGTTTTGCACACACATGTCTCTGTCTGTTAGTCCCTTGTGAAGCCTGAAATCAGCTTCTCTGTTCACCAGCCTTCAGGCGTCACTTCAAACACCCCTGTGGATAACAGGATGTAAAGATTGCCATTTATCTTGGCAGGCTGTCTAACTGTGCACACGTTTGATTAGTGAACCCCCTCTGTTGCTTAGTATACAGCCTTTAACCCACTGATAAATGTCTGTGGTTTCAGCTGTAAATGTGAAATATTGGCCTTTGGGCTCGCTGTTTCTTTTTCTGTGAAAAATTAGTGGGAGAGGTGTGTGTCTGTGGATATATGAGGGGGTTAAAGAAGTATATCTGATTCAGCTGCATGCTTCACACGTCAAACCCTCACACACACATACCCACGCACATACCTCTCTGGGGACTCCGTTTTTACAGGGTCAGGTCTCTCCCTGCTTGCAGAGCAAATGAAGCGAGGGTCATGCGGGGTTGTGAAAGACTCAGAGAGAGGGAGGTGTGTGTCACACTTACTTCAGCTAACTTGTGCCCTCACAGTCTCCTTCTGCAGATTCACTTCCTCTCTGATCCTTTTTTGCAAACACAACTTCCCTTTAACCTGGAGGCATGTGTGTGTGTGTATGTGCGCGCGTGTGTGTGTGTCTGTGTGTTTTCCCGATCTCACTCATCAGCTTTGGTCTTTGTGTGTAATCGTTTTGTACACGTGATTAAATATCTCTGTATGTCCAGTATGTGCGAGGGAATAAAGAGAGTTGGAGGGGGGGGTAGAGGATAAACCAGAGGCCAAATCAATGAGTGTGAGTCCTTGGGCAGAAAGCAATAAACTCCATTAACAAGGTGCAGCCACATTATCTGGGAAGGAGTGTGAACAAAAAAAAGATGAATATTGATATAGAAACCAACTGCGTGTTTTATTAGAGCTTTTATTTTTCTAACCCCTTTTGTGATCTGGGTTGCTGTGTGTGTGCGTGTGCGCGTGCGTGTGTGTGTGTGTGCATTACTACGAGGTGGAGTCCCTTCACCACATCTGCAATGCAGCAGAAAACACAAAAAAGAGAGGGAGGACGAGAGAGGCTCGCGTGATAAAAAGAGTGACGCCGTCCTCGGACACATTTCTCTCTCTTGCTCCCTCTCCATAAAAAGTGCTTGTATACTGAAATCCAGAGCACATCATGTCACATCCTGTCCCCACATTAACTTTAGATATCAAAATCAGGCTGTGTTTTTCCCAGCGCACATCTGCACTGCCCAGCGCACATCTGCACTGCCCACATACACCCAATGTGGTGACCTTTAAAAACATGGAGGGACTCCACCTCTCTCAAGCTGATGCACCGGCAGTGTTTAAGTTGTGATTGTACATGAGGCTTAAATGTCTTTATTTACCACAAAGTGTTTTGTTAAAAGAAGATGTGTATATCATTGGAAGTACTGTGACCTATAAAGAAATGAGGAATTCTGAGTATTGCTATGAATCATGTTGGTCT
The DNA here is from genome assembly GCF_902827115.2 of Pseudochaenichthys georgianus. Classification (NCBI taxonomy): domain Eukaryota; kingdom Metazoa; phylum Chordata; class Actinopteri; order Perciformes; family Channichthyidae; genus Pseudochaenichthys; species Pseudochaenichthys georgianus. Next base: position 13,066,983 of record NC_047520.1, on the reverse strand, counting down.
GTCCATGTGTGTTTGTTTTAGTGTGTTTAAACGTGTCTTTTCTCTGGATGTTGGACAATAGAGCTCAAAGAGAGAACACTTAAGTACGCCAAGTCCTCCACACCCCTCTAGCACTCACCTGTGGATCAAAGACCGACCGATCTTTGATACCTTAACGGGATTTGAATTTGCTCACCGGCAGCATGTGGACTGCTCATTCACCGTCTGTCTTCCCCTCAGACACACACACACACACCGGCTATGTGTGTGTGTGATTCTTCGATCGATCCTTGAGAGATTTTTTCTTTGTACTGCATGGACGATCCAAGTAATTGTGACAAAGTCTTCCAGAAACGATGTTAAGGAAATCACCATAATCTTGCTTTCCTTCTTGTCTTCCAAATGCAAAAAGAGTGCTTCAGTCTTCCAAAGCCAAAATGACACTATTTTTGTATACAAATGGGGCAAAAAAAGATATCTATATATAAATATATCCATGCAAACGTGGTTGGGGTGCAGTAACTCCCCCTGTTGCTGGCAAGGTGGAATAACACAACTACTATACGCCATCTGAACCCACGGATCACTGCGAGAAAACAGCTGAAAAGGAATAGGAGTTGTGGGACTTGTAGTTTGAAACTCCTGGGTTGAGGTAGAGCATCACAGGCAGGCGGGACTACAAGCATGCATGCGCCAATCATTTACTGGACACCTTCGAAGAAACAGTCTTTACCCAAATATTTACTCGTTAACCCCTTAAGCCCCCTATCCTCCAACACTATTATCCCGAACTCTTGTCTCTGTATTTGCAATATGTATTTATTTCTATGATAACTTACACAAAGTCAAGGGGATACGTATTATTGGATATCATTGAATAAAACAAACTAATATATTTGTATGATTGTATCGCTGGTCTGCTGGGAGTTTTTTTTCCTTTGATGTCAAGACATTTGACCTACATTTCCAATTTAGGTAAGTTCACTAATATGTGTATATGATATGTTATGGTTTGGGCTGGGTTCCTTTGGACACTTATGCATCTGGAGAACAGTTAATCAAGGATATGCAAATTCTCAAAAAGGTGCATAATTAGTCTGGACCGGAAGAAAACATAACACTGATTTGAAGAGAAAACATAATAAGTCAAGACTAACACTGGATGTCAAATGCCATTACAACCTGGCTTTTGAACCAGCTTAAACTAACTGAACCAAAACCACCGAACACAATTGGTAAGCTACGGGAAAAGAAAAACAACTTCCAAACACGCAAAGTCATAATACTACATTTGTATTTTAGACAACGGTGTGCTTCCAGTTCCAGTGTGTCCATTTCCTTTTATAACATGGCAGAAAGCTGCTCGAATAACAAACGGTGTTCCCAGTTTGGAGTGGAATTAGTTGACTGGCCTACTCAAAAAGAGCCAAACCCAGACATCAAGCCTGGAGAATAATTGGATTACCCTTTCTCCCAACTAAAGTGGCTGACCTGTTGTTGAAAGGGATTAGGCACCGGATTGATGGTTTTGGAATAAGATGTTCAACCGTGTAAGATTGCTTTATTAAGGTCTCCCCAAACCTTTTTGCCCATTACTGTTAGTATTCTTGTGTTACTTTTAATTGTAAACTGAACACAAAGATCAATTGGCAGACTTTTAAATTTGAAATCTCAGATAGGACAAAGTTTATCTCTGCCAGGTAATTCAACACACTCTCACTCCCTAAGCGTCCAATAGCGACGTTTGGTCAGTGTCCGTGGCGTCCAATTGTGACGCTCCTAGGCTCCTTCAGCGTCAGAAAGGGACGCAAATAGCTTTCAACTGATTTCAATGTATTCCCATCTGCGTCGGGATTTGACGCTCATGGAAGCACGGCATTCGTTTATGTCGGCTGCCCTTAAAGGTAATGTGAGCGTCCATTCCCAGGAGTAAAGGATGGCAGAAGACACTACACTACCCAGAATCCCCAGCTATCGTTTGGACTACATCATGTGCTCTTGACAAACCCCGTGATAGTCCTCAAGCTCTGTGATTGGAGAGTGTGCTCCGAGGGTTAAGCCGATTCTCGAACAGCACTTGAAATGGGATGGAACCACGGCAGACTGTCCAAAACTGGATTTGAACGGGTCCACCGCGTCCCCCCTCCCGTCCCCAGAACTACACATGCTGGCTATTCTGTTTCGCAACATGTTCTCTATGGCACGTCTCTACTGGGAGTTGTAGTTTTAAAAGACGTTTTCATATTTCCCATAATAAGAAGTTGCCAGTATTAAACTGTGTACATCCCTGGAGGTTTAGGGGACAGGAAACACTCACATTTAAAACATATAATTAATAAATGGGTGAAAATTGCTTGTGCCCATTATGGGCAGTATTACTATATATACCCACATGCCAGCTAAGGTCAGAAGAGCTTTATTTAACAGCTGGTCTTATGTGTGTGACCCCTGTGATAACATTACATTACATTAATTGATAAGCCTGAAACATGCACTTGTCAAGGTTCAGAGGCACATTTTGCAAATATGGCAGTAGCCATCGATCAGCTTAAGATAAGATATACTTTATTGATCCCAAGTTGGAACATTTGCGTTACATCAGCATGTGTAACAGTTAAATATGTAGTTGTGTTTATTTGAAAATCATTTAGTATAATCACATAAATTCTGTGTTTTATATTCAACAATTCTGTGATCTTTATTTATTGATTGTTCAATACCTGACAAGGCCGGAGATGAAATATCTACATACGTCTTATAAGAGTATAATACATTATGTATAATATCAGTTAAAATAAGTGCTTCAACATAGTTAACATTGCTGGACGTATGTACAAATATTGATAGATGTCTTGTAATGCACTATTGAGGAACCTGCAACCCAAGTTTTTCATTCAGTGCAGAACTACACCACAGTTGTGTAGGCCTATATGATATGTCAATAAACCTTAGAAAATCTTGAAATCTTGAAAGGGATGTGCAAAATAGTCATTACATACAGTCTTTAATTAACAATTAGTAGAGAATAACGAGTAATGAATATACTTTATAGGGATCGTATTAATATCTAATAATACACATATTGAAATTCAATAACATGCTTTAACCACCAGGTGTCCCTTTATATCAGCTGTGCACCTTTATGGTGTAAATACAGCCTATCTACCAATTGGATCAAATATAAAAGTGAGCCGAATTAGTGTTGATACTGCAAGGAGACGTATTGTGTGAAAAGAAATGTAAGATGTTGTTTAATGGCTGATATATTTATGATCCACGTCACGTTTTCAGTTCCTCATGTTTGTCTTCTCATCAGGGCTCTATAAATACAGAACTACGGCAGATATGTAATATGTAATGCAGCCGAACCGTGTATTAGAATGCCGTTATGTGATGACTTTCAAAGAGAAAAGCAAGCACACTCGGAATAAGGTATTATTATTATTTTGGTCTGTTTCCGGTATTTGTTAATGACGATGTGCTCTGAGATGTGAGACTGGAATTGCACAGGGGGGAAATAACGTAGGCTATCTTTAGATGCAGATTTTGTTAAACTAATATGTTTAGGCTGTGGACCAACACTATACATTGACGGGGAAGGGGGTAGCAATAAAGATAACACCATTAAACAGTTACACAACATAACAGAAATAATATCGATAGCAGCGTCCCTAGCAACCACCTTGGTAACAATGAAAACGTCGCGATTTCCTGAAGTAATCTTCGTAATAACTAGCAAACTAAAGATCATGTACATCCACTGCACACATAATCTGAAATAACAACTCATATTTCTCGCATCAAATGACATCAAAACGCATTTTAATGGCCAAACTAACTTTAAAATAGGCATTTTCTACCGAGAATAAAACGAATTTCGGCCATGTTTTCTTTTTCTGCAGGGAGAAATTTGAAGATCACGTGACATAGACGCCAGCCATCGGAATGAATGGTGAAAAAAAACGGGGTTTGTCAAACAGAGCACATGGTGTAGGCCAAACGATAGCTGGGGATTCTGGGTAGTGTAGTGTCTTCTGCCATCCTTTACTCAGAAAACATATTTGTTTCTCCGAATCGAAGGGGAAAAATACAAAAGCATTGCACACAATTTAAACCAATCAATGTTGTGTAATTAACAAGGATAATCTGGTGTTTTTTAGTCGATGAGTAGTGCAGATATCACTGTAAAATCAATCGACAGTAAGAGGAGTACTTACTTCCGGGTGTAAAATTCTCCGTTATCCAATGGGAATGGACGCTCACATTACCTTTAAGGGCAGCCGACATAAACGAATGCCGTGCTTCCATGAGCGTCAAATCCCGACGCAGATGGGAATACATTGCAATCAGTTGAAAGCTATTTGCGTCCCTTTATGACGCTGAAGGAGCCTAGGAGTGTCACAATTGGACGCCACGGACACTGACCAAACGTCGCTATTGGACGCTTAGGGAGTGAGAGTGTATTGGGTAATTAGGTAAATAAGCACAAAGGAAGTGATTACACTAATGGATTTCCGATATAATCAAAGTGAGAAAAGTTGACACTGTGCTGGAATGCATTTTTAAAGACATCTCCAACATCAAACTAATTAAATTGTTCATACAGTGACATTCACTTTTTTGACGTGATCTGATTAATATCATTCCGTTACATGTCATTTGTTATTATTTACCGTGAAAATAATAATCATGGTTAAGCAATCTATCTTATTAAACTATACTATGTACTTCCAAATTAAACAGTGATCTATTATGAGAGAGTTCCCTGACTTTGACTCACTGCCAACAGTGTCTTCATATATACTCCCTCATGACCACAAATGTGATGTGTGACTTGACACTAGCAGCTCTGTTAATAGTTAGCTTCTATGGTAATTAAATTGGCAGGAGGCCAAATGGCAGTGATAGTGGATCGTAAATGACGGTGGTGTGGAAGGCCTGTGAATGTGAGTGAAAGCACGGTGGCATGAACCAAAGGGATATAGGCTGGTAGAGATGTGTTACTGCATAGGCCTTCAGGAAATACAGCAGAGTGTGGCAGTGAAATATGTTTGTTTAACTATACGGTAGGCATAAGAGGAGTGGGTGACTGAACAATGCTCTTTTGTTGCAGAAAGGGCATTGTATATCACTTCTCCACCATACAAGACAACCATGCTTTCCATGTTTAAGTTGAATAAGCAGTGAGGCCTTTAAGCGACTAACGATTGGTTTCTTTGCTACACTTTTCATTGCTTTACTTGAGATGTTCAAGCCATTCATCACTTAATGGAAAGTACAGTAAGCTTTACATATATGGTAAGCTAAGAACCTCCACAAGTCAATGCCACTTTCGGAGAGAGAAGATTCCACTTTATGAGGTGTTATGGTAGCTAATCTCGAGGTGACAAACACAATTATTTTAATTGTTTTTTTTAATATACAACATGATACATGTGGAAACAGAGGCTCGCCTACTTTACTTATTACATTTCACTAAATAAAGAGCACACCAGTACTTCATGTATTGCCCCTGAATGAAATTGCAAAGCACAGATTCCATTATGGACTCCAAATAAGCAAGATAGAGAAAATGAAGGTTTAGCTTTAGGGCACAGAGTAAGTGTCAAATGTAGATCAATCATTGCTGTAATTCCGAAGGTATCATAGCCAGTGACCCATTGAGTATATTGTAGCTTCATTGTTTCCAATTTGGTTCTAAAAATACGAGAGAAGAAGATGAGGAAGCAGAGAAGGAAATGTCATATGAAGAACCAGTGAGAACTAGTGGTACTGTATGCAAGTACACTAAGCTCTCATTGGGCTTGAGTACAGCATGATCCACACTGACTGAGGGGGTGAACAGTGACACGCATCCCCCCCCCAAGCATGTAATTGGAGGAGACAGCAGTTGGCCAGACTAGCCTGACTGACAGACAACAACAGTACACACCGACCAAACCAAAACTTGCACTGAAAAGTTCCAGTCGGCCGCACTGGAAAGACAAAGAGGGACTAACAAAGTTTGGATTTATTTACTAAGGATCTGTTTGGCGGAGGGGAGATCTATTTGGTTGGGGTTGCCACCATGAAAGGCCTGGATCTGCTCCTGCTGGCATGTTGTGTATGCTGCCTGAGCACATTGGGAGGTAAGTTGACACAAAATGCCAATGTAGCCTAACCTAGCTGTAGTAGCCATGATACACATTTTACTTTGACAATACATTACGATCACATGTTGAATGCAACATTGAACAAGGAGTGCACCAGAACTAGCAACAGTGTCTCTGGGGCACAGTTCACATACTTATAGGACTTTTAAAGGTGTACAATAGTTACATTTCCATTGGACATGGTGTGGAGATCAATTTAACATAATCCATAGGGCTTGGCGATACAGATCTCGACTATGAGAAGGGCACAATACGTCAAACAAAGCTCAAGTTACTTTATTCTCCTTTAGCTCATGTTGCTTTAGTTTTCATGAATGTTTCCTTTCTGCTTCATTGACAAAACTGAATCACAGCTAACATTAAACAGTAGTTAAAAGTCACAGCAACAACACATTCTTTAAAATAAGTACAAGGTATTTTAACTAAGAAGAGCCATACAAAATGCACAATTAGCAGCTCTGTGAGGCTGTACTTTGGCATTGCTTTGAGGTAAATGCAAACATTAGCATGCTAATGCTCAACGTGACTTGCTGACATGCTAATGTTTGGCACGTAATATTGGACAGGTTTAGCGTTATTAGAGCATGCTGATTGCATACCTGCCGATTTGGGCGGTAGTCTACCGCTTTTGACATGTTTCTACCACCTACCGACTTAGCTGGCTTTCAATCTTCCCAAACTATAACAAATACAAATGACAGTCCATAGACACTGGACTCGACTTTTGGCGGACACCGTTTGCAACGTGTCTGTGATCGCATCATACAAACAAACAGTCCTCTGTGTTTCTGAAAGAGAAACAACGTGCAGACCGGGGGGAAAGGTGCCTTTCTTCTGCACCCCCGGGGCTGATGGGTAATCACTCCCAAATGAGTTTAAGGGAACAGAGACGAGGCATTGGAGTACTGCAGGATTTCCCCGTTAGTATCAGTGTCTCGAAAACACATGTTGGCGACTGAAAGACATCCAGTGTTTGGTCTTTTCCTGAAGCATCCTTCACCTACAGTGTCTCAACTCAAAGAGGACCACAAACACACACAAAATATAATACAACTTTGAGATTTGGGGATATTTATCTCCCATTCTTTCACTTTTTCTGACATTTTCAACACCAAGCATGTCGTTACCTAATTTGGGCGTGCACATTTGCCACGCGCAAACCTACCTCTTTTGGATTTGGAAAGGTTATGTGATTGTTGGTTGGAGTTAAACAGAGATTACAGCTGAGGTGAATGTGAGTTTCATTAGTTTAACAGGATGCCTATTTGATGAAAAAAATGATAGTAATACAATAGATGTACATCACATATTTCATGGCAATGGATTAACTAGATACCATCCTATTTCATTTAAATGGAAACATTAGGGTAATGTTTAAGGTAAAGTCAGGTCACAACTCCAAAAACTTAACTAAATACCATCGAAAGTTACTTTAACCATAATAAATCATTGGTATGTGGCCTCCATTTCTTCATAAAGAATAATTGACTTTCTTGTTTGAGGCTGTTGATTTGATCACTAACCAACTTGTTATGGACAAGCACAGTGTATTCAAACCACTCAGAAAAAGATTTGGTTCCTATCGAACTGCTCTCAATGTCCATATGAAATCACTTTGGTCACTACTAATGGCGCATTTCCACTGCAGCACGTAGCATGGTTTAAGCGGGCCAGGCCAAACCCGCTTTTTTTTGCTTTTCCACTAGGGGTAGTTCCGGCTCAGGGCTACTTTTTCACCTTTTTTCTGGCCCTCCAAAATCGAGGTTCTTACCGGGCCAACAACCGGGCCAACAACCGGGCTGAATATGCTAAACTAGTGACGTAAACACTCTGGACTGCTGAATGGTCAGAGAGAATCGCTAGCAAGGGAGCTACAACTACGACAAAATGAACATATTTTACCGTGATTTAATTGTTATACACGTTTCAAAATGATGCCGAAGTAACAACATACAGATACCGGTCTGCAGACACAACCCAGTCTCACGGCATTTGGTGTTATAGTCACAACATTTAATCTATTGATTCGTGTTCACCAACACGATTTTCCCCTTTTTTTTCCTGTCACACAGAATGATTTTAAAAGCAATATATTTCTATTGGTAGTATGTTTCGTGATCGGAAGCTGTGGGGTTCATAAAAACATGTTCTTACTCAATATCAAGCCACGATTATTGTTTTTATTTTAAAATCGTATAATGTTGGACTTTTTTTGTCCTCTGTGAGGAAAAGAAATGGGGCTCAGAGCCTCAAAATACTGAAATCTGTATTTTTTAATATTTTTTTTCCTTCTAATTTGTTATTCTTTTCTAAATAACACACTGTTATTTACTCACCAATAACACACAATTATCCTTGTTTTTATTTATTTGTTTGATTCCATAATCTCTGGCTTTTTTGGCGTCCGTCCGGAACTGAATTTCAAAATAAAAATAACCGGAAACAGACGTAGGCCTATAAGGGACATTTCGAGCATCATTGCGATACACTGAACTGATTACCCAAGATCCTCAGCTATGGTTTAAGCTAGCTGATTGGATGTTTTAGCCGCAATGCATGTAGGGATATGGTGTTCATGCCATATCAAATCCGAAAAAGAGAGAAAATAATACTTAATTCCGAGTGTTCTTGCTTTTCTCTTTGAAAGTCATCACATAACGGCATTGTAATACACGGTTTGGCTGCATTACATATTACAGATCTGCCGTAGTTCTTTATTTATTATCTTTTATTATCTTATTATCTTATCTTATTATCTTTATTATCTTTTTCTTTATTATTTATTATATTTATATTATTTATTATCCTGATGAGAAGACCTTTTGAAAAACTGAAGAAATGCCGCCGAAACCGAATACTTTACGTGGATCATAAATATATCAACAATTAAACAACATCTTCAATTTCTCTTCACACAATACGTCTCCTTGCAGTATGAACACTAATTCGGCTGACTTTTACATTTGATCTAATTCATAGATAGGTTATATTTACACCATAATGGTGCACAGCTGATATAAAAGGACTTGTAGTTTTTAAAGATATTACTGATTTGAATTGAATTGAATTTTGAATGTAAGAATGTAAATACTGAGTCTGAAATAGTATAGCATTATGCTGTAAAATTATGTGAAAACATGAATAAAACTACACATCTTCAGATGTTGTACATACATAAGTGTCCTACACTAATAATACAAAGTTATTATGGCTGTGTGTACCTTGTGTGCACCGCCTAGTGGTTAAAGCACGTTATTGAATTATTGTTTGTATGTGTTATATTTGATTAAAAACATATTAAGAGTACATACTTTCATAGGGGGAAAGTAGAAGGTCTGTGATAGAAATATAGAATATAAAAAATCAAGAAGATACTATAAGTGATCTCTACAATAAAACAGTTTAGTGCAGGATGTACAAAGATATTAATAGGAGGAGGTGCAAAACAGAAAAACAAATTAACCTTTATTTAAACATTAAATAATACTTTAGATTAAGGTCTTCTTTTAAATAAGAAAAAAGCTTTTGGGGGTATAAAAAGATAAATAGTTAGCCTGACAAAGTACTTAACGTCTAATATATTGCTTTCCTGCAATGTTAACTATGTTGAAGCACTTATTTTAACTGATATTATACATATGAATTATACTCTTATGTATGTAGATAGTATAAGAAATGTGCAGAATATGAATATGTTTAATAGTGGAGGTACACACATATTGATAGATGTCTTGTAATGCACTGTTGAGGAACCTCAGCTGCGACCCAAGGTTTTCATTCATTGCATAACTACACCGTAGTTGTGTATGATATGTCAATAAACCTTAGAAAATCTTGAAAGGGATGTGCAAAATAGCCATAATATACAGTCTTTAATGAACTATTAGTAGAGAATAACGAGTAATGAATATACATTATTACTCGTTTCCATTCATGTCAATTGCAGATAAATGTTTAGTCTTTTCAAGCACCAACTATCAAATATCTCTTCTGATTGTTGGCACTTGACAATAACCTTACCTGAATTTTACTCAGGTGTAACTAAAGTCTGATTTAAGGGTTGTTTATATTTCACATAATTAATCAGTATCTGAAAAGTAACTCAAATATATGTAGTGGAGTAAAACTACCAGGTTAACCTCTGAATTGTAGTGGATTAGAATTACAAAGTAACAATGAGCTGTCATGTGGGTATATATTAATGCTGCGCATTATGGACACAAGCGATTTTCACCTATTTATTAATTATATGTTTTACATTTGATAACACCAATGTGTTCAATACTGGCAACTTCTAATTGTGGGAAAAACGAAAACGTTCAGTAGAGACGTTCCATAGAACATTTTGCGAAAAACAATAGCCAGCATGTGTAGTTCTGGGGCGGCGTTCAATTCCAGTTTTGGATAGTCTGGCGTGGTTTCGTTCAATTTCAAACAGCTGTTTGACGCTCAGCGTAACCTTGGCACACTGCCACTCCAACATCCAATCCCAGAGCTTGAAGATTAATCACGGGGACAGTAGTACTAAACGATAGCTGGGGATTATGGGTAGTGTAGTGTCTTCGGCCATCCTGAACTCAAATGTTTTTCGGATTTGATATGGCATTAACACCATATCCCTACATGCATTGCGGCTAAAACATCCAATCAGCGAGCTTAAACCATAGCTGAGGATCTTGGGTAATCAGTTCAGTGACTGTGTATCGCAATGATGCTCAAAATGTCCCTTATAGGCCTACGTCTGTTTCCGGTTATTTTTATTTTGAAATTCAGTTCCTGACGGACGCCAAAAAAGCCCGAGATTATGGAATTAAACAAATAAATAAAAACAAGGATAATTGTGTGTTATTGTTGAGTAAATAACAGTGTGTTATTTAGAAAAGAATAACAAATTGGAAGGAAAAAAAGATTTCAAAAAATACAGATTTCAGTATTTTGAGGCTCTGAGCCCCATTTATTTTCCTCACAGACGACAAAAAAAGTCAGACATTATACGATTTCAAATCAAAACAATAATCGTGGCTTGATATTGAGTAAGAACATGTTTTTATGAACCCCACAGCTTCCAAGACCGGAGTCTTCCAAGACCCAACCGGACAAAAAGACGTGCTGCAGGCACGAAACATACTACCAATAGAAATACATTGCTTTTAAAATCGTTCTGTGTGACACGAAAAAAAGGGAGAAATCGTGGTGGTGAACACGAATCAATAGATTAAATGTCGTGACTATAACACCAAATGCCGTGAGACTTTTTCTGAATGGAGATCGGATCGATCAGGCTAAGCTAACGTTGTATATGCTCCGTCCACACTCACAAAAACGGCCTACAGACATAAATAAACCAGCAACTGTATTCGCCATGACACAGACAGTCTGTGGTTTGTACTTGTTTAACTTTTGTCTAGTTTCTGAACAGATATGAGGAGCTGTGAGCTCTGTGTGCTAACAGTTAATGGCTGATGTTTTGGTTTTGTGGTTCGCATTGAAGATGACGTCACAGCAGTGCCTGGCCTACCAAGGCCTAACCATGCCGTGCTAGGTCCTGCAGTGGAAAAGCGCCATAAGTGTGCCAACTTTTTACTTTTATCATTAGAATTCTCATAAACACTTCCTTTGTCCCATGTCATTTATTCAAATGTGCTTATTTCTTTCAGTTATATGCATTTTAAGCATGGCCCAACACTACCCTAACATCAACTTTGTACTTTAATCTGTCTAATTACCAAGTCAGTTGAAATAAGTGAAAAATGCTAAATCCCAGCTCTTTAAAACCACCTCACAGCCTCGCCCATCAGCAGCCATGTTCCCCTCCGCCTAGCTAATAGGGCTGCCTTGCTTGGTGATCATTGTCATTTATTCCTGTCAGGTCAGATCCTGTCGGAGCCACAGCCATGCCAAACGTGATGAATGCTGCATCACCAGAGCTGCCGATTATAAATGTGTCTAACCTTACAAAACTGGAGGAGGAAATGGTTGGAAATAAAGCAGGAATAATGTATGAATATGGTGTGGGGTGTACAAGCATTTGCATTTTGTTAGGGAGACAGCTTTACAGGCGAGTAGGAAGCCACAATAACTGATGCTTCTATAAGACATATATTATATTATGGTCCGAGGGATATTTTGCATTGGCTTTTCAGCATTTTGACCATAGCTTTTTACGGTATATGTTGCAGTAGTGTTAAATGTTGATAATGAAACATTTCTTACAGCTTATTTGAATGGTGGTAATGGTATATTTCAAGGAAAATGTCTAACTTAAATCAAAGACCTTAAAATTCCCATTGATAAGGAAGACTGCAAACCAAGCAAAAGAAGAGAAGATAATGGACTATATTTGTAAATTAACCATACCATTCTCCCTTTGCATAAAGTCACACACTTCACTTTGATCTTTTACCCAATCCCTCCACAAGCCTCCGCTCCACTCTCTTCCACCAACACTCATTGTATTTGTGTACCTTTTGTTTTTTTTCAATGTGAGTTGGTGCTGAGACAATAGATGGGATTATATCTAGTCGGGGAGGATGTCCCATTGATTTCATTGACCTAACCCTAGTCTGGCTTTCTAAGGCTGCGGCCACACAAGGATGAAAACGGTCGTTTGCGTTACTGTTTAGTCAATCAATCAATCAATCAATGTTTATTTATATAGCCCAATATCACAAATGTTACATTTGTCTCAGTGGTCTTCACAGTGTGTACAGAATATCAGTATGACAATAGTGTCATATAGACCGTTCGGCCACACGAGGACAACCGAATACGGCACTAAACGACTGAGGAAACGATAACGGGTCCCAAGGTGGATAGAACGGCATACGCAACGGCTCCGTGTGTACGCCCTATACGATCATTTTCTGATAATGATGAGGCAATAGCCCCGCCTCTCCCCACCTCTACTGCTCACCCCCGCGTCAAAGTAAACTGCACACTGAATTCAGATTATTTATCTTTCTCTCGATATGGACCTAAACGCGAGTGAAGTCTAATCTGACAGGACGGAGACACGCAGCTCTGCTCACCTGCAGCTCCTCCCGCTGCAGCAAAACACACACTTCAAGTCAGATCATCACCCTTAGCTATTTTAATGACCTCTCAAACTCCCTAAACTAGTTATAAATATGTTTATTTTTCCTGTCGGCCGGGTCACTCAGTACTGGATCAGCTGCTGCATGAGACAGACACTGACGCTGTCCGAAGAGAGGGAGGAAAAAGAGAGGCTCCGTGTATTTTATTATTATAATATATAGAGTCGTTATTCATTTGTTTTAAAGCTCAATAAATAACAAAGAAGACCTTTGACCGGCACTTTTATAATTTTGTCCGGAAGATTTAAACTTTAATACACGTTGACTGGCGAAAAACTCTGCCCGGTTCCCTCGGCCCCCACCGCGGAGAATAAACAGAAGGGCAACCATGACAACCATGCTTCTTCGCTGCTTTTGTGGAGGAAGTTACAGCGCCACGTACAGGCTCGGCATATGTACTGCAGCTTCTCCAGCGGTTGGAGCTAAACGGAGCAGTCTCGTGTGGACAGACACTATCCGGATAACTATTGCGTGTGGACGGAAGCTTGTTTGCGTTAATCCTATGCGTTTAGCCGTTTTCGTCCTCGTGTGGCCGCAGCCTAAGGGTTAGGGCTTTCTACTGTGCCAACTAATTCTGGGAAGCATCAACTCAATGTGCACTTTTGACACACCTGAAAAACAAGAGGGTACATCCAGGTGTCATATTTGGATGCACGACACACCCTACCTGCCAATCAGTAAGCTTCACCCTCACTTGTCACCAGTGTGTTGGATTTTGCACCTTGCTGACACTTTAGTTAAAAGTCTTTGGGTACATTCTAGGAATTGTAAGCAGTAAGAGGGTCGGGCATTGAGCATATAAATGGAAATTGGTTCCCAATAGTCGCCACGTTAACTGCTATTGTTTGCTTAAGGGGTTACAGTATGCACATAATCCATTATCAACAGAATCAATGAAGCCTTCTATGTATTTTTGATTTAGGTGCGTTGGATGAGGAGAAGTCTCTGATGGTGAAGCTCTTTACCAACTACAACCTAAAGGTTCGGCCAGCATTGAGCCCCGAAGATAGGGTGGTGGTTCGAGTGGGGATGGTCCTCTCCTCCTTGGTTGGACTGGTGAGGCCCAAGACCCTTACACTTAGTTGTTTACACACTCACAACCAGAACACAAGACAACAGTGGCAGGTATATAGACAAACAGTTAATATTTTGCCACCTATAGCCGGGTTCACACTGCGGTACTTTTCCCACAAAGGTTCATGCGAACTTAGTTCATGCAAACTCTTTAGTTCGCATGAACTAAGTACAGATCGCGTTCACACCAGAAAAAGTCCCTGGGGGTGGATTAGGCAAATGAAGCCGCTGACGTCACTTCTTCTTCTTCTGCTTTGGGTTTACTGGCAGGCCGCAAACCACTTCACGGCGTATACTGCCGCCCAAAGTCCCCGGCCGGAAGTCCCCGGAGTTGGGGACTGGCTTCAGTAGAAGCTGCTGGGAGTCCGAGTAAATCGCCAGAACGCCGACACCTCCTCATCTCCACCGCTCCCATGTTTTATTTTGTGTTGCCATAAGTTAGTCTCTCTGCGTTTCTGCGCTGGGCTAATGCTAATGCTAATAATGCTAATGCGAGGATAATAAAATGGCGGCTTCACAAAACTTTTTGGGAGTTTTACGGGGCGTGGTTTGCAATTCGCCCAGCCAATCAGAAATATAGCTCTTTTCTCAAAAAAGAGCCGCTCGAAAGTCCCTGCTCTCTAGCAGGGACTTTTGAGGGGGTAAAAAGGTTCGCATGAACTACTTTTAGTACCGGCTCTTTTTGGTGTGAACGCGATCATGAACTAAGTTCGCATGAACCTTTGTGGGAATAGTACCGCAGTGTGAACGCGGCTATTGTCTTCCATTAACTGAATAGCAAATGTGCCGGAAATCAAGCCATTTATTCATAAGTAAATAGCAGATGCGACTTGAAGCTGGATTAACACTTCTCTGTTTAAATGCTTTCATAAAGGCTAACATAGATTCATTAAATGGATGCCCCACTATCATACAACTAATGAAAAAAATTGTCAAAGAAGGTCTCCCAATGGTGCCTTCACACCGGACACGAATATACGTTTTTATTGCGGTAACATTTGAGTTTACTTGCGTCACCCAAATAAATGCGACAAGAGACAACATCTCCTGGGTTTCTCATGTGCTGCCCTTTTCTTATTACTTGACATTTTACTGAGCTTCAATCCTGTTTCTCATCCAGATATAAACTAGCATCAAGAACAGTTCTGACTTTGATTAGAGCTTATTTAAGAGAAAGTTTTAAAATTCAAACTGTGAACATATCTGAGAGCCATCTGGATCTGAATCCATTGCTTGCTAGCCTGCTGAGTCAAATGGCACAAAGAGTTATGCTATCATGTGAAGTATTGAATTGATATTCACCCATGCTGGTAAATAGTGTTTTAGCACCATGCACCATTTTGTCTCTGTGACATATTCAAACACAATCACCACTTTATCTGTTCCTTATTTGTTCCCTTGGCTCTTTTGTGTACACAGCCACACACATCCACATTGTGTCACATATACAGTGAGCCTTACATCTCCATTCAAGGTCAGTCGCACTCACGAGAGGAAGTCACATGGGACCCTTGAGATCAGGAGTGGAACGTTCTTGAAAACTGACCCACTTGGATGTTCCGTCCCCCCCCGCCCTTGACTTGTCTGCTGGATAACAGCAGTGTTATTATTAACATTTCCCCCCAACATAAGCCTGAGGTGAATTCAAACAGTTACAGTAAGGGATAGGTTAGTGATGAGTTTTTGTGAGGGTGGGAGAGGGAGATGGTTTAAGTCAACCTCCCTCTATCCCACCCCCCACCCCCCTACTGCTTTCTGTCCCAGCTGTCTCCCTGACATTCCTTCATGCGTTTTAAATAGCCGGCCTGGCTCAGGGAAGCTCCACCTTCCGGATGGTCGGATCGTCACATGGACACACACACACGCATTTATTCATTTCCTGTTGTGGACATGTAGCCTATACACAAGCACACACTTTCACAGCACTGACACTATCACTTTCATCTGGGCAAAAGAAAACTTACTATAGGCAAAAGTTCCTAATTTTTAGCTTAGGTCATGTCGGACAAACCCTTCTACATTTATCTGATGACAGTATAGCATATAATATCTGATTAAGCACTAAGGTTACATCAAATTCATGACAGCAGTACGTTGCCATCATTTCTTTCACATTAATGCTGTCAAACTAACATGAAAGTGTCAGAAGCACAAGGTTAGGAATGCAGGATCAGAGAGAGAAGAATGTGTGTCTTGTTCCGCCTCCTAAGATCACTGTAATATATTAAATATGAATTCTCTGCGAAGCACAACATCTGTTTAATATAGTTTGAAACACTGTGAAAGAGCCATGTTTAGGATGTTGAGAAGATTGAAAAATCTACTAAATGTTTTCCTCTTGACACAAATGGGCCAGAAGATGAAAAAAAACAAATGATGGTAAATAAATAAATCTCCAATTGAACGTTTTATTCAGTATTGGAGCATATTTTGAATTTCGCTAGCAGATTTGACTTCAAAATGACAATGGAATTGATGTGAATATGTGTTCTTGTCACTCATGTGAGGGGGAAATATAATGTAACATGTGAGGG
This sequence comes from Pseudochaenichthys georgianus, assembly GCF_902827115.2. Classification (NCBI taxonomy): domain Eukaryota; kingdom Metazoa; phylum Chordata; class Actinopteri; order Perciformes; family Channichthyidae; genus Pseudochaenichthys; species Pseudochaenichthys georgianus. The sequence continues at coordinate 13,050,150 of NC_047520.1, read as the reverse complement.
AACGGAAAAAACTAACTTTGGTCTCTCAATATTGATCAGAGCAATTAATTCCTTATTAAAATGTATTATCCACGAACAAGTTCCAGAGGTCATCTTTGAGCAAACATCACTATAAGATACAATAGGATAAACTTCATTGATCACTAATTGGGAAACGTTTTCATTGCAGCAGCATGCAAAACAAGTATTGCATATGAGTAGAAAATAAACAATTATACAATATAAACATCTAAAAAACAGAACTAAAAGGGTGAACATATAAAACATTATTGATAGGCTAAATTACAGCTAACACAATAAAGAAATTGGATTTTATTTACATTTAGTATTTACAATGACATATTCAATGAAATATATATGTAAAATGTACAGTGAGAAGTTATAAGTCCATTAAAGAAAATATATATGGATCACCAAGCAGTTCAACAAGTGTGTGAAAATGTAAAATTGAAGTTAATTTGCAAAGATGATCCCTGTAGTGAAAATGTCCAGAATTATGATAAGGCTCATCTTATCAATCATCACAACACTACTTGGAAGATGTACCAGTAACACACTAATTTTTGTTTCAGAATATGAAGAATGAAGAAATGAGCACAGTTGTTATCATGAATCTGGTAAGTGTGTTTGCTTAAGGGACACAAGAGCTTGTTACTACTAAAACAGAATGTTGCATTCATTATGCACTATAAGTGATTGCTTCCTTCTATTTCATATGATTCATCACATCATTATTGCTCAAATAAGCACGTTAACATGATACCTCCTTTTCCCCGTATAGCTCATTTACGATACACCCCATAAATAACCAAGCGAGAACACTTGGAATAGTCCTAATAATGTGCAAAATGAAAAATTATGCAAATGGTGTTTTGTTATGCAAGGACAAATGCACAAGGGAATCATCCCGGTGGAATCTAATTACAGAAGTGGGAAACATCTACTGATGAAATGACAAATGGGTTAGACGTGTAAATGTAATGCTGCGTTCACACCGGACGCGATGCGAATATTCGCTTCGTACTAATCGCTCCTATCGTATCGCTATAGTCCAGTGGTTCCCAAACTTTTTCAGTTGGGCCCCCCTTGGGTAATTGGAAATATTTTATCACTATCATTTTATATTTTATTATGGATTACACATGAACAAAAGTGCTTGTAATAGATACTGTGAATTAATTTGGTCTAATTAAAACTGGTTGGCCTTCTTCCCTGAGTAGTAGATTTTTAAATTCAAATTTCTTTAAGGAAAATATATTAATTAACTACTATTTCTACTGCAGGTTGCAAACAATCACATCACTTTACCATTCCTATTCCACGCATAGCCTATCAATGACGTGTGTGTGCTTGCTTTCCCTTGCAGATCTTCTCAAAGCGGGGCTGTTGTTTTGAGACTGCCACTCGCAGTTCATTCTCAATGTTCAGCTTTGATCTGTATTTCGTTTTGATGGCAGCAACAGCAGAAAAAGCCTATTCACACAAGTAGGATGTTGCAAAAGGCAGCATTATGCCCACTGACCAATGAGATATGTTCGAGCAGTGTTTGTTTACAATTGAATAATAATAATACATTTGATTTATATAGCACACTTTAAAAACAACGTCATCTCTCAAGGTGCTTCACAAAGCTAAAAGGAGAAAATAATAAAATCTTCCCGCGACCCACCAGGGGTCGCGCCCCACAGTTTGAAAACCACTGCTCTAGTCTAATGGTGCGTTCACACCGGACGCGATGCGAATATTCGCTTCGCTCTAATCGCTCGAGTTTCACCGTGGCTGCCAGCTGTGTTTACTCGCATCATTCAAACAAGACGGGCTGGCTCGGGAGCTAACTACAACAAAATGAACATATTTTACCGTGATTAAATTGTAATACCCGTTTCTAAATGATGCCGACGTAACAACATACTGATACCGGTTAGTAACAACCATGAATTAATGCTTGACAAGTCTGCAGACAAGACGGCAGGCGAAAAACCTTTTAAAATGCTTGTTTTCTGAATGGAGATTGGGTCGACCAGGGGGGTATACTACGGATCTAGTTCAACCTATCCTGGATATGTTTTGAGTTATCCGGTTGACTTAATCCAAAACAAAGCCACTCTTGCTAAACTGTCTTACAACGCTGGCTATCAACTCGTTCGCTCAAGCCAGCCATGTCCTATCTAGTTAGGTGCACGTTCACATAAAAGGGGTGGTATCTGGAGCATTCGACCAATCACAAACATGGAGAAGCGTACTGACAGCACAGCGTCATACTTCCTGAATAAAAGGTCAACTATAATATTAGTCAAATAGGAAGTTAAACTTTAAACATCCATGACTTAAACACTTTATCAAGGATAAAAGCCACATAGCTGCACCTGCAAGGTGAATACAGCTGGTAAAAGAAAAGGTGTTTGAATGCGTACATTAACAGGTTTATGATATCACTGCCCCGTCCAAGACACGAGTGGATCTGACTTTAATTAAATTTGACTCAAGTGTTTCGTCAACTTAATGTGTTGCTTAAAATAATACTTATGCATACATAGTGCTGCATACCGGTATGCCGAACCGGTACTGGACTTGTAAAAAGTTTCGGTTCAAGCCCGGTTAAAACCGGAACGTCGGGAACCGGTACTTGGACTCGCAAAAATACTAGCACTTACGGATATTCTCCTTTTTGTTCTAATCCATCTAAAACCTCCTTGAAGGCAGGAGAGACTGAAAAGAGTCAAGGGAAGCTTATAAAAGTTAACGGCATTTAATTACACAAAAGATGCAGTGGTGTACAAATGAAATTGCAAAAGGAGGCGCTCTCCTCATCTCCCGTCAGCCCAGGTAAGCAGGTAGAAGAGATCAATTATTGTCTTGCTCTTCCTGTTGTCATCTGAGGTCTTCTCCTATTGGCCGGCGTCGTCGGGGGGCGGGTCCAATGCAATTCCTGTCTTTTTCTGTTGCTAAATTGGTGTCTGTGTGTGTAATCCCAGTGTGGTCAGTGTACAACATCACATGTTATTTCACCTTCGATTCACGGTTTGAAAACGTAGCATTTCGCCACATGCTAATGCTAACCGGAAGTGAAACATTTTCAGAATAAAAGTATTAAGTTAATAGTGTGAACTTCCGTTTTTTTCAGAATAAAACTGATTTAAATTAAATAGTGTATTTGATTCAAATTACGCCATATCAACCTTGATTTTAATTTCTAACAGTATGTATGTACATCACTATGTATGTAGTATGTACTGTATCATGTACACATGTAGAGTTGTAGAAAATACATGGTGTACAGACAGTACAGTACACTCTGACTGTACAGTCACTACAGTGTAGCCTATACTGTATAATAGGTGTGTAACAATGTAATGCGTATAGTCTACTCTACACTCTACCTTTCAGCAACGTTTTAGGGATTTAGGCTCAGTCAGCTCAGGGACTGTTTGGTTACTTTAGTTTGGTAAATGAAATAAATGTTTGAACTTTGTAGTAGTTCACTGTAGTTGCTGTCATAAGTCATTTGTAGACTGTTTTTTTTACATTTGTACTTTGTAGAGAAATGTAGACACAAGTTGGAAACCTGACGAGTTTGAATTTGAGTTGATTTTCAATTGATAATTAGCTCACAATAAGTTCACTTTAGTTACTCACACAACTTGACACAAGCCATGGGTTCAGGTCCGGACTTATAAGTCCGGACCTGAACCTGAACCTCTGGACTTGAGTCCAGACCTGAACCTGAATGTGAGTCCAGGTACGCAGCACTATGCATACAGTATTTGACACTGTGAGTGTTGCACAGCCAGATACGGCTCAGCTGACTCAGATAAGGAAATATATGATACATTATGATGTGATATGATATGAATGATAATGGGACACATCGACGTCTGCACTCACAGTGCCGCTGACTGTAGGCTACGTAATGTTACTTTGATCCGGTTACTTATGTTGTGGCAGATATTTAATTAAGCTTTCTTAACATAGCATAATAGTATAATAGTCAGATTGCTCTGAAGATGGGAGGTGATGTTCTATTCATCGGTAATTTTGGCCGGCCGTCTTTCCTGCAACGGCAGTTTAAACTGCATTTCCTCCACACACTGAGCTCTGATTGGTCAGCAGGCGTGGTGCTATCGCTGAGTTGATCTCTTATCCTGGAACCTATCCTGCTTCGGAGCACAGACTAGGTTCCAGGATAAGTCACCATGGAGATCTAGCCTGCTAAAAAGTGAACCAGCTTCGTAGTACCGGAAATCCCCGAAGTTATCTTGCTAAACGAAAATCCTGCTTCATAGTATACCCCCCAGGCTAAGCTAACATTGTATATGCTCAATCCACACTCATAACAACGGCCTACAGACATAAATAAACCAGCGACTGTATTCGCCATGACACAGAGAATCTGTGGTTTGTACTTGTTTAACTTCTGTACAGTGTCTGAACAGATATGAGGAGCTGTGATCTCAGTGTGCTAACTGCTAACTGCTAATGGCTGATGTTTTCTGGTTGAACCTTAGTAACGGCAGGCTGAGATCCTCACCGCTGATTGGCTTCCGCGAGAACGCGTCATGTGAATTTGACGCTCGAGTTGAACAAATTGAACTCTCGCGTTTGACGCGGCACAGTTCAATCGCGTGATTCGCGCCGCGTCCACCGATTCATGCTCGCCGTCGGAGCGAATTCGCGTCTGTCCGCGTCTCTGCATTGACTTTACATGTAATCACGCCGCCCCCAAACATTGCATCGCATCCGGTCTGAACGCAGCATAATCGCTCGAGTTTCACCGCGGCTGCCAGCTGTGTTTACTCGCATCATTCAAACAAGACGCGCTGGCTCGGGAGCTACAACTACAACAAAATGAACATATTTTACCGTGATTAAATTGTAATACACGTTTCTAAATTATGCCGAAGTAACAACATACAGATATCGGTTAGTAAAAACCATGAGTTAATAATTGACAAGTCTGCAGACAAGACAGCAGGCGAAAAACCTTTTAAAATGCTTGTTTTCTGAATGGAGATTGGGTCGACGAGGCTAAGCTAAGGTTGTATATGCTCATTCCACACTCATAACAACGGCCTACAGGCATAAATAAACCAGCGACTGTACTCGCCATGACACAGACAGTCTGTGGTTTGTACTCGTTTAACTTTTGTCCAGTTTCTGAACAGATATGAGGAGCTGTGATCTCTGTGTGCTAACTGCTAACAGCTAACGGCTGATGTTTTCTGGTTGAACGTCAGTGACGACAGGCTGAGATCCTCACCGCTGATTGGCTTCCGCGAGAACGCGTCACTTGGATTTGACGCTCGAGTTGAAAAAATTGAACTCTCGCGTCATGCTCGCCGTCGGAGCGAATTTGCGTCCGTCTGCGTCTCTGCATTGACTGTACATGTAATCGCACCGCCCGGCCGCCCCCAAACATCGCATCGCGTCCGGTGTAAACGCAGCATAAAGCTTCTGCTTCTGTCACTTTATGTCTGTCTGTTGTTTCTGCCCTTTTTAAGTACTTGTTATTCCAACACAAACTCTTAACTTTCCAAACAGGAATGGACGGATTATCGGTTGCAATGGAAACCCAAGGAGCATGATGGGATTAACGTGATGCGAATCCCCGCTGTGAAGGTTTGGCTGCCTGACATGGTCCTCTTCAATAAGTAAGCACGAGCCCTGCACTCCCTTTGGCATGAATTAATAAGCTCCAGAGAGTTGAGGAGACAAACTATTTGGTCTCTTTCCAAACTTTCCACATTATCTGTGAAGGATGGTTTCTGCGTAGGCCATACATAGCATCGAGTGAATAAGAGCGACACATGTTTTATGAGGAAAAATACTGGGAATGCCATTTCATTCAGTCGTTACATCCACCCTGCTCATAGCTCAGTGTTACAGCCGCTACGTTTGTTATGCCCTCAACTCTGTTTGTGTGTACCTATGTAAATGAGCTGTGCAGTTCCACTGCTGTCATTTGCCGTCATGACCTCGCAACATCTGCGGTTATTGGACGGACGTCATCCAATCCCCGCCCGCTTCTGCCACGTCAACCGGGGGGAGTACAAAGGCCGGGCACGGACATCATTCAGGAGGCTCTGTATTGTGGGACAGACGCCTCAAGCCTCTCGTTGTATTGCCTCCGTATATCCTGTGATTCGTTAGACTGCCTAGTAGTGTGTAGCGTTCTGTGTTTAGTATTGGTGTGTATATTGCTTAGACCAGGTGATTAGCGCCTGTAGATCAGCATTGGTGTGTATATTGCTTAGACCCAGGTGATTAGCGCCTGTAGATCAGTATTGGTGTGTATATTGCTTAGACCAGGTGATTAGCGCCTGTAGATCAGCATTGGTGTGTATATTGCTTAGACCCAGGTGAGTAGCACAACCTGATCTCACCAGAATGCGTGACTCCACCAAGACTCCTTAACACCGCATTGCGTGGTGGAGTCACGAACTTTGTTACATTTACGTGTCGGCACCACGCAAACAACCCCAATGTAAAGTGAATGAGGCTCCTTTGTCGTGGTGCACACACACATTTCTACAACGTCCCGCAGTGAGCTTTTATTCTATAAAACGTTTTTAAAATCTACTTTATAGCTTGTAGTAACTCACGGGAGGCTTCTTTTATTTTATTTGTATTCATAATAATTTTTATTTTTCGACAGAATGTATTATGGTGCATTAGTTACGAATTTTTGGTCTCAAAAAACAGTGCATTGTGTGTAATACAACTGTGATTTGTATTAAATTAGTTAGTTTTTAAGGAAGGCCAGAGCTTCAGCTGTGTCAAATAGATTGTTCTCTTTAGTTAACGTTTTTTAAAAGAACATTATATTCCGATTTGATCATGTCCCCTTTATTGTATTACGGAGAGCAATGTGAGCATCCATTCCCATTGGATAACGCAGGATTTTACACCCGGAAGTAAGTATTCTCTGTCGATTGATTTTACAGTGCTATCTGCACTACTCATCAACTAAAAAACACCAGATTATCCTTGTTGATTACACAACATTGATTGGTTTAAATTGTGCACAATGCTTTTGTAATTTTCCCCTTCGATTCGGAGAAACAAACATTTGTTCAGTTTAGGATGGCCGAAGACACTACACTACCCAGAATCCTCAGCTATCGTTTGGGACTACACCATGTGCTTTGCTTGACAATGGTGAAGTTTACGCTGAGCGACAAACAGCATTTTGAAATGGAATGAAACCCATCGACGGCACACTATTCAAAACAGGAATCGAACGTCTCCTTCCCCCCCCCCCCCCCCCCCTTAGGTCACAGGCTCCTCCAACAGTGCAACACAATAAAACAGATAAACAGAAAAATTGGTGCAATGTCAATACAAAAATAAAAATAAAAGTGAAATAGTGCAATAAGAGTCTATACAAGTGATTGGAATATGATATATTAGACAAATCATTTCTAAGTAGCAGCCAGATTAATGCTATGGATGTTATTTCAAAGTTCAGGTGTTTAATAGTCTTATGGCCTGTGGGATGAAACTGTCCCTGAGTCTCGTGGTTTTGGTCCGGATGTAAGATAAGATAAGATAAGATAAGATGGTACTTTATTGATCCCAATTTGGGACATTGTTTTTGTTGCAGCAGCATAAAAGACAAGGCATTTTACAATAAAACAAAACCACAAATAAATAAGAATAGAAAGAAAAGAAAAGAAAATAGAAAATATACGTGTTGAAATAGAAAATATACATGTAGATATTATATATGCAAATATACATATTCAAAAATATATGACAATGGAATATGAAATATCAAATATTGAACAGATTATATATGTATAAAATGTACAGCGAGGTTGTATTACAAGAGAAACTATGGAGCAGAGAGTTCTCTTCCAGCCAGAGGTGATTTATTGTACAGAGTTATTGCAGTGGGCAGGAATGTGTTCCTGTATGGGTCCTTGTGACAGCGGAGCTGCAGCAGTCTGTTGGAGAAGGAGCTCCGTTGACTGTCCAGCTGCAGGTGGAGAGGATGGGTGATTGGGTGGGGTTATCCATCATGGACAACAGCCTGGTCAGTGTCCTCCTCTCCACCACAGCTTCAAAGGGGTTCAGCTTGATGCCGATGACAGACCCAGCTTTCCGGATCACTTTATTGATCCTGCTGGTGTCACCGGCTCTGATGCTGCCCCCCCCAGCAGACCGCAGCAAAGAAGAGTGCACTGGCCACAACAGACTAGATCTCCAGCATCTTCCTGCACACGTGGAAGGATCTCAGCTTCCTCAGAAAATAGAGTCTGCTCATCCCCTTCTTGTACTCAGCGTCAGTGTTGATCCTCCAGTTCAGCCCATAAGTGCACTCCCAGGTACTATAGTCCTCCACAACAGCCACATCCTCTCCTAGAATGAGGCTGTTGTGCCAGATGGCAGCAGACAGAACAGTTTGTGGCTGGGGTGATGGGGGTCTTTTATAATCCTGAGGGCTTTCTTTAAGGTTAACCAGGTATTTTTACTCCACTACATTTATTTTAGTTACTTTACTAATTCTGATTAATGATGTGAAATATAAACAACCCTTAAAGCAGACTTTAGTTACACCTGAGTAAAATTCAGGGAAGGTGATTGTCAAGTGCCAACAATCAGGAGAGATATTTGATTGGAGGACTGGCTTATCTAAAGCCTGTTGAGTAGCACTTGAAATGTTTGGCTCTCTGAAGCCTGATGTACTTTATGATTCTGTTTTCTTCAAACTTGTATTTTGTTGGTCGAACGCACTTATTGTAAGTCGCTTTGGATAAAAGCGTCAGCTAAATGCAATGTAATGTAATGTAATGATTGTTGGTGCTTGAGAAGACTAAATATTTATCTGCAGATCCCTATAAAGTATATACATTACTCTAAATGTGTAATAACGTGCTTTAACCAGTAGGTGGTTTGGGTTAAAAATCTGTCAAGTTTACAGTGTTAACAAAATAAAATATACTGCTGTTTCTGGTTTAGTTTACGACGGATATATTTAGTTATTGTTTTGATATTTGTAACACAAAAGCGATGGAAAAACCCCACAGCAACACAGAAAAGATGGTCTTAACATGAGTAGTTAATAAAAAACAATAATATCAAAACAAATTATTACTACTAACTTTGTTGTGAAATTAAAACAGAACGGTAAAAGAATAGTTTCCGGTCTATTCTGAGCCAGATCTCTGACTCAGATGCAGTCAACCAATCACAGAGCTTGAGGCAACGCAGACAATAGCTGAGGATTCTGGGTAGTGTAGTGTCTTCGGCCATCCTAAACTGAACAAATATTTGTTTCTCCGAATCGAAGGGGAAAATTACAAAAGCATTGTACACAATTTAAACCAACCAATGTTGTGTAATCAACAAGGATACTCTGGAGTGTTTGAGTTGATGAGTAGTGCAGATATCACTGTAATATCAATCGACAGTAAAGAGTATACTTACTTCCGGATGTAAAATCCTGCGTTATCCAATGGGAATGGACGCTCACATTGCTCTCCGTAATACAATAAAGGGGACATTATCAAATCGAAATAATGTTCTTTTAAAAAACGTTAACTAAAGGGAACAATCTATTTGACACAGCTGAAGCTCTGGCCTTCCTTAAAAACAAACTAATTTAATAAAAATCACAGTTGTATTACATACAATGCACTGTTTTTTGAGACCAACAATTCGTAACTAATGCACCATAATACATTCTGACGAAAAATTTAAATTATTATGAATACAAATAAAATAAAGAAGCCTCCCGTGAGTTACTACAAGCTATAAAGTAGATTTTAAAAACGTTTTATAGAATAAAAGCTCACTGCAGGACGTTGTAGAAATGCGTGTGTGCACCACGACAAAAGAGCCTCATTCACTTTACATTGGGGTTGTTTGCGTGGTGCCGACACGTAAATGTAACAAAGTTCGTGACTCCACCACGCAATGCGGTGTTAAAGAGCCTGTGACACCATCCCAACAACTGTTGTGCAATGAAATATTGGGCTACTAGTAATCTCGAACCGTCAGTTTAAAAAAGAAAAAGCGATACCGTTTCGTTAAATATCAATAATTTCGAACATCGTGGGGAAATTCCTTCGACTCATTTTGAAGTTTTGGGGGAAGCCGGAAGTGACGTCAATGCGGGAACGCTTCGAGAGCCAAATACGGACAAAGTGTGTTGTGTCATGCGTAGAAATGGTGAATTACTGAGATTAGGCACGTTAATAACGTTTTAATGAAGTTGACTACAGTATATTCATATTTGTCAGTGCTTTCATGTCAATTCGGCGACATAAACATAAATGATCGTGGTGAAGATGATGATTACATTAGGATTAAAAATCGGTAGTGAGAGCTACTGAATTTCCTCCCGTCGGATGTGATATAAAAACAAATCAATTATTTTTGTGGTTATAAACTCAAGTGGATGAAACTACATTTATTAGTGCTTTCATGTCAATTCGGCGAACATATGATACATTAAATGATGAGTGAGGATGATGATTAAAAATCGTTTGTTTGAGCCGGTCTGCATTTCCTGATGAGAAAACAAACCGATACTTTTTGTAGTTGTAGTACACCAACGTGGATTAAACGTGTGGTTTTTTACCACAATGTTGGGGAAATTAATGGGTAAAATGCACGGATTATTATTATTATTCCCATTCCGATCGGGACACTAGGTCCACCGTTTCCCCGCAGCGAGGCTCCCCCCGTTGACAATTTACGTGGGCTGGGTGCAGTGGCGGACTGGCCATCGGGACGAATCCCGATGGGCCGGTACCGAAGTGGGCCGGTCGGATAAGTAACTAGCACATCCCCCATAGGCGGCGCGTGAGGCTCAGGTTTGAGAAGGCTAAATAACTTCTTTTACCTGACGCTGCCCGCCTCCGGCCTCTATAGAAAAGAGATCCACTCAGTGTGCGGAGTTTAAATCTCTCAAGTCATATTACAGGATAAAGAAAATACAGTTTAAACTGCCGTATGCAGAGAAGACGCCGACGTGTCGCACTTATCATTCATATTACATCATCAATCAGATCATCGATCATATAATATCATAATATATCATATATTTCCTTATCTGAGTCAGCTTCTCCAGCCTCATCTGGCCGTGCAACACTCACAGTGTCACAGACTGTATGCAGAAGTATTATTTAACACATTATGTTGACGAAACACTCGAGACAAATGTAATTAAAGTCAGATCCACTCGTGTCTTAGACGTGAACGCGCTCTCAGCTGGAGAGAGAAACCCTGGCTTGATTTACCGAGTTGATAACCAGCGTCGTAGGACCGCTTAGCGAGATCTCGTTTGTTAGTTTGTTGTTGTTAGTTTGTTTGTTACTCAAACATATCCAGGGTCTGTTGAACTGGCTTCGTAGTACAGGGCACAGGTGGCTAGCAGCGCTAATGTCAAAGACACAGACATTATACATTATATTTGTATTTTACATCCCCCGCTCCCCCCGTTGACAATTTACTAGCGGTACCGAAGTGGGCCGGTCGAGAGTCCCGGGATGATTTTTAGTCCCAGTCCACCACTGGCTACATGACCATATGATCGCCCATATTGACGCACCTCATTCCTAAACTTCTAACAGATACAACATAAACCGATCCTTCAGCCTCATATGAGCTCTCAGACACGTTCAAAATTAACCTGTCATCGCTGTCTGAGCTTGCTGCTGTGTGCGCCGTCGTGCGTTTACATCTGACTGTATATATATAAAGGTTTACATGCAGATGCTGGGATCCTGGACGGTGCAGCTGGAGCGCTGTGCCCGCAATGACGTCACCCATCATTTGGCGGGACTTGAAGAATCCGCGAGAAGATCCAGACAATTGTCAACATTGAAGGCAGATTAATGGTTATCAAAGTACAAATATCCAAAATCAGTTCAGTAACGGTTTTCAAGGGGACAATATGTACTCAAATTGATGGGTTTGGATGATGGGGGAAAACCGTGTCACAGGCTCTTTAAGGAGTCGTGGTGGAGTCACGCATTCTGGTGAGATCAGGTTGGATTAGCACCTGTTGACCAGCAACAGCTGCTAATTTCCCACACAGCCTAGTTTTGTTTATTGTTTTGTTCCACTTTAGAAGTGAGGTACTTTTCTTTTATGTTGTATAATACTGCGCAACTCTCTTTTGGAGTTCTCCTTTTGTTTTATATTAACAGTTTGGCCCTTTGGTTGTGTCAAACTGTTGGTGTACATTATTGTGTTCATTGTTTGGTTACAAATAAACCACCGGTAACATATACCAATTCCAATCTGGTCGTGTCGTGTCCCTTTGGTCCCCTAGCCCAATAGGGAACGTAACACGTGGGGGCTCTCGTCCGGGATATTTAAATCAATTCCTGGGGTTATAGGTGGTTTTATTGTGGCTGAAAACTTTGTGAAACGGGTGGGCGGTACACCCAGGTATGGCATCGTTCGACATATGCCCCTTTCACACCAGCGCCTTTTCAGCTCCGGCTCGGAGCTAGAGCCTGAAAAGCGCCGGGTTTTCCAGTTCACACCGGAGCTGTGCCGGCTCTTAGCTCCGGAATCCGCTTCATTTCCAGCTCCAAAAAATTGTCGGTCTAGAGGCAAGAGCTTTGGAGCTAAGAGGTGACGTCGCTTACGTCTCTCTTACGTCGAGGCGTGCAGGAAACTAAACCCACCTCCCATGGGTCGACTGTTATGCCTGCCTACAAGCAGTAGTGCCTATAAACACACTTTATAAAGTCAGGCAACACTAACCAGGCTTCGTGTGATTCTGTTTATTTGTGCCTCACTTTGACCATCCGTTCGCTGTTATCGATCATTGTGGAGAGAGGCAGACGTGTTGTTTTGTATTATTGCAGCTATCGGATGCAAGTAGTCAGTTTAGCTTCGGTTGCTATGCTAACATCACCCGTTTTATACCAGAGAAACTTTCATAACAGCGTTGTGATACCAAACAGTGTCAATTCAGACTGACACACATTCAATTAGGCTAAGGGGAACTGGGGATATGCATCAGCTGCTTGTGTGAGTCGGACAGTGAATACTTTAGAGCGGCCGCTGCAGTGTGAGCTAACCGGGAGCTAACGGGAGAATAAACTCCCGTGGAAGAGCAGCCAGCACTGCAGCGGTCGGTAAATGCTGCAGAAACACATTAATAAACAATGAACCACGGCACTCTGGAGAAAAGTATAAGGTTGGAGAAGTCGTTATTCAATTTATTCTGGCTTTGTGTGATTAAAAGCAACACGATCATCGACCCGACGCAGTTGTTGTTGTTGTGAGCTGCCGTAATGGCTGCCGTTGGGGGGCAAATCAGCGATGTAAACGGTGACGTCATGACGCAGCAAGGGCAGCTCTGGGGCGCCAGTGGGCGGTGTGTACAGAGCGGGAGCTGAAAAGGGAAACCGGAGCTGAACCAGAAAAGCTCCCGCTCGGAGCTAGAAACTGAAAAGCGCTGGTGTGAAAGCCGCAATAGAGGCGTTCTTGGTCTGGCCGTCCTATGAGCAGCTGGACCGGTGTAAAAAGGATGATTTAATAGAGATAGCGCGGCACTTCAGTCTTGTGGTAAGTCAGCAAATGTTGAAAAAAGAGTTAAAGGCATTGGTGGTGGATGAGATGGTGCGAAGAGAGGTACTTGTACCGGCTGTACCAGCTGAGCTTCCAGTGTCCGATGTTCCCACTGAGGGCCTGTTGCGTCCGGGGACTGAGGCAGAGTTTACATTTACTGAAGGAAGGGGTAGTGACAGCGAGGGGGGCGAGCCGTGTGAGGCACCGCTCACGCTGCCTCGCAGATGTCCACCCTCTCCTGTTAGTAGTACAGATTCCCGGGAGGGGGCTAAACTCAAGGTCTGTCTCGCCCGGCTTCAGTTGGAAGCCAAGGACAGGCAGCGTCAGTGGGAAGCTAACGACAGGGAGAAAGCCAGGCAGTTACAGCTGGAGCTACGAAAGCTGGAAATGGACAAAGAAGTCTGAAAGTTGGAAATTGACAAGGAAGTGCGGATACGTCAGCTGGAGCTAGACTCCGAGCTCCGCGCCTCCGGTGCTTCTGGCCATGTCGGAGGAAGTTCCTCACCTCATTCTCACCCACCTGCCTTCACTGTAGGTACAAATATTTCGTTAGTGCCGATTTTCCGGGAGAATGAAGCGGATGCGTATTTCGGTGCGTTTGAGTGCATTGCAGCGGCGTTACAGTGGCCGGCTGAGGCCTAGGCTCTGTTAATCCAGTGTAAACTTCACGACAGAGCTCAGGCGGCGGTGGCTGCTCTTTCAATAGAGGACAGCTTAAGTTATGACCTGGTAAAGCGTGCCATACTTAGGATGTACGAGCTAGTTCCTGAAGCTTATCGGCAGAAGTTTAGGAATCACAGGAAGGGGGCTAATCAAACACATGTCGAGTTTGCCAGGGAGAAGGGGATGTTGCTCAATAAGTGGATTGATTTATGTGACGCTGCAGAGTATTCTGCTTGAAATAATTAATCCTGATGGAGGAATTTAAGAGGGGATTACCTGACCGTATTGTGGGGCATATAAATGACCAGAAAGTGCAATCTCCCTCCGCAGCTGCTGTACTGGCGGATGAATACGTGCTAACGCACAAAACGGTGTTTTCTCCAGCTGTTGCTGAGAGACCTCGCCGTATGTTCGGTGCACCTGTTGGTCAGCCAGCGAGAGTATTTACGAGGAACACAGAGGAGAGAGAATGTCACTATTGTCATCAGCCTGGACATGTTATTGCTAACTGCATGATTTTTGAGCGGAAGGAGCAGCCACCAGACATGACCAGGCCAAAAGGCATCGGCTTAATTAACACCAACTCACTCAATATCTCCGCATCCGACAATGATGAGGAAATAGATCCCTGTTTTAAGCCTTTTGTGTTTGAGGGGTTGATATCATTAACAGGTGAGTCAGACGATCAGAGACCCGTCCGCATTCTACGAGACACTGGAGGCTCACAGTCAGTGATTGTAGCATCGGCCCTGCCATTCTCATACCAATCAGCGTGTGGGTATGGATCAATATTATGTGGCATTGAAATGGGTTACGTGCCCCGTCCCGTACACAAGGTACACATACAATCTAAGTTAATTACTGGATTTTTCCCTGTTGCTGTGTGCCCAGCATTACCCATACAGGGTATAGTTCTTTTAATGGGAAATTACATCGCCGGAGGTAAGGTAACTCCTGCCCTTGAAATATTGGATTCCCCTCAGACTGTGTTGTCTGAGGTAACAAATGCCCACATTTTTCCCATTTGTGCCGTCACTCGCGCGTAAGTGCGACTCGGAGGTGTCTTTAAATGATACTATGTTTGGGACCATGTTTACAGATGACAAAATGCCAGAGGAAAAGCCAGCAGTGGCGATTTCCGCTTTCCCTGCTGTGACCGCTGCGCCAGCGCAACCTGCCAGCCCAGCTGTTGACGGTTCCACACTTCCGGTAACCCGAAAGCGTTTACTCACCGCGCAGAGGGCGGATCCGACGCTTGCAAAGTGTTTCGAGCAGGTGGTGAGTAATAACAAGGCAAGGGGTGAGAAGGTAGCTTATGTGTTGGATAAGGAGATATTAGTGCGCCAATGGTCCCTCACTGCTACTGCTGAAGCTGACTGGGGTGTAGTGCATCAGGTAGTCGTGCCGGCGCCATACGGTCAACATGTACTATCTGTAGCGCATGAAAGCCAATGGTCGGGACACTTGGGCGTGACAAAAACCTATCAAATCGGCCAGGTTTAAAGAAGGACGTTTCCCGCTTTTGCCGCTGCTGTCATGTGTGCCAGGTTGTCGGTAATCCTAACCAGAAAATTCCGCAATCTCCGTTACATCCTATACCGGCTATAGGTGAGCCCTTTGACCGGGTGTTGATAGACTTTGTTGGCCCTTTACCACGCACAAAAACAGGTCAACAGTATTTACTCACCATTATGTGTACGTCTACCCGTTTCCCTGAAGCTATTCCGCTGCGTAGCATCACGCCGCTGTAGTCAAGGCGTTGACGAAGTTCTTTTCCACATTTGGAATTCCGCGAGTAATCCAGAGTGACAAACTTTAAATCCAAGTTGTTCAAACAGGTCCTTCAAACATTACAGGTAAAACATGTCATATCCAGTGCGTATCATCCAGAGTCGCAGGGGGCGTTAGAACGGTGGCATCAGACTTTAAAAAGCATGCTGCGAAAATACTGTATGGAAACAGAAACAAATTGGTATGAGGGAATTCCCTTCGTTTTGTTCGCAGCCCGTGAAGCTGTTCAGGAGTCATTAGGATTCAGTCCCGCGGAGCTCGTTTTCGGCCATACGCCCCGCGGTCCACTTAAAATCCTACACGACGAGTTTCTTTCGGCTGATATTCCTCCAGATAAAAACGTATTGGATTACGTTAGTCAGTTTCGTGAGCGTTTGCACCGAGCAAATTCACTCGCTAGAGAGTCGCTCTCCCCTTCACAAGCTGTCATCAAGCATAAATATGACCGTGCTGCTGTCCCTAGGCACTTTGAAATAGGTGACAAGGTCCTCGCACTCTTGCCTATCCCCGGCGCTACGCTCTCCGCCAAATTCCTCGGCCCGTAAAGGTTACTGGCAGGAACCTTCAACGGACCGTGCCTCAAAAATCTCCGCTTTCGCTACGCCTGACTGTTTTCTGCAGTACACAGTCATGGCGTTTGGTATGTGTAATGCTCCTGCTACGTTCCAGAGATTGGTGAACACCGTCCTATCAGGGATAAGTAACTGTAACGCTTATTTAGATGATCTCATTGTGTACACGCCTACCTGGGAGAAGCACATGAAGATCCTGGGGCAGGTATTCACCCGGCTCGCACAGGCGTCGCTTACGTTGAACCTGGCCAAATGTGAGTTTGGTAAAGCTACGGTCACCTATTTAGGGAAGCAGGTTGGGCAAGGCCAAGTCCGACCAGTGGAAGCTAAGGTTGCTGCGGTGGCTGAATGTGCTGTGCCCGTCACCAGAAGTGACCTCCGCCGTTTCCTCGGTATGGCAGGCTACTACCGCAGTTTCTGTCGCAATTTTTCCACTGTAGCCCAACCCCTAACTAATTTGATAAGTCCCAAGGTGGACTAAGTTTGGACCCCTGTGTGCCAACATGCATTTGAGTGTGTAAAGACACTCGAGTCACGCTCCTGTGCTCGCTGCTCCCGATCTTACTAAGCCCTTTAAACTCGAGGTGGATGCTAGTGCAGTGGGGGCCGGTGCTGTTTTACTGCAGGAGGATGCGGATGGAGTTGATCATCCTGTGTGTTATTTCCCGCAAGTTCAACAAACACCAGGTCCGCTACTCTACCATTGAAAAGGAGACCCTTGCTTTGTTGTTAGCTCTCCAGCACTTTGAGGTTTATGTCAGGTCCAGTTCTTTGCCGGTCGCAGTGTTTAACGATCATAACCCCATTGTCTTTTTGTCCCGCATATACAATCACAATCAGCGTCTCATGCGGTGGGCTCTGATCGTACAGGACTACAACCTGCAAATCCGACATAAGAAAGGTTCAGAGAACATGTTTGCAGATGCCCTGTCCAGACTGTAGTGGTGTGTTCTGTGGTCATGGTGTTATTGTGTGTTATGGTTCACAAAAACCCGGTGGGGTTTTGTCTTAAGGGAGGGGGTGTTACAGCCGCTACGTTTGTTATGCCCTCAACTCTGTTTGTGTGTACCTATGTACATGAGCTGTGCAGTTCCACTGCTGTCATTGGCCGTCCCGACCTCGCAACATCTGCGGTGATTGGACGGACGTCATCCAATCTCCGCCCGCTTCTGCCACTTCAACCGGGGGGAGTACAAAGGCCGGGCACGGACATCATTCAGGAGGCTCTGTATTGTGGGACAGACGCCTCAAGCCTCTCGTTGTATTGCCGCCATATCCTGTGATTCGTTAGACTGCCTAGTAGTGTGTAGCGTTCTGTGTTTAGTATTGGTGTGTATATTGCTTAGACCCAGGTGATTAGCGCCTGTACTGTAGATCAGCATTGGTGTGTATATCGCTTAGACCCAGGTGATTAGCGCCTGTAGATCAGCATTGGTGTGTATATTGCTTAGACCCAGGTGATTAGCACCTGTTGACCAGCAACAGCTGTGTTCCCACACAGCCTAGTTTTGTTTATTGTTTTGTTCCACTTTAGAAGTGAGGTACTTTTCTTTTCTGTTGTATAATACTGCGCAACTCTCTTTTGGAGTTCTCCTTTTGTTTTATAGTAACAGTTTGGCCCTGTCAAACTGTTGGTGTACATTATTGTGTTCATTGTTTGGTTACAAATAAACCACCGGTAACATATACCAATTCCAATCTGATCGTGTCGTGTCCCTTTGGTCCCCTAGCCCAATAGGGAACGTAACACTCAGCAATTGTCAAACAGCTAGCTAACTCTTCCTGTTTGTTATATAATCAACTTTACATATGCTCCTACATCCTCCATTTAAGGTCATGATAACACGAGTTGGCATTTAATATAAAAACTCTAATCCTTGTCATGACCCCAATGGCTGCTCTCGGCTAGGTCTGCAGGAGAGAGATTCAGAATATCTTTTTAAACAGCTCATGCAAAGCACTTTGGTGCACTAAGTTAACATTTGTGAATGATCAATTATACACTTGTCTAGTCTACAAAATGGTAGATATTGGTATTTCACATCAAAAACAGCAGCAAGGAAATGCAGTTTGGTGGTTTTATTTTTCTTCTAATACATTACTGATAAGAAGCCATTAAACCAGGAATTGAACTGTTGTAAGAATAGTTACGACAGTTCCTGTTTCCACTTGAGTACATTTTTATAATTTGGCACAAACATCAATAACCTAATTAGAATTTGGTGGTCAAAGCTGAACATAAATGTGACCTTAGGAACACGTTTTTGGCTCCTTGACTAGGCATACATCTGCAAGGCGGTGTTGAGGAATATCTTTGCTTGTTGTTAGCCTTTGACCCAGATCATCATTCTTTATGCTCAGTTTCCCGTTTCTCATGGTTCAGGCATGTAGCCCTGGAGAGTTGCTGTTATCTTTTTCTATTGCCAGTTTATTGTCCAGGGACACCTGGAAATCCAGCATATCAGATGTACAAGTTCCTCTGGAAGATAACCTTAAGTTATGGACAAACAGTTATATTGCCCTGCTTATCTTAATATGAAGAATGTTGATTTATTCTTTAAGAACTAGTTAAATTCTCTGACTAGGGGAAAGATTCTTCAGAATTGGTTTGGGAAACCGCTGTGTCACCTCATGGCTGCAGAAAATGTCTTTGCCAATTCTCAATGTTTTAAGTTTTCCATTACAGGCTATTTCAAGTTATTGTTTGTCATTCCTCCTCAAGCACAATTTGAAAAAAGAATGCTTCAATACATTATTTAAGAAATACAGATATAAGAGTCTTGACGATAACTGATCTTGTAAAGAGGACAAAGTATTAAGTCTGAACAGTGGCCTTCGAATGACACACTGTGCTCATTTGCTACATGTCGTCCTCTATTTAGCTGTTTATCTCTAGCCAAAAAAAGTCAAAAAAAGACTAAAACATTATATACAAAGGTAGATAGAAAATGTCCTTTGTACAATAGTTGTACTGTAAGTGTGGGAGAAACTTCTGTGTAGCAATGCAGTGGGAGTCATCGACCCATGAAGGAGACACGGGATGAGCAGGAGCTTTGATGTCAAACACTGATGGTTTATTAGGAGCTTCGGCCGGAGGATTCACATCAGAAGTCACACAGTCAGAGGTTCTGACTTCACGGGAGAGTTGCCACGTCAATTCTGAAGAGCCTCTCTAGACCTTTTAACTGGTTCACAGAGAGTAATCAACATATTTGAGGAGATAGCCTAAACAGCTGGGAACACTGAATTACTTGCGTCTGACACTTATAGCCTCGCAGATTACACACCTTGGAGTCCACAAACAAACAAAAAATCGATGTAATAAAATGTATTTAAAATGAATAAATGAGAATCGTCTCTGGGTAGAATATCCGTCAACCAAGGTATTCTACATCCTTGATAGAATGCCCTGGCCGTTGCACTGAATGAGAGCGTACGTTTGGACTGACAGTTTGATCAGCCAATCATATATTGATCTGTAGCCAACGGGCGTATTCTTTCAGAGTTTCCCTCGGTTCCAGGGTGCTCTAGAACAATGCTTCTCAAACTTTTTTCAGTAATCTACCCCCTGTGAAACATTTTCTCAGCCAAGTACCCCCTGACCAACCCGGGACATTTTTGATAGAAAAATCCTATATACATAATTACAATATAGTGATGTTCCATCAGTGTGTGATTGATTAACTCCTTCATGCATGAATTACAACAAACTAAGGATATTTCCATCTTTATGCATGAATGAGTCCGGCAGTGGCTCAGTCAGTATAGGGGCTTGGACTGTGAGCCGTAGGGTTGCTGGTTCAAGTCCCCGACTAGACCTAAATATGGAGTGTGGACTGCTACTTGGAGAGGTCCCAGTTCACCTCCTGCCCTGCAATGGTTCCCTTGAGCAAGGCACGGGACAACCCCCTTCCCCCCTCACTCCCATTGCTCCCCGGGCGCTGTACAATAGCTGCCCACTGCTCCTAGTACTAGACTCCTGGTACTAGGATGGGTTAAAAGCAGAGAACAAATGTCACTGTGTGTGCCGTGTGCTCTGCATGTGTGACCATTAAAGAGGGTTTCATCGCTCTCTATTCTATTTAATATAATATAACGAAAACAATTTAAAGCAGATTTTTCCAAGGAGTTTTTCAATTGAAGTAATATATGTTTAACAAACCAATGAAAAACTATAAAATACAATACTCAAATTTGACATGTTTATATGAGGACCCCCTTACTGGTTCTAGGAATATTTTATATAAAATTGTGTTTTCTATTTCACTTATTGTACTAAGATTATTTTTGTAATCATGCATGGTATTTTTTTAATTAACCTTTTTATTTATTTTTCTCACGTACCCCCTGCAGTACCCCAATGTACCCCTAGGGGTCCGCGTACCCTGGTCTATAACTCTCTTTGAAAAAAAGATTCAGCCAAGTACCCCCTGATCAGCGCAAAAACTATTTGTTAGGGGGGAAAAGCCTATATAAAGAGGTACAGTGCTGCACCATCAGTGTCTGATTTATTAAAACAACATCATGAGAAACACTTAAATGCTACATTTCAAATGTTTACAATCCATCACTAAATTTATGGCAAACCAATTTTAACAGCGTAGGTGATAATGTGGATGAAGCTACTTTACATTTTTATGCGGATGATACTGTGATGTACTGTGCAGGTCCCTCCATTAAAGAGGCTGTTGTTAAATTGCAGGCTGTTTTTAACACTTCTCTGAATTAAAGCTTCTTTTAAATGTGGATAAAACCAAGGTAATGCTCTTTTCAAAAGCAAAAAAGACACCAGAGCCTGTTTTAGATATTGTAACTATGCAAGGAACAAAACTTGAAGTTGTTGCCTGTTACAAATACCTTGGTATCTGGCTTGATGATTGTCTCTCTTTTAAACTGCATGTCAATAACCTGCTTAAAAAACTGAGGGTTAGGCTAGGGTTCTTTTTCAGAAACAAGTCCTGTTTCTCGCTTGAGGACAGGAAAAGGCTAGTCACTGTGACCTTTTTACCTGTGCTGGACTATGGTGATTTGTTGTATATGAATGCACCTGCCAATTACCTGAGCAAATTGGATGCTGCGTGATTTGTCACAAATTGTAAAGCGCTTACACATCACTGTACCCTGTATACCAAGGCAGGTTTACCATCACTCTCTGTATGGAGGCTCAGTCACTGGTACACTTTTATTTATAAAGCTATGTTGGGCAAACTCCCGTATTACATCTGTTCTCTGGTAAAGCAGAAAGTTGCGGGCAGCTATTGTCTGAGATCGCAGGATGTGGTCTTGTTAGATGTGCCAAGAGTGAGGACTGTCTTAGGTAAGACGGCTTTTATGTGCGCAGCTCCACTTGCTTGGAACAGCCTACAGTCCAAATTGAAATTGAGCAATTTTATTTCTCTGAATGTTTTTAAGGCACGTCTGCACGAGATGCTTTCTGACACTATGGGTGTTTGTAAGTGTTGGTGAATATGTAAATATGATGTCCTCTATTGTTTGTTTTATGTTGTTTTTATGTTTCATGTGGAACTAAATTGATGCAGGTCTCCCTTGTAAAAGAGATCCATGATCTCCAGGGACCTATCTGTCTAAATAAAGGTTTGAAATGAAATGAACATCATGCAATAACACTAAGACGACATTAGTTGCATTGAACTGATCTTTTTAATACGCTGTACTTACAATGTAGTGAAACATGGGCTTCTGCTTCACTGAGGATCTTTGCCATTCTGACAGCGAGGCAAACTGCAGTTATTACACTTCGCGTTTTGAAATATGTAACTGTTCATATAAAACCCACACTGCTCAAACTTCGTAACTTTTCCTAAAATTGGTATATTTATTTATTAATTTTGGGGCGTGGGGAATGAAGAGAAAAAACATATGAGCATTTATACCTATATATAACCGCTCATATAAACATATGCATAATGCTATACTTTGCGGCCACACCCTGTTGCCAAGCAACGCTTATTGTTTAGGTGTCCTTTGATAAGCAGGCAGTCATATCATTAACTAGAACTAGCTAAATCTGATGGATATAAACATAAACGCGAGTGAAGTCTAATCGGACGGGAGAGAGAGAGATCAGCTGCTGCTGACGGAGATACACTACTCTACATGATCACCTGCAGCGGTGAGCGGAGCAAAACACACACTAAGAGTTAGAACATCACACTCAGCTATTTGATCTACTCTGGAACTAGCTAAACTAGTTATAAATATGTTTATTTGCTGTCGGGTCACTCATTACAGGTTCTTCAGCGAGCTGCTGAGCCTGACGGGCTGTCAGGATAGGGAGAGGAAAACAGAGCACCCAGTTTATTTTATCCAGAAATACTGTAAACTTTTGAATAAAGTAGTTAATCTACTATTAGTAGTTTGTTTAAATGTATTAGTTTTTTTCATTAACATAAAATAAATATCACGTACCCCTTGCAGTACTCCAACGTACCCCTAGGGGTCCGTGTACCCCTATTTGAGAACCACGTGTGTGTCTACCTATGGTGTCTACAGAAGGTCCAGTTGTGATAGACACGGTTCGCCACTGGAGATAACAGACATCAGGGTTGGTCATAAACATCAAAGGGCAAAAAGGTTAGATATCTAGGAGTCCAGGAGAATTATTCCCTAACACTAAGTACAGGCAGTATAAATACCTGTTGCCGTAGTGATCATGGACATGCTGCAGATAGTTTGTGGTGAGACTGTGGACGTTAGGTCAAAGAGCCAGTGCAGGTACAGTTCCTACAGAGGGAAAAAACTCTTGTCACAGCATTCAATTAGTAAATTAAGATACTTAAAAGTGCAGTCTCTCTTTCTCACATCCCCACACACATAAATACACTCACATTAACACCGCTGTAAAGAACCCCACTGGTCCATCCATCAACGCTTTATAGGCAATTAAGCAGCATGGCTCCCTTAAAACCCAGCTGACGGCACCATTCAGTTACTTCAGCCCGGGAGGCGCTCACTTGGAACCGCACACAAATATGTACACACACTCAAATGCAAAAGTGTGTATACCCTTCTTTGATCAATGTTGGTCATTTAAGCTGCAGCATCTTCACAGGGACGGGGTTTTAGGAGGGATCGCTTTAAGGACAAAGGCTTCTTTCTTCTTGTTGAATCCCTACAGCCATAAAAGCCAAAACACTGCACCCTGACAGATGGCTAAATCTGCATCTAAATGACTTAATGTCTTTGTTGTGTATGGTGTTATGAGCTTATGACCAGAGCTCTGTGTATATCCAACATTAGTGCAACACTTCGAGTCCTGCAAAGTGTATCCTGCATTTCATACTCGCCAATTAAAATATTTTAGTGTGGTCCTGCGGCCAAATGTTGATGTATTCCATAGCTGTGGTTAGAGAACGGAAGGAGGCAGTGGGACTGTAATTATCAGACATACAAGACATAGTATTTTCATTACTTTGACAATAACTGACCCTCTCTTTATTTGTACTGTAGGTAGTTTATAAGCAAGACCCACCTCTTTATTTGGTGTTTAAATTATATGCATTATTATGCTCTTTTAATGTTATTTGATTCGTATTTATCCAACTTATTTATGTTTTTTTTTTCTTGATTTAATAATTATGTATTTCATTATTGTTCATTCAGTCCTGTGCTTATTGATTTCTATTGGTGTTACTGTAAGTGTTTTTATCAATCACAAATGTTTGTGTTACTTGGTATTGTGAGTGTTGTGGCTCACACTTGAGGAAGGAGAGTGGCAGTGGTGCAAAAACAAAGCAAAGTTTATTAAAAATAGCCAGGTGGCAGAAACTGAGGTATCACTCCAGCAGCCGGCACTCTAATCACACCCTGCTGCCACAGTATTTATTACCTTTTAGTTTAGTTTGTATTTCCTTTTTTGGTTTGTCAAGCACTGTGTTAGGTGTTGTGTATAATAATAAAGTTTGATTGATCGATGAAACAAGGGGCGGAGGCTCGATGCAGACCCAGGATGCTGCAAATTCATATTATGTGCATCATTGTCAATATGTGATGCACTGCAATTACATTTTTGCTTGTGTCCACTTCAGGAAGTCGTAATGTCCGGATTTTAGTTTTTTTAATCAAGCCAATTATCTCTGAAAGACAGGTTAAGGTATTAGCCCATCCTACATCAAAGTATGTAATATATGTCCTACTGTATGTCTTAAAAATAAACAGTATGTGGAGTTTCTGATGCGGCAATCCTTTTAAGCGAGATCCTTACACTACTTTTCTTTAATGTGACACTTTTAAACCAAATCAAATTCAATACTGTAGACATGCCTACGAGAGCAATTTTGGGTTAAGTACCTTTCCCAAGAATTATGACATGTTGACCGCAAAGCCTTGGCATCGAACCACTGACCCCTGATTGGAAGACGTCCATTCACCCCACCAGGTCAGAGTTGCCCGTTTGCCCTCAAAACTGTAGAACATTATCTGTTCATATGTGTAAATAAACAAAAGACAGATCAACGGACAGTAGTTGTTGCTTGCTAGGGTTAGGGTTGCTAAGTCTACTTGGTATAGGTTAGTTAGAGATCATGGTGGAAATTAATTCTTTTTTCTATATGACAAGAAAAAAGCAGCATTTTCCTCTCTGTTTGCAGTAATGATGGAGTGTTCGGTGTGGCCCTGCATGTCCGTGTCCAGGCGTATTACAATGGCAGAGTAACATGGACGCCCCCTGCCCTGTACTGCAGCTCTTGTGGAGTTAAGGTGACCATCAGCACACACACAAACGAAACATTTACTACACAATTAATTGTATACTAATCCCGCCAACCCTCTTCCTCTTGTTCTTGCGTCTAGGTTACATATTTCCCGTTTGACTGGCAGAACTGCACCATGCAATTCCGCTCCTACACGTACGACTTCACAGAAATCGACGTGCAGTATGCGCTGGACTCAAATGGGAAGGAGATCAGGGAGATCCAACTGGACGAGGCTTACACTGGTGAGAATTTGATGGGGATCCTATGAGAGGATAAATGGATGGATGAAGGGAAAGAGAAGGAAAGGGTATCCGCGGCTTTTAGGGAGGATACAGTAAAACTACCACTTTACTCTTTTACAATTTCTCTCATTATACACTTAGGTTACATTCAAGTTGTCAGTTAAGCTTAGGAAGGTTCCTGAAGGAGTGAAATGACCCGGAAGTGCCTCAGTGGCAGCCATGATAGGAGCCATTTGAATTCTCTAGATGATAGGAAAGGAGGTTTGAAACTTCCTTTATAACCTCCTTTAGCTTAGGAAACACTGGACCTTCCTTTACGAAAGGAAAGGAGAAAATGCTGCCCCGCAATGCCTTGTGACCTCAACATTTACCGTGACATTCGGCTGCTCACGGAAACAACCGATCGTGACCGAGAAACTAGTATCATGTAAGTTATGGTGCTTATTAAATGTTTTACAAGTTATACTGTAACTTGCCAAAGTGCTTTGTTTTGAATTTTCAACACTATAATAATCAAAAGGAGAAATATGAATGTTACTTTTTCACTGTAAAATTATCAAATAAAGTCAACATTTCATAGTGTTTACAGACTGTGTTCCAAAACGTATTTAAACATGTTTGAATGGTGATATACACAGTGATAGATGTTAAAGCCTAACAAGTTTATAATAAAGACAATTGTATTTCTTTTTAAATATTCTCGTACACTCATTATGTATTGGGATTCATGTGGATTAATACGTATTTACTTTTAACATACAAAAGACAGAACAAAACTCTCCATGGGACAATCAAAAGAACACTTCCACAAATGACATCTGACAGGATCTGACAACAACTAACAGACAACCAGTACTTAAATACTAATCACAAGGACAAGACCCAGCTGGGAAGGGAAGGCAAAACATAAAGGCATCAGGTGAACACAATAAGGTGATCAAACAGGAAAGAAAACCCTAGGGGCGTCGCCTGGACCTGAAAACATTCGGGGCATAGCCCACAGTGGCGGCGGCCACATCTCTCAACACCCAAATGAAACAGAACTGTAAACAGATTTTCTTTTTCTTTATGGATATTTTACAAATCACTCCGCTTTTAAACTCTACTCTTGTTTTACTGCCATATAGATTATAATGATCATATGAAGGTGTGCCGCGGAAATAATCTTTTGAATAATTTGTGACCAAACCGTTTGAGACCCACTGAGATAACGGCGCATTCACACCTGCCTTGTATAGTCCGGTTGAATCGAACCCTGGTGCGTTTAGCCGCTTGGTGCGGTTCATTTGGGTCGGTGTGAACACAGTCCGAGACCTCTTAAGTGAACTAAACAACCGGACTCTGGTCCGCTAAAATAGGTGGTCTCGGAACGCTTGCTTGCGAACTCTGGAACGGTTAATCGCTGGTGTGAACGCAGTCCGCACCAAAACATACGAAGCGTAGTATTTACGTGTCACAAGAACGCGGATGTCTTCAAAAATCTTTAGCGAAAGAGTCTTTCAAGACATCCGCGGTTGTTAATTTAGTCAAGCAGAATTATGTGTTAAACAATGTCGTGTAAAGTAAAAATGCTCCGTCATAAAAGTAAGAACACCTGTCGTCGTTGAAACGCCACTCCTTACTGCAGAACGTCTCTATGTTATAATGTTTTTTAACGGACGTTGCCTGATGATAGTGTCTGTTGATCTCCAGATTAACAGCAGCATGAGAATAACCTGCCGAAAGTGCCGATGCTCCGTGGCGGAGGCTCCGGTAGAAATTGCCGGGATTTGCATTTTTACCCCCTTAATGTTTGACCAATTGTTGAACTCGGTCGGTCGGTGAGTGAGTGAGAGAGAGAGACTCTCTCTCTCTCCCATTGCCACACACACAGAGCCGAGCTTGAATGACACAAGCACACATTTATTTCCATGCAACTATCTGATTGGTCTGGTGTCATGCCTCTGTTGCATTCACTGAACACGGGAAATTACAGTCCTACCATCCTCTCTTGTTTCATGATGAAGTTCACGTAAAGCACGGTCAATGTTATATTATTGAGGGAGAATTGTCCGGGGCTACAGAAAAAACATTCGGGGCCAAAGCCCCGAATGCCCAGGCCAGGCGACGCCACTGGAAAACACAAAGACAGGAAGTAAAAACAGACAGTGGGTGAACAATCTTCAAAATAAAAAAGGAAACAAAGACAGATCGTGACAGTTTGGACCCTTGGTATGCAGATGTATGTCCCTTTGCTAATCTAAATTCTCCAAATGTTTTTCCAGAGGGTGGCGAGTGGCAAATCATACACAGGCCGTGCAGGAGGAACATGAACGACGATGACTATGAGGACATGACCTTCTACCTCATCCTGGAGAGGAAGCCTCTGTACTACGTTTTTAACATCATCCTCCCCTGCATCCTCATCACCATCATCGCCATCTTCAACTTCTACCTGCCTCCTGACGCAGGTATAGCAACCATACATAATGAAATATTCAAACCAGTTTAACTATGATATCATCTGACTGGTAGTACACACATTTTCCACTTTGATCAAGCTTGAGTTAGGGTTAAATTGCCTGATTACCGTCTATAGGCAAGGCAAGGCAAGTTTATTTATATAGCACTTTTCAGCACGCGACAATTCAAAGTGCTTTACAGAACAAATTCAAAGACTTTTTAGGAATAAATACAGTAAAACACATTATATAAATGGCATTTTACAACAGGCATTAAAAGCAAAGATAATAAAATAAACTCAACAGGTATACAATACATGTTTAAATGGCATACTGTAGTGTGAATATGAGCAGCTCAATTAAAAGCAGCGGCAAAGAGATATGTTTTCAGTCTCGATTTAAAAATAGTAAGCGTTTCTGCGGACGTGCATGATTTGGGTAGTTTGTTCCAGAGTGTCGGGGCATAATAGCTAAATGCTGCCTCTCCACGTTTTGTTTTTACTCTCGGAACCGATAGCAGACCCGAGGCACCTTGATGGCTCGTAATTATGTAGGAGATCAACAATATACTTTGGTCCTAAACCGTGTAATGATTTAAAAACTAGCAATAGTACTTTAAAATCAATTATTTGGCCGACTGGAAGCCAATGTAAAGATTTCAGAACCGGACTGATGTGATCCACTCTTATAAAGCTCCTGGTGCCATTTTGTAATTGTGTTTCTCTGGTCTGGGTACATTGGGCAATCACATACTTCTCCAATTACTGTCACAAGGGTATTCCATTTCAGATTAGATATCAGTTTCCCATAGAGCACCGCAAAATCAATATCCACTCAAATTAAACAGTAGAAATCAGCCCCAGAATGTACTTCGTCCACAACACTTACATGGTTCAACAAGATTTTTCTTATCGACTTGTTTCACAAAATTCATTGGGTAAGAAATTATACTTACAGACTGCTAACAAAACACATTCCAAAAAAGGTTCATTATCAATATTATTTACTTACTCACTTCGACCACTTCATCCTAACCCTGGCGCGTGGGTCCAATAAGAAAATTCTTTACTTTTCACACACACAGTGCAAAACCATTTAAGCTGTTTGAGGCATACAGTATACTGTATAACTGCCATACCATATAGCTATAGGGAATTGGTCTTATATTACATGGGGAGATGACATTCCAAAAATTCACAAAACATATAAATGTTTAGAGGTAATACAGTATATATTTTGTAAAAGTGAAAAAAAAAAACTATTTTTCCACTTCTCTTCATAAAAATCACCTGACGAAACCTTTGACATTTTGAACTTTGCGGTGATTTACGTCAACGAAGTGATTGAGGGAAATGCCACTGCTTTGACATTTACCCACTGTGGGAGCGTGCACGGCCCTAATGCACATACATTTCTATTTACCTGCCAAATATAGACAAGCGTTAGTACACAGTTTGTGGGTAACCACTAAGTACACCTTGATCTATTGACCAATCAGCTTCACAGTAGATACATTTTCCATTAGAGTAATTACTGGTGAATGACAGAATCAGAGCAGTTGGTGCTAAACTGCTATCTTCTTTGCTTTGTGAAACATGTTGTTTTTTTGTTTCCCCGACCAGGAGAGAAGATGGGTCTGTCCATCAACGTGTTGCTCACCCTCACTGTGTTCCTGCTGCTGCTGGCTAATAAGATCCCTGAGACTTCACTGGGTGTCCCCATCATCGTCAACTACATCATGTTCACTATGATCCTGGTCACATGTTCAGTCATCCTCAGTGTGGTTGTCCTTAATCTGCACCACCGCTCGGCCAACACCCACTGCATGCCCATGTGGATCCGTATGGTAAGGTCCGACACTTGGTTATCCCCATAGACGATTACGTATATGCTAAATATACACATTTATGAGCTTTGTCCACCAATACAATACAATACAATACAAAAAGACGTTGCAAAAACAAGTGAATTGACTATTAATCCAATCAATTGCAGTAAATAAGAGAAAGCAGATGCATACACATGTCGGTACCACTTTACAATAAAATTACCCTTTTAAAGGGTTTACAAATAGTTTGTAATTCATTTGTTAATTAGGTTGTGAACACTTTATAAATCATTAATATGCTTTTATAAGACATGAGATAAACAGGGCAACTGTGACCGGTTGCTTGCTAAATAGTGAGCCAGCATTTATCTGTACTGCTAAGCCTTATTAGAAATGGTAGTAACTCATTCATAAATGGGAATGTGTTTCAAACAAAATATTTACATTTTATTTTCGTTGAACTTTCCTGTCGGCTCCCAGACCGTAGTCGAGGAAACAGGGGGGTGACTCTCTGTCGTCTCCCAGGACAGAAGCAACAAGCTTCAGGTTCAATAACCCACTTTATCTTAAATGACTGGAGAGAGGCGAGCTCTTCTTGGGAGGCCGTTGCAATTATTTAGTTGTTTATTTAGTTTCACAAAATACATCACAGACCTCTGTTTTTCTGCTGCCTCGTTTCACTTCCACAAACATACACACTCTCGCTCTACCACACACACACACACACACACACACACACACACACACACACACACACACACACACACACACACACACACACACACACACACACACACACACACACACACACACACACACACACACACACACACACACACACACACACACACACACATTCCACACCCCTCTCTCTCTCTTAAAAGGGACAGCGATCTCATCTCACTCTGCATGACCCTAATATCATAACGTGTGTTCTGGAGAATCACAGAACGGACAATGGTCCTTATTATTATGCCGTTTAAACCAATTATTTAAATTTGTTTGTTAAATTCTACATCATGTAAGTTGCGCTGACAGGTCCACACACTGCTTCCCCGCAGCGAGGCTTTTTGTAATGGCACTTCATATCAAAAAGGTTGCCGACCCCTGGCCTTAAGGCTATTGCTCTGCTGGATCGATTTATAGTGTGCCCTCGGTGATGAGTGTCTTTGTTTTCCTTATACCAGGACAAGTATGTTTCCGAGCGAGTCAGGTTGAGTAGCACGTTGGCTGTGTTCTTGTAGTCATGTCACAATGTGTGACTCACTGCTCTGCTATATTATATTTCCCATAGAGGACAGTCAATGGGAAATATGACAGGTGTTGCAGTATACCGGGAAATGGAAGGACGGGAATGAAGAATATAGACATATGGGATTCTGAGTGGTCACCATCACCTTCCATTTCCTTGAAACTACTGTACAACACCAGTCATGCTGTTCACCTCACATTACAGTATGATCCTTGGGGCGGTGGTGATTGACATCTATTGGTCAATGCAGGCTAGCCAACACAGACAAACAGTATTTATGAAATAGTTTGAGACATTTGGCCCAATGGTTAGCTATTTATGTCCAGGTCAAACGTCCTTGACAGCCAAGTAGTAACTGGGTTTTATCAGCATGTATCTCTATTTTAATTAAGGACATGTAAGATTAGGCCAGTATAGCTTTATTTAAAAACTCCACTGGAGTATCCAGAGTTGATGTTCTTAGTTCGAGGACAGCTTATAGTAGACGGTGAGGAATTGGAAAGCATTACCCATTTGGTTTCCCTGCCCACGTCATTCAGCAGCAACTGTTCTCAAAGGTTATCTCACCGCTAAAGTCAACATTTGGACTACTTTCTCAGCCTTAATAGGCAAACACAGGGCAAGTACACTTCAGCTGTCCCATAAATCGCGGAACAGGAATCCAAACAAATGTTTATTACATGGGAATACGATGGATTTTAGAGGTCTTGAAGAGCCTACAAGCTATTGACTGAAAGTGAAAAGTATACTTAAATAAATGTATGTTTCTCATGTGGTTTGGAGTCAGAGTAATACACATGAGTGGGTTTCTTGTGATATCCATTTCTAAAGTAACAACGCTTAGAACCTGATTTTATTTGGAATTATCGAGTCAACCTTACACTTTTCACCTTTCCTTTCCTCCTAGATCTTCATCCACATTCTGCCTCCTGTCCTGTGCATGCTTCGACCCAAAGTAGAGACCCCCCTGTCCCTGAAGACCCAGCCCCGCCGGGAAAAAAGGATTGTCACCATCAGCAAGGTGGCTGATGAATACTTCATTCGCAAGCCAGACTCCTCCATCTTGTTCCCAAAACCAAACAGGTGAGACAACAACTGCTCTGGGGTTAGAATGGTAGTACAGGGACACGTAGGTATGAATATATTGCATAGGTGTGCATTTTTGTCAGCGTGCATTATTTACATTTTCAGACGGGTGTTATGCATACAAAGTAAATGGGGAGATGCAAGTCGGTATGATGAGATTTTAAATTTACATAAGCTTCATACTGAACTGTTACTTTCTTTACTTATTTTTTACAAAGAGGTAAATATATTTCAAGACAATTGCACATTAACGCTTTGAATTCAAATTTGTATACCGACATAATCCATATCTGACTGTCTATAACAGGGCCGTCCAAACTTTTTTCACTGAGGGCCGTATACAGAAAGAAAATACGAAGGGCTGAGCCCCTCACTAAAGGTGAGGTATATTGCCTCAGAAGTTAAGTTATAAGTTAGAAACATTTATCAATTTTGCTTGATACTTGAATAAGCTTAAAGAAACAAACAGCCTACATCACAGCTCTTTATCGGGTTTCCTTTATTTTGTTACAAAAACTGTTGTTATTTCATTATTTACAACAGAAGCCTCAGATTGCTTATAATAAGGGTAAATAGGAAGGGTATATCGGAAGCTTGTTATGCAAATAAGTTATTGGGCTTTTTTTATCAATTAAGGTTGTTAGAAAGAAATGTCACCTTGAATTGACTGAATTTATTTGCAAAGTATAGTTAAAATAGTTATAATGCTGTGAAATATATTTTTACATATACATTGAAGCAGTAAAATATAAGAAAAGAACAAGTTTTATGTGTGGGCCATTCTCCATTATAATTTTTGAATTTGCTGAGAACCATAAAATGGACAACGGGCCGCAATTGGCCCCCGGGCCGTAGTTTGGACACCCCTGCTCTATTACATGGGTTATCACTCTTTGTAAGATACTTGCCGTTTAAACTACATTTACTGTTAAGCTCTTTACTTTCTGATTTTTGTTCTAGAGTCTAGACTTTGAGATGTTTTCAGCAGGACGGATGTGCTCCATATTTAATATAGAATATGGACAGAATTACATTTTACAAATTGTATTTAAACGTTAGAATCCAAAGACCTCTACTGAACCCCATACTGATGACTGCTTTTGCCTTTAGCTTTTGAGCAGAGCGCACTGCTACAGTAGCTGACAAACCCTTCTATCAGTCCTGAAGTTGGTACACAGGTATCAGATGACCTTGCTCTGATTAACTTGGTAGAACAAGGAACTGCACGTCCAAGGAATTAGCTACTATGAGACATCCTTATCCATTCAGCTTCCCTGCCGCTCTATTAATACCAAAAACCTCCCTCACAGTCTGTCGCTTCCTCTCTATATTTCCCCTCCTGTGAGATCTGAAATATGTCTAGCGGGAAAGTCTTGAGGCGGGTGAATCTTTGCTAAAATAATAATGACCTGCATAAGTTGACACATTAGAGCGGGACGCCGCGTGTCTAGGTGAAAGAACGGGTGACGGAAGTGAAGGGGCGGGGAGGAGAGGAGGGGGGGGCTCTATTAGAGCAATTTGAAGAGACAGCAGCATCTCTCTTGAGCCCGTATTACACACACGCGCCTTCTTAAATTGGGTTTAGTGCGTGTCTTGGGACCAGTCCGTTTTAGTTGAATTAGTCTCCTGAATAGTCATTTACTTCTCGCTGATGAAGTGCTACTTTGAAACACGAGGGAGGGAAAAGGGAGGAGAGGTTAGGAGGCCAAATTGTGTCTCCCTGGCTCTCTCTTCCTCCTTCCTTTATCCCTCCTTCTCTATGTGATGAGGCTGTCCTAGGTCGCAGCCTCTTCACCTGCCACACTCACAGGAGCAGCGCTGCATCGTAAACTCCAAACATTGCAGCACTGAATACCAAACTGCTCCATACTCTCACCTGACTGTGACGTTATACTCCATTTTAATGTTTCCTTAAAATACATAGTACCATACTGCCCTCTGGTGGTGGGCTGTCTGATCTGCAACTCATGTCTGGGATAAAACAAATGATGGGTGTTTCACAAGAAAACGATGTTTGGATATGGCAGCTGTTCAAGAGGGATAATTTGTTAGTGTCGGACAAGGTCATGGCAAGGACTAAGAGTTGAATAGTTTTAGTGACTTTGATAAAGGGGAATACTGCTCAAACGTAAAAGTTATTTTTTAGTTTGTTATTAAAAAAAAAAAAAATGCTTACTTGGAAACCAATGTCTCAACTGTTTTTTCTGTGTGCATATACGTTTTGTACTCTTTTTGTATGTAATGCGCCTAGACATTTCATTAAATTCATTTCAATTCCTTTCTTATTTTCATAACTTTAACCAACTTTTGTCCAATGCATTACATTACATAGTATAGTTCACCTTAATTAATACCCAAATCTTTCAATGTACACACATGACAGACAAACTCAAATACCAACTTCCTGTTTGAATTTGACCTACAGTGACTACATTATGGGTGAAATTACGCTGTACAATTATGCTTTAATATCCATCAGGAAAAAATCAGAGCAGAAAAGGTTAATGAGCAACATGTTGAGTTTCTGGGACAGCTGTGTTTAATGGTAGAAAATCAGTCTTTTAAAAAATGTAAAGTTGAATTAAAAAGCAATCAAAGACCATAGCAAAGTTCAACACATTTAAGGCCTTTACTTCTTCTATAGTATGACCAGTAATTGTGAATAAAAACAACTTGGACCAACTGTTAGAGATGTCATGTGAAAAGTTGTGAGTGACAAGCAGAGTTACGAAGGCAACCGCTGGCATGCTATCGGAGATGAGGCAACGAGTAAACACACACACACACAGAGGGTTTCCAAGCCAGAGTGGCACAGTCAGCAGATGCAGAGCGGTGACTCCCAGCAAGCCCAGGGAGCTCCTCTGACCTTCTCTTCATACCTCTCTGAATAACAGCCGAG
The DNA here is from genome assembly GCF_902827115.2 of Pseudochaenichthys georgianus. Taxonomy (NCBI): domain Eukaryota; kingdom Metazoa; phylum Chordata; class Actinopteri; order Perciformes; family Channichthyidae; genus Pseudochaenichthys; species Pseudochaenichthys georgianus. Next base: position 13,015,129 of record NC_047520.1, on the reverse strand, counting down.
TGCAAAGGAGACGTGCAGCCCGCCTCGTAAACGCTTGACTATTTTACAGCTTTTAATTAGTCTGGTCTGACATCTGCTCGCACATTGCTACATTCTGCAAGCCCCTGTTTGCCTTTGTTCTGTTAGATGTCGACCTATAAAATGTTGCATCATGGTTATGGTTGTTGTTCTGTGTGTTGTCGTTAAGGTATAATCCAGAGGGGATGGTTACAGATATGAGAAAGTTCATTGACGGCCCCAGTAGCTACCTGAGTCTACCCGAAGAGCTCAAGTCGGCCATGGACGCCATCACTTATATCGCTGAGGCCCTGCAGGCGGAGAAGGACTGTGTTGCTGTAAGTTTCCCTGTCCGAGTTCGCTGTAATTCTCTTCAATGTTTTTTTTAAAGGTCATGCACTTTTTGTATGTCTTTTATACATAAATATAAATATGTGTCCATGGTGTGTCAGGGAACTCACAAACCCTCTCTCTTTTCCTCCGTACCCAAATCTCTAAAAACGGGGGAACAACGGAGCTGATCCAGATTTGCGTCCGATATGACGTAATATCTGAAATGTGGGCTGGCTTTACACCCACGGCCCTATCAGAAACAATGCGTGACTTGTTTTGGACGTAATATGGTCTTTGTTTACATTAGCAAGCAATGCTAACGCTGTACTGGAGAGAGTATGTGTAAAAAAGCAGGAAATAAAAAAAAGAACTCACCTTGTGGTAAACCAGCAAGAAAAAAAACAAAAACATTGAGCTCCATACTGTTTCAGAAATAATACTTGAAATGGTTTGGAACATGATATGGTGTTTAATCACGGCAGCATTTAGCTGACAAACTGCAGGCAGAGAGGAGGCCTTACTGCTTGCCTTGCCATGCTCAAAAGGGGGCGGGGCCAGCAGCTACTGACCCAGAATCAGCACTTCTCTAATGGCGCTTTTCCACTGCAGGACCTAGCACGGTATGGTTAGGCCTTGGGAGGCCAGGCTCACTTTATGCTGCGTTTCCATTACAGTTTACCAACTGGGGTAGCAACTATAGTAACGCAGTGTAGGCGGGGTGATCGGCTGTTCAGCAGGCGGAGAGACGCTGCATAAATCTGCTGTGACGTCATCTTCAATGCGAACCACAAAACCAAAACATCAGCCGTTAGCTGTTAGCATTCAGAGCTCACAGCTCCTCATATCTGTTCTGAAATTACACAAAAGTTAAACAAGTGCAAACCACAGACTGTCTGTGTCATGGCGAATACAGTCGCTGGTTTATTTATGTCTGTAGGCCGTTGTTGTGAGTGTGGACGGAGCATATACAACGTTAGCTTAGCCTGATCGATCCGATCTCCATTCAGAAAAACACGCATTTTAAAAGCTTTTTCGCCTGCCGTCTTTGAAACATTTATTACAATTAAATCACGTGGTGGAAAAGCGCCATAACAGGGCTGAAACAGAGGCATATGAGGGATGTCTAAAATGCATGATCTGTTTGGTATTTTGAGCAAAACACACGTCATATACAAGTTTTTAGGCCTATGCCTAAAAATAGCATGATAGGCGATCTAAATCGCACAGTTATATTGGTTTGTAGACCATTTTGTTCGTTGGATTTCATTTCCCCGCCCTCCAACCACTTATACTACCTCATATTCACTCATTCATTTTTCTCTTTTTCACGGATCCCTCCTCCTCCAGCTGAAGGAGGACTGGCAGTACGTGGCCATGGTGGTGGACCGCATGTTCCTCTGGATCTTCGTCATCATCACCACCGTGGGGACTTTGGCCATCTTCGCTATGGCAAGCTTTAACCACACGCCCACCGACCCCTTCAAAGCCCCCTGAGGCTGCAGGACATGTGGTGTTCTTGAGCTCCTGATTTACCACCTCAGCAAATACAGAAGAACCAATGTAATGAAGTTTGCGAATAATTTTGACACTCATAAGTACATGCACGACACTAGCCGAACTAGCAACCACACCTCATCAAGCACTGTCAATTTACTTTCTTTTGTCTGACTTTCTACCAAAAATTACCTCAAGATGTTCATTTGCCTTTAGCTTAGAGAGTGAAATGTTTTCAAATGTTGAAATAAATCCTTATATAAAAACAACTTGTAGGTTTTTATTGCGTCAGTTCTTTGCTGTTTCAAAGTGGACAAAATTGGAAGATAAGCGATATTTTAAGATATTAAGCCTGAACAGAAAGGCATGTATCTTAATGATCTACCTAGCCAAGCTCTAGGTTATCAGAATTAGCTTTCAAAACACTCTTAAGGTTTTGTCTCCATTCAACCTCTACCTGCAAGTAAATGCAAATGAATGAACATCTGGAGTTTCCACAGCTGAATGACCTACAGTGTTCATGTGCTCAGCCTTTATCACAGGGAAATGCATTGCCAATAACTATATGTCTTCAACATAGATATATTTAAAGGGGACCTATCATGCAAAATGCACTTTTTGATGTCTTTTATGCATAAATATGTGTCCCCGGTGTGTCAGGGAACTCACACAGCGTCAGAAAATAAAACCCTCTCTCTTTTCTTCCGTACCCAAATCTCTAAAAACGGGGGAACAACGGAGCTGATCCAGATGTGCGTCCGATATGACGTAATATCTGAAATGTGAACCCTCTGCATCAGAAAGTTGCCATCAGAAACAATGCCCGACTGTTTCACGTAATATGGTCGGTGTTTACATTAGCATCGCTAACACTCAGAGCTAATCTGTACTGGAGAGCATGTGTGTGAAGAAGCTGGATATAAAAGTGAACTCACCTTGTGGTATAACCGGCAAGAGAGAAAGCCTTTGAGCTCCAGACTGTTTCAGAAATAATCCTTGATAATCCATGATATGGCGTTTCATCACGGCAGTATTTAGTTTAGACAGTAGCTGCCGGGTCCCGCATGAGCTCAGCCCCCTCCTCCTTTTTAAAAAAAAAAAAGCTTTATACCCAAAATCAGCATTTTTGAAACAGGAAGTGAAATAGAGGAATATGAGGCATGGCTAGAATGGGTGATCCGTTTGGTATTTTGAGCAAAACACATCATAGACATGTTTAATATTTGTATATAAACTGAACAAAAATATAAACGCAACACTTTTGTTTTTGCTCCCATTTTTCATGAGATGAACTCAAAGATCTAAAACATTTTCTATATACACAAAATAACCATTTCCCTCAAATATTGTTCACAAATCTGAAAAGATCTGTGATAGTGAGCACTTCTCCTTTGCCGAGATAAACCATCCCACCTCACAGGTGTGGCATATCAAGATGCTGATTAGACAGCATGATTATTGCACAGGTGTGCCATAGGCTGGCCACAATAAAAGGCCACTCTGAAACATGCAGTTTTGCTTTATTGGGGGGTTCTGGGGGGGTCCGAAAACCAGGCAGTATCTGGTGTGAGGGGTAGGATTAGGGTTAGGGGTAGGGTTAGGGTTAGGGTAATGTTGTGAATTGAGTGGCCCATTGTGGTGGTGGTGGGGTTATGGTATGGGCAGGCGTATGTTATGGACGACGAACACAGGCCACTCAATTCACAACATTACCCTAACCCTAACCCTACCCCTCACACCAGATACTGCCTGGTTTTCGGACTCCCCCAGACCCCCCCAATAAAGCAAAACTGCAAGTTTCAGAGGGGCCTTTTATTTTGGCCATTCTAAGGCACACCTGTGCAATAATCATGCTGTCTAATCAGCATCTTGATATGCCACACCTGAGGTGGGATGGATTATCTCGGCAAAGGAGAAGTGCTCACGATCACAGATTTTTCAGATTTGTGAACAATATTTGAGAGGAATGGTTATTTTGTGTATATAGAAAATGTTTTAGATCTTTGAGTTCATCTCATGAAAAATGGGAACAAAAACAATAGTGTTGCGTTTATATTTTTGTTCAGTGTATCTGAGACCTATGCTATTGCCTAAAAATAGCATGATAGGTGCACTTTAAAGTAGCCAAAACTGCATCATGTGTTACAGGCCTTTTATATGTCATGTGTATAAAAGTGTGTTTAGCTCTAGTAGGACTCTGGGTCTGAAGAGTGTGGAATGGATCCAAAGTTGGATATTCATACTTGGTGTTCACACAAACACCAGGAGAAACCAGATGCTATAATGAGCACGCTGTATGCCTTTCATTTGGCTGTGTCAGAATGTGCTGGAGTGTGGCACATGCTCCACGGATATTTCTGCGACTGTAGTAATCCGCTTTGTATTTTCCGCGCTATGTGTGCACGGAGGCTATTTCTATGTCTGGGTGCAGGCCAACTCAAGTCACCAGCTGCACCAATAGCATGTGGAATTCCCATTATATAGAAGACCTGTGCCTCTCAATATCTAGTAGACTAACACAATACTTTTTCTATCACGTGACATTAACACACACATGCCATTTTGTGGTTTAAAAAAAAGTAAAGATCTAAAGGGAAGTTGTCAAAGGCTCCATCCAACCTGATCTCACCAGAATGCGTGACTCCACCAAGTCACAAACTTTGCTACTTTTACGTGTCTGTACCACGCAAACGTATCTTAAATACGTTTATTTTCTACATATGTCACATGGCAATGTATTTTAATGATTCATTATTGCATAGTTTTAAGTGTGTGTGTGTGTTGTATAACTTTTTATTGTGTGATTTTACTCTGAAATGTGTTTGCCTTTTTAACTGGTTTTAACTTCCTGCATGCTTTTATTTTGAAATGTTTGGATTGGCCTTGCCATGCTGATTGACAATGAGTGACCACACCTGGAGCCAATTTGCACCAACAGCCCTGCCTATAAATGGAAGGAGAAGAGCAGCAGAGAACAGACGGAGACTGAGAGAAACTGAAGGAGACAGCAGGGGCACACCGCAGCAGGGGCACACCGCAGCAGGGGCACAACGCGGCAGGGGCACAACGCGGCAGGGGCACAACGCGGCAGGGGCACACGCAACCAAGGGATTAAGAGAGCACGGCAGTCCAAGAGAGGGTCGACGGAGCACCTTTGCAGCCCTGGAAAGACTCTTAACCCTTTTAACATTGGAATTTTGTATTGTTTTAACTGCATTTAATTGTATTTTAAAATAGTTTTAGATTATATTTTAGACAGCTCTGATTTTAGTTTTCTTAGTAAAGTTTTTATGTTCTAATCTACTGAATAAATTATTGTGTTTTAAACTTAGTAGTTGGCTCCTTGATTACCCTGATGGCAACCCTGTCTCCTAAAAATGACATTCCCAGAGAACTAAACTGCATTCTCAATTACATTTAGCTAGAAACGTATTTTCTCCCACGTTACGTTTCTTATGAACATATCTTTGCCATTTATTGTCTTGCTTATAATAATGATAAGTAATTTCTAAATATCATTTTAGAGCACACATTTGAAATCAGTAGGCGAGGCTGTAATATCGCCAGCTGTTGGAGTCACGCATTCTGGTGCGATCAGGTTGCTCCATCTGTTGTCAGAATGCTGCCGTGAGTTGCGACCAACGCTTGTCACTTGCCTTCTCTGCTATTTATAATCCTACACACACACCTACCTACCTACACACACACATCTACCTACACACACACAGTGGTTACTGGACACTGCTGCATGGGCAGTGTGTACATACACTCTTGCATATTATATGCAGTTTGATATGAAGGATTTTAAGTTATTTTGTTAGGCTCATTGCGGCAAGAGTGCTGATAGAACTTAATAATCTGGTTAATTGTGGTTTGAATTGCAGCTTATTAGGTATGTTTGACCTTGCATGAAACTGTAGCATTGAGAAGACAGGCTATTCAACAGATACAGAAAACACACATTGGTTATTCTGACTAAGTGTCGGCAAGTTGGAGGAATTTTCCCAACCTGGGTCTGATTTATGGCCTGTTTGTGCTCCTGCGGTGGAATCCCTGCCCAGAGGGAGGATGGTATGTGAGAGAGTAAGTACTGGGAAGAAGGTGAGGATTTTCTTTTCTTGTGTAACAGCCTTTAACTTCACGACCCTTGAAATACAGACATAACCTTGATAAAAGCGACATAAAAAGGATCCAAGAGTTCATTGCAAGGCCTTTGCCTCATTAATCGTAACACTATAGTCTTCACGTCTCCTTCTCACCATCTCTATGGCAACAACGTCCATCTCTATTTTTACATCTTACCGGAAACGCTTATCTCCTCTTGCTTCTCGCTCACTCTATATCAGCAAGACTGAGATGCTCTTTCTCTGCTCAAACTCATTTCACACCGCTGCTGCCAAAATGTTTGGAAGTTTTTGGAGTCTGCTTCCATAACTTCATCCGGCAGGTTTTCACTCCCCAGCATCGGTAGATTTGAGCCTTTTCTGCTCTTCTATCTGCATTTTTATATTTTAATTTGAGGAACTCTCATCACTATAGTAATATCAAAGTTATGGTAATTCCAGGTTCCATCCAAACTATTTCGTAAGCAAATTACAGCATCTTAGATGATATGTGCAATTCGGTTAGGGTTAGGTTAGGATAGAGGCTGTCGTTTTTCTCATACTGATATTCTGAACAATCTTTTCTATAAAGTGTCTCTACTGTAGGCTATTTTTATTATATGTACAGCACTTTGGCTCGACCAAAAATCGTTTATAAATGTGCTATATAAATAAAACTTGATTTGATTTGATGCTGGAAAAATGTTGGCTTTAATTTATTATGTACTTTTTAGTCAATAGGTCAAAGATTAACATTGATTTAAAAAACCAACAGCCCATCATGTTTACATATATTTTATAACAACTGAGAACCAATTCCACCCTGTGATACAATGCACAACTTTGATTCCGCTTGTGTGACCAGCAACAATGTAGCACAATGAAGAGTGTGTGCAAATGAATATGTGAAGGGAGGAAGAGGAGATTAAGATTTAACAGGAGAGACTTTATTAAATTAAAGGATGATGAAGGCAATAAAAGGGAAATGATCAAGAGGTGCCACCTATAAACAACTTCAGCTCCGAACCACTACCAATCATTCTTCATCCAAAGAGAAAGTCAACCATTCAATGAACTCCATGACCAAGTATTCTCCCCCCCCCCCCCCCTTAAATATCTCCTTTGTCATAACACATACCCATTCCTTTACCCCATCCAACCCCTCCACTTCCTCTTCAAAGCAGTGAAAACCACACATTAGCGAGCACCAACAGGTGCCTGCCCCAGTACAAACACATTCCGCCCTCTTGTCACTCCCAGCGTGCCCACCCAATCAGGCCGTGGTTTCACCCATGGCCACAAAGACACGCAGGGAGACAAAGCTGACTGAGTGTGCTGCTGAAGGTGTGCATGTAGCTAAGAGCCCCACAGGTGTTTCTTTTCAGGACGCTGTGTCGAGGGTTCTAGAGGAAAGCGCAGTTGGGTCAAAGTGGGGCCTTTGATTGCATATAAACATTTTAAGATGTCATGATTGGACCGATGAAGATGAGGACGATCATTCATGCAAGGATGAACGCATTGATCATCGTATGCAGCTGCCTTTGCATCACTTTTACCGGTAAGGACATTTTATGGAGAGCTTGTTGCAATGTTTGGGCATATCTGTATATATGAACATTCACCCAAATCAGAATTGAACTCATATCATTTCTAGTCACCGTTACTACAGTAAATGTTTATCCTTCATTTTGTTTTACGTTATTTTTTATCCCCGTGTATATTCTCATGTTTATTGTCTGTTTCTCTCTTATTCTGGTGCTGCTATTACACATGAATTTCCCTATGGGGATCAATAAAGGTCTATCTTTCTCGGTTTGAAATCAGCTATTGTTTAGTTTTCATTATATTTGATCAAACTGAATGTAATGTTCCTTAATCTCATTCGTTGTACAAAAGAGGTGTAGCATTTGTTGGCTCTAATATCGCAAACCCAATGTCACGTTTAAAGGTCCCCAATTATACTCTTTTTCATCAATATATTATAGTTATATACAAAACATGTCTTTGAAGTGTTTGGCTCGAAAATCTGATCAGCTCATTTTCATACAGGGTTTTTATATAAATGGATCAGGACAAAAAGAGAGGGGGTCTTTGTTCCTGAAACTTTCACATATGTATGTATAAAAACTAAAGACATGAAAAAGTGGTTGCTGCATAATAGGTGACCTTTAATGGAGAACTGTACAGTAACAAGGAGAGATAGGGATACGTTAAACTAAAATGTTTCACAGAATTTGACCTTTAACCCAATATCAGGCTTGGGGAAACAAACACATGCCCTGTGGTGCAGTCTTCACATCCCTATGTCACACCAACACATCAGGCCTACCTTTTTACTTGTTTGGCTGCCAAGAAGGTAGACCTTTCCATCTCTGTTTGTGAGGAAAAAGTTAAGCAGTTTTCTACTCCGGTTAACTGAATCAATTAAGATAACAACATCTCACTGCTCTCCGTCACTTCAGTTGGTATTGATTCCACCCCTTCTATTCTTTGTGGATAAAATCATAATTAGAATCGATTTGCAACGCCTCGTTCTTATCAGAGCTCAGCTAAAGGGACCTTCTGATCCCTCAATGGGAGTAGAGAGTAAAAAGCTGCTTTTCGACCTCCGATGGGGTTGTGATACATTGTTCCTGTCCTCTCATACACCTATGGCGATTTTAATTCCCCAAAGAGAACTGCCAACAGTATCAATACAGAGAGAGAAACAACACTTAAAGGGGTACATCACAGTAGAAAGAAGAACTTATGTCTCGTCAAATATTCATTAATTAAAGGCTAAAAAAAGACTGTTCCTGCGCTGGAAAATGTAATGAATCATATTAACACATCATTGTTTATTAATCAGTCTATTTTTGGCCCTGATGGTACTGGTATCCAAGACATCCCTTTGATCCCACCCCCCTGCTGCATATCAATTACATTAGCTCAGTCACCTTCGCTAGCCATCGTACAGCAGCGGCACCTGCCCTGCGTCTTCTGCATGTCCTCTCTGTCTTTTCAGTACATTGTTTTCTTACATATCTTGGAGGAAGGTCAGTCCATCATCTTTTTTTATTGAAACACATCATGTAATGTCACACCTTTTCTCAAAGTCAATAAAGGTAGTAAAACCCAATTCATGTTCCCGAGACTCCTCTGCAAGGTAAACAGATGAAACTCATCATTTCTGTTCCACATATATTTCCAGATTAAAGAGTAATAATGTGCGTATTAATACTATACACTATGAGTCAGAAAACAGTCCACCCATAGTAAGTATACATGAGCATGCAATATTTTTAGCATGGGTCATCCCAGTGGGAAATTAACCCCTGACTCACTGATCCACAGAGAACACTTTCGTTGTATTGTACCCTGTGTCATACCAACAGCTGTGGTCTTTCTCGCTGATCTACTTGAGATTAGGCCCTGCTTTTTTTCTGCTTTAATTTTTTTTACTTTTTGCATTAAGTATATTCTTTATCAAATGTTATTTTGTACAGCAATAACAAGCCAATTGGAAGGTATTCAGAAATGATTGTCAAGCCAGTAATCCTCTTGTCAAAGCAATGTAATTGGATGAAAAATATTACTCCCTTCTTCTCTTACTTTTACCAAGTTTTGTGTCTTGTTTCCAAGTTGTCTTGGTTCATTAGGTATGGCTTTCCCCTAATGCTTCCTGTCTCTTTGCATCCACTCTTTCCTCCAGGAGCCTCGGATATAGAAAAGTCGCTCCATCAGAAGCTCTTCAAGAACTACAACATGAAAGTCAGGCCTGCTCGGAACTGGGAGGATAAGGTTATGGTACGAGTGGGCATGACGCTCTCTCAGCTTGTCAGCTTGGTAAATACAAACACACATCCACGTACAAATCTTGGTATGAATTATTAGGATTATTTGTTAACCCCTTGTGTTTCATTTTCTCTCTATCCCACTACAGAATGAGAAGAACGAAGAAATGACAACCAACGTGTTCATGAATATGGTATGAAAACATTCATCCTCATCACTGAGCCATACTCTGCCGTCTTCTCTCTCCCTATCCACTGCTCTGCTTCTTAAAGGACTTGTCACCTCCTATAACTAAACATTATTTCTTGCTTTATCCCTCATATTCTCTGACTCGCTCTTTAATTTCTGTCTCTCGCTCTCGCTATTTGAAACTCCCAACAGCTTGAGTGTTTGTGACAGTGTGTGTCTGGGTCAGTGGGATTGAAATTACTTGAAAAGACACAAGAGTGTACAGTATGACTGATACATCTACTGTCTGCTCCACTATCCCCGTTATTAACTCTCTTTCTACATGCTCCCTTTTGGTCTTCCTTTCTTCCCAGGCATGGATAGACTACAGGTTATCATGGAACCCAGAGGAATATGACGACATTGCAGTTGTGAGGATTCCTCCGAACAAAGTGTGGCGGCCTGACATCTACCTCATTAACAAGTGAGTGTCTTATCTTCGGGAAAATGTCCATATCAACCAGCATACAGTAACCAACAGAGGTTTTGCCAACAATTAAAAACACAGCGACGTAGCTTTATAGACGGCCATGTTGGTCTACCTTGGTCCACTGCTTGTTTGGAAAAGACAGATATATCCATTGTTTGGGGACACTTTATGGTCCATGATTCCTATGTTCTTCAAATGCCACAATGAGGTTGCATTAATTTGTTGTTTTGAATCAAATATCAACAATTGGTGAACTTGCAGTGGAGCCGAAATTCACACAATAACATTCCCATCCTGTTACGAACCAAGTATCACATGTTAGCATGATATAAGCTAACATGTTACAAACCAGCTAAACATCAGCATGTTTAAGTTGTCATTTCCAGAGTGTTAGCATACTGCCGTTAGCATTTAGCTTAAAGCACCGCTAACCTTATTTTTTTGTATTGGCTGGCATAAAGGAGAAAATGCCTAAAATTAAGGGAATACCTTTGCATAGTACTCTTATAAATGACAGAGATTAGGAGGGGCAAGATAATGATACATCTGTAACAGGCAAGTGTCATATTGGCTGATTTGCAACTTGCTTTTGACACGATAATAATATTGTTAACAGATTTGTGTGTTGATAGATACATTTATGTCCGAGTACATCCCTACAGTACGTTATCAACAGTATACAGAAGGGAATTGTATTTACAGGGTCCAGGTTGTTGAATGACTTGTCCATTATCATGGTATGTGCACTAGTGTTGCACGGTGTACCGATACTTGAAAGGTACCGCGATACCCTGCCGTTAAAAACGGTACGATTCCTCCGTTTCATTAGTATCGGTACTTTAAGAATGACGGGGAAAAGTACTCCCGTGAAAAAGCGCCGTTTTAATAAGAGCCGTGTGTGTTCAGCGCTGTGTGTTCAGCGCTCTGCTTCCACTCCCTGCAGCCGTGCCTGCAGTCCCGCTCCTCTCAAGCACGTTCTAAGTCCCTCCCCTCTCTCGTGCACGCGGCCACGCGCTAGCTGCCAGAGCATGTGAGAAAACGAGAAGCATGGCTGCAAGTGGGAGTGCAACTGCCGCTGCGCCTCGGCTTGTTGACAAAAAAGACGCCAGAAGTCTGTGAACGAGCCAGAAGTCAGGTGTTCAGAGCAGAGCTCCCTGTCGGAGCGGCAGAGCGTGATGTGCACGGAAAAGTGTTTCTGTCGCAATATTATCGTTGAGCAAACGTAACTAGCAAACTAGCATCACTATCTGCTAACGTTAGCTTTAGCCTTCGTTTTCTATTAGTTTTTTTCATAGGCTATAAACGGAGGTGGTATAAGTATATATCTTGTACTTGAGTAAAAGTAGAAGTACCCAGGTCTTGTACTTGAGTTAAAGTATAAGTACCAGAATGTAGGAACAATCCTGCAATTAAAATGTTCCTCAAATAAAAGTACAAAAGTATTATCATCAAAATATAGTTAAAGTAGCGACAGTAAAAGTAGAAGTACTCAGGTCTTGTACAAGAACCACCAGAGTGTAGGAATACTCTGTTACAGTAAAAGTAAAAAGTAGCGACAGTAAAAGTAGTCATTGTTTGATTGGTCCATTTCAGAATAATATATATATATGTTTTATAATGATTGATCATGAAAGTGTTCTCAAAGCTGGTGAAGGTGCAGCTAGTCTGAAGTACTTTGTAGACTGCAGGGTAGCTGGTGAAGGTGCAGCTAGTCTGAAGTACTTTGTAGACTGCAGGGTAGCTGGTGGAGGTGCAGCTAGTCTGAAGTACTTTGTAGACTGCAGGGTAGCTGGTGGATTCACTCCAGGTGGAACTAAAGTCTGATTCAACACTTGATTAGATTTCACATCATTCATCCAGATCTGTGAAGTAACTAAAGGTATTAATACATGTAGTGGAGTAAAAGTACACCATGTACCTCTGAACTGTAGTGGATTAGAAGTACAAAGTAGCAAAAGAAACATTGAAATACTTAAATAAAGTACAAGTATCTCAAAATTGTACCCAAGTAGTACTTGAGTTTATGGACTTAGTTACTTTACACCAGTGGCTATACAGATAGAAAGACTACGCCTTGCACAGAGGCATGACGATACATTTCCAAAATGCTCAACAGTGCTGCCAGAATTATAAACTGACTGCTACACAATTAAAATAAATGCTTTTATATATTTATATTAGATGTGACTCTTTGGCGTTTCTGTTATTATTAACTGCCGCTTTAGTTGTTCTGACTGCTAAAATCATCTGTTATTCCTAATTTTAAAGCCGATATTCCGTGGGGTCGGGGGCTCGGATCCTTGTCACCTTTTTCATACCCGATGAGTTTGCATCCCTGATTATATTTAAGACTGTTTCCCTTTTTTTAAGAAAAGTATCGAAAAAGAATCGGAATCGCAATTCTTGACTTGGTATCGGTATCGAAACCAAAATGTTGGTATCGTGACAACACTAATGTGCACCACATTTTTCTATTTTCTCCCTACAGTAATGATGGCCAGTTTGACGTGGCTCTGTACGTCAACGTCTTGGTTTACAGTGATGGGACAGTCAACTGGCTTCCCCCAGCCATCTACCGCAGCTCCTGCGCTATAGAGGTAGACTATTGTTAAAAAAGCAATACCATGTGTTTTTACTCAACAATATATCATTATATCCACTCCCATAGGTATCGTACTTTCCATTTGACTGGCAGAATTGCAGCATGGTTTTCCGCTCGTACACCTACGACGCCTCTGAGGTGGAACTGCAGTACTTACTGGACGATGAAAATAAAGAGATTCAGGAGATTGTTATTGATGAGAACGCTTTCACTGGTTGGTGCCTACATTGACCTAATCCAGAACCTAAAGCCCAGTTTTTTTTTTTATACCTTATAATATTTCCTGTATATACTCTTAGTAACACATATTCCCCCTTGTACGTCTCTTTCTTTACAGAAAACGGAGAATGGGCAATCTGTCACAAACCCTCCAGAAAGCACATTAAGGAGGACTTGTACGAGGACATCACTTTCTACCTCATCATTGAGAGGAAGCCTCTTTTCTACATCGTCAACATCATCATGCCCTGCATCCTCACCATGGTGTTGGCTATATTTGTCTTCTACCTGCCTCCTGGGGCAGGTCAGTACATCTGACATGTTTTGACACTGACTACACATCACTAAGACAGGATGTAGGAAAGGAGACTCTGCCTTGATGCATTGTCTTATGTCATGAGAAGAAGCATGAGTCCAATACATACTACATCAGAAGGCAGACAAACCTTTGAAGGAATGTATTGATACATTACAGATTGAAGGAAAGTGACCTTGTACAGGAATGTACTTTGTCAATCTTTGACATTGTAGAGCCTGATTGCAAAGCGATGTTTTATGGATTTACCAGGAAGCTAAAGGATTGATGACAAGTTTTAGCATAAACTCGATTCAGGTCATATGTGACAGTGTTACATTGGGAAGTTGTCAACGGACCACTTGCTTTTGTCAAGCATATTTAAAGATAAAGCTGATTCATTGATTGCAACAAAAATGTAATGTAACCATGCCGTTGGGGTTTGCTGTTAAAATGTATCTCCCTGTTGTCTGCAGGAGAGAAGATGACTCTTTCCATTTCGGTTCTCATCGCTCTGACTGTCTTCATGCTCTTGTTGGCGGACAGGGTCCCTGAGACTTCCCTTGGAATCCCAATAATTGTCAACTACGTCATGTTCACCATGATCCTGGTTACTTTCTCTGTCATCCTAAGTGTTGTTGTCCTCAATTTACACCACCGAACACCCAGCACACACATTATGCCCAACTGGGTTCGAATGGTGAGGCAAAACAATTCTATGAGCAACCATCCAGGCTCTTGTAATGCCTTCGAGAAACCCTGGTCTCACAGATGTCTTTACATTATTATGACAGGTATTCATTCACTTCCTGCCTAAGTACATCGGCATGGCAAGGCCAACACCAGAAGAACCTATGTTGAAAGAAGATTCTAGTGATGACTCTCCCAACCCATTCCTCAATGGTAGGCAGCCAGGAGGAGAGTACTTCTTTCGCAAGATCAACCCTGATCTCGTCCTGCCGTGGAGAGGAAGGTAAGGATACATTTACATCATGCCAATTTGTTTAGTAGGTAAGGTGTTTTCAAATAACTCACAAACTGGAATAAAGTTAATCTGGTTATTCAAAGAAAGTAGCCACAATAAGTTTGTTAGCACACATTGAACATAATGTCAAATATGGAGTAATCAATGCACATTAATCAATTCTACCAGCTCTAGTTGTCATGTGGGCACATGTTGATTTCTACTGATTTTGATATTAAGTAAGTATGTCAAAACTCAGTGGAAACCTAAAAAAAAAGAAGTTTAATAAACATTGTTACTTTAAAAAAATGACCCATTATAGATAGATGGATCTATCAGAGGATGAAACCCTCTTTAATTGTCACTCATGATCATGCACACAGGGCCGCCTCAATGCACGGGCTGACATGGGCTGAAGCCCAGGGGCCTACCATGAGCCAATACAAAAGTTAAAAAAAAAAATTTAATTAAAAAAAAAAGTTTTTTATTTCGGATGTTTTTAAAAAACATTTAAATAAACAAAGTCTTGGCTTTCAGAATATGAAACTTTTATTTCCAAAATCACACGATAAATACATTTTTGAAGCTTGTAAAGGGAAGATGAAAGCTCTCACTCGCCACTCACTCCCCCTCCCTCCGGCTGACATTATGAATGTAAGGCGTATAGTAATCATAGATAACACTGCAGGGTCCGTTACAGTTTGTTTTCATCTGATTTCAAATAAACAAAGTCTTGGCTTTCAGAATATTAAAATTGTTTCGGCCAATTCAGATGATAAATACATCTATGAAGCTTGTAACGGCATAATTACAAGCGGAGAACGGAGTAACTTGACGTCACAGCAGGCATAACAACAGCCGGTGTTTCTCGTGAGGAAACAAACACAATAGACACAAACGCAAAAATACACAAACACACGTATACACACACACTCGCGAGCTTCCCCCAGACCAGTAATCCAAACGAAAATATCTTCCCTCCGTAGTATTTTGATCATTTACTCCGCTAATCAATCAGATCGATGGATTCCAGAGATTTTTCTCAAACATGATGACTCTGAAACAGTCAGTGGGCACCACTTAACAGCCAATCAGAATGAGAATATGTTTCACATGTGACTTATTCAAATTGCGAGTGATTGAGTGACAGATAAAGGTTGTTTAGGAGGAAAAGTTTGAGAGTGGCGCTCGGGAAAGGAAATTGTTGAGGGAAAAGGAGTTTCGAGACAAGCAGCTATTACAAAAAATGCCGAAGCTTACAGGTTATTTTAAACCTGTAGGCCAGGATGAGGAGGAAGGACAGATGAGTTCTGTACCGAGCTGCAGCGGTGCCGGCCGCGGGGCCTCGGAGCCAAGTAGGCCGTCTGGTTCTGATAGCGATGGAGTAGCGGGAGAGGAAAAACAGACAGGAGGGACATTATCTGTTGGAGGAGATGGAGAGGACGACGAGAACTTGCTACGTGGAGGGGAGCCAACGGCAACCGGACAAATACATGAGGGAGGCCCGATACGTCACTCATCTGGAGGAGAGGACCAGGCGCGCGTAGAGCAGAGTGGAGAAGTGCGATCACAGAGCCTGCCAAGGCTATAAATGACTTTGATTTGTTGTTTAAATAGGGGGCCTACAAAACCTATCAGCCCCAGGGCCTGATGGCAGGTTAAGGCGGGCCTGCATGCACACACAGTGAACGTTGACCTCTGCATTTAACCCATCCTAGTAGGAGCCGTGGTATGGTAACTCCTTAGAGTATAACTTATTCTTGACAGTGTAATAACTGTACCAATACATTTAAATATAAGGGATCACGGTTTTTTAACCAACAGGTCCATAATATAATGGGTGATACTGCATTAGGACTGACTGAACTACAATCAGATGCAGATCTCCTAAGGATCGCTCATGGGGACCTTTACATCTGAAGTATGGCAATTCCACACATTTCATCTAATTGGAAAGAACCATGAGAAAAAGATGGTCTGCATTAAGTCAATGAAGCCAAGCTGCTTCTAATTCCTAATTAGGAGTCAGTCCCTACACCCTGCTCGACAGGAGATCTCAATTAACCTGCAGTCAACTCAGGGGAACTGTGACATTGAGCTCAAATATATGGGGAAAAGGAAATGACGATTATCAAATAATGAGGGGTATTATTTATCAAATAATGAGGGGTATTATTTCAATATGTTTGCATTGATTCAGTGTGGATTTGAGGTTTTACAGCTTTGTTTTCTTGTGACGGTGTCTTTTTCTCAGGTCTGTCTTGCAGCCAGGGAACCCTAATAAGACTGCCGAACTAAAATATTAGGACTTTAGAATGAAGGGGGTTTCAATGAAATAATAGGGTATGAAATAGTTCTAAGACGGCCCTGATACAGGGTTACCTAGTGGAAAGTTTTTTATAAATATTGTCTCCAGTTAGGTTTTCAGAATGATCAAAGTCACCCTTAGTTAAAACAGCAACAACGTTTCAAAAGGGCATAAAGACCAGCTGGCAATATCTGCTCGGATGATGCTTGCATTAAGTGGTGGAAGGATCCATTTCTATTAATGTTAATAAAACCAAGTGCAGCCATGAATCTTCTTTTAAAGAGCAACTTGCAGGTTAGACACACCAGTGAATAAATGTTTAGGAAAATGATGAATACACTAGATTTCCCCAAAAATATACAGAAATATACACTACAGTGACATCTGGCGGCGTTTTTGTAAGACATTTTTACTTCCGCATTAAAAAAAAAGCCTCCCCACGTGACCTCCCGCGTGTGACGTATCATGGGGGAGAGCGGCCGGTCTAACGTATGAATAAACATCGATCACAATGCTAGTTTTGACACAGAAGAGGTTGAACATATATATTCGAATGCATATGATTATAATTATGAGCCTGCTATGCGTCCAAGAGGCCATCGGAGAGAAATGGAGCTGTGGTGTGAGGAGAATCAGTGGAGAACAGGGCAGCTGTCTTGGTGAGTGACCGGCGTTAGCTACAGTTAATGTTAGCTAACGTCAGT
The DNA here is from genome assembly GCF_902827115.2 of Pseudochaenichthys georgianus. NCBI lineage: Eukaryota > Metazoa > Chordata > Actinopteri > Perciformes > Channichthyidae > Pseudochaenichthys > Pseudochaenichthys georgianus. The sequence continues at coordinate 12,997,678 of NC_047520.1, read as the reverse complement.
CACATCACAACATTGTAAAGTTAGCTATCATATATCAGGCTATAACTAAAGTACTATTGATAATATAGTAACGTTACTGGCAGGACTGTTGACACTGATCCATAATAGAAACTAATGCGCAAGTATCAGCTGTATCTCGCGTTACCTAATGCAACTCCACACTACGTCTTACGGTGCTGTGTACCGGAGGGGAGAGAGATGTAATACGGTTTCCTGATAAACGTTTTGTTTGATAGGCCTCAGCTGTGGAGAGTATGTGCTGCAGGGAGGTGGATGCACCGCGCACAACGCACCCAGGAACGAACGCTAGCTCCGGTCCTGTTCCTGTTGGGGAAACAGTGGACTCGATGTCCTGACACTGACAGGCTCGAGTTTGTGCAACCTGCACAAACACGAGCTCACCATGATTAAAAATGGTGCAATGCAATGTAAAATTACTAACATTTTAGTATATAAAAAATACCAGCTCACTAAATCATAACCGCTCAAACCAACTACAAACTACTACCGCGGATTGGGCAGAGAAGGAGTCCGAGAAAGTTGCTCCCCCATGTGACGTAATATGACGCGTTTGACGTAGCAGAGCTCAAAACGGCTCATTTCCTTCTGAATTCCTGCCCTTACTAAATATTAAATACATATAAGTATTTTTACAACTTGTATTTAGAAATACTCCGTTGTAATTATTGATGCATACATGTGTTAATCCATTCAATGTGGCATCTGCTATAATGGGGTTAATGTATTTTCATTTCATTTGAAACCTTTATTTATCCAGATTGGTCCCATTGAGATCATAGATCTCTTTTTCAAGGGAGACCTGCAGCATATAGATTCCACATGAAACATAAAACAATAAAGGACATTATACATTATATTTACAGGATACATAGTTATAGACATTTACAAGTGCCCATTGTATCAGCAAGCATTTCATTTACCCTAGCTTTAAAAACATGCAGAGGAATGAGATTGCTCAGTTTCAATTCTTGCTGAAGATTGTTCCAAGCAAGTGGAGCTGCGCACATAAAAGCTGTCTTACCTCAGACAGTCCTTGCTCTTGGCACATCTAACAAGACTACATCATGTGACCTCAGACAATAGCTGCTTGCAACTCTCTGTGTTATCAGAGAGCAGATATAATACGGGAGTTTACCCAACAAAGCTTTATAGATAAACGTGTACCAATGACTGAGCCTCCGTACAGAGAGTGATGGTAAACCTGCCTTGGTATACAGTGTACAGTGATGTGTAAGCGCTTTACAATTTGTGACAAATCTCAGAGCACTGTGATACGCAGCATCCAATTTGCTCAGGTAATTGGCAGGTGCATTCATATACAACAAATCACCATAGTCCAGCACAGGTAAAAAGGTCACAGTGACTAGCCTTTTCCTGGCCTCAAGCGAGAAACAGGACTTGTTTCTGAAAAAGAAACCTAGCCTAACCCTCAGTTTTTTTAGCAGGTTATTGACATGAAGTTTAAAAGAGAGACAATCATCAAGCCAGATACCAAGGTATTTGTAACGGGCAACAACTTCAAGTTTTGTTCCTTGCATAGTTACAATATCTAAAACAGGCTCTGGTGTCTTTTTTGCTTTTGAAAAGAGCATTACCTTGGTTTTATCCACATTTAAAAGAAGCTTTAATTCAGAGAGCTGAGCCTGAATACTGTTAAAAACAGCCTGTAATTTAACAACAGCCTCTTTAATGGAGGGACCTGCACAGTACATCACAGTATCATCCGCATAAAAATGTAAAGTAGCTTCATCCACATTATCACCTACACTATTAATATATATGGAGAATAAAAGTGGTCCTAAAACAGAACCTTGTGGTACACCATTAGACATGTTTAACCATTCAGAAGACAATCCATCAAAATGAACACATTGGGACCTTTCAGAGAGGTAGTTCACAAACCACCCCACTGCAAGGCTGGATAGGCCAATACTGAGTAGCCTCTGCTTTAAAATGCGATGATCAACGGTGTCAAATGCTTTGGAAAGGTCAATAAACAGAGCTGCACAACTCTGCTTATTATCTAAAATAGTAGTAATGTCATTTACCACTTTCATTGTGGCAGTGATGGTGACTGATGTTTAGACAGGATATCATTTATACATAAAAACTCCTTTACTTGTTCACTCACTAAGCGTTCAAGAACCTTAGCCAGAACTGACAATTTAGAGATTGGCCTATAGTTATTTAAAATAGTTGCCTCCCCTCCTTTCAGTAAAGGCAAGACATAAGCAGACTTCCATACTTTTGGAATTGTATTCGTGCTGAGGGAGAGGTTAAAAAGAGTAGTAAGAGGTGGAGCAATAAAATCTGCAGCTATCTTTAAAAAGAAAGGTTCTACGTTGTCCGGACCAGCCGGTTTCCTAGGATCTAACTTGGATAAAGCTTCATGAACAATACCAACAGTTAAAGGAGTAAAACTGAAAGGGTTTTCCAGACCACATTGTTCAGAGTCAAGGATTGGAGCGTTCACAGGAGCCACACAGCCAAACAGAGAGCCACAAGACACAACATGCTCATTAAAGCAATTTAGCATAGTAGCCCTGTCTGATATTGTCACAATCGAGCTGAGGACCAAAGTGCAGAACACGGGAAACCAGGGATAGTCGGTAATCAGCTTTATTGATGGCAATAGGCTGGTAGGAGACAAAACGGCAGATAGTAGGCAAAGGGCTGGTCGGGGACAGGCGAGGGTTCCAGGAGAAAGCAGGACGGGAGTCGCAGGTACAGCACGGGTCAGGGAGCAGGCGAGGCAGGCTGGTCAGGGACAGGCAGGGTCGAAACCGGGAGAGCAATCTGAAGGGTAATGCGGGAAAGACTGGCATGCTGCAAAGTACGATCTGGCACTGAGGTGAAAGTGAAGTGGGCCTAAATACTAATGGAGCTGATGGGTGCAACAGAGTGAGAGAGAGACAGGGTGTGACTACCAGGTGACTAAGGAAAGTTAATGCAGAAAATAGGTGAGTGAGAAAGCAAACTGTGACAGAACCCCCCCCTTAATGGACGGCTCCTGACGTCTAAGAAAATTTCTAGGAGAAAAAGAGAGAAAAAAAAAAGAAAAACTATATATATATATATATATATCTAAGAAGAATAGACAAAAACCCTACAGACAAAGGGTGGAAGGTGGAGGTATGGGGAAAGGCTAATACTCATCTGAGAATGCTCTCTCGGTTTCTCCCTCCTGGAAATCCTCGTCCTCCTCGACTGATGACGCTTCCCCCTCCCCCTCGACGAAGCCTCTGGTCTGTAGCGGACGAGTGCCCCCTGGCTTAACGCCTGGTTGAGCGTGGGTCCTAGAAGGCTGCTCCGGGTAACGCAGGTGGAAGTCTCGGATGAGTTGAGGGTTGAGGATATGGCGAGCAGGAATCCACTGCCTTTCCTCGGGACCATAGCCCTCCCAGTCCACCAAATATTGAACCCCTCTTCCTCTGCGACGGGAACGGAGTAGACGACGAAGGGTGTAGGTAGGGCCCCCATCGATCATCCTAGGGGGTGGTGGTGGAGGGGCGGCGGGAATCATAGGATGCTCCCGGACCGGTTTAATCCTGGAAACGTGGAAGGTGGGATGGATCTTCATGTTCCGGGGCAAACTCAGTCGAACTGCTGCGGGGAGAATGACCTTGACAATCTCGAAGGGTCCAATAAACCTGGGTGCTAACTTTTTAGACTCCACCCGAAGGGGAATGTTCTGAGTGGAAAGCCACACACTCTGGCCTACCTGGTACACAGGTGCCTTGGTGCGTCGGCGGTTCGCTGATGTGGCGTACCGGTTAGCAGACTGAAGCAGAGTTGTTCGAGCCTGCCTCCAAGTCCTCCGACAACGTCTGATGAAAGCCTGGACAGACGGGCAGGTAACCTCCTTCTCCAATGCAGATAACAATGGGGGTTGAAAACCGTATGCACACTGAAAAGGGGAAAGACCAGTAGCGGAACTGATGAGGGTGTTGTGGGCATACTCCACCCACAGGAGTTGTTTTGACCAGGTTGTGGGATGATCGGAAGCCATGCAGCGGAGAGTGGTCTCCATCTCCTGATTCTTCCGTTCGGTCTGGCCATTGGCCTGTGGGTGGAACCCGGAGGTGAGACTGACCGTCGCCCCGATCAGTTCACAAAACTCCCTCCAAAACACAGAGGTGAACTGGGGCCCCCGGTCAGAAACCACATCAGTCGCCAGTCCGTGAATGCGAAAAACGTGGATAAGAATCAGTTCTGCCGTCTCCTTAGCTGACGGGATCTTAGGCAGGGGTACGAAATGAGCCATCTTACTAAACCGATCTACCACCGTCAAGATGGCAGTATGTCCGTGGGACGGTGGTAGACCAGTCACAAAGTCCAATGAAATATGTGACCAAGGGCGACGTGGGACCGGTAATGGATGAAGGAGTCCCGCTGGCGCTTGATGAGATGGTTTGTGCCGATTGCACACAGGACAGGCGTTCACAAACTCCCGAGTGTCAGCCTCCAGCGTGGCCCACCAGAACCGTTCTAGAACCCTCCCCTTGGTACGTTGAATTCCAGGGTGGCAGGAAAGTCTGGATCTGTGAGCCCACTGAAGCACCTCAGCCCTCAAAACCTGAGGCACAAACAAACGGTTGAGAGGACAAGAACTCGGACCGGGTTAGTCCACCAAAGCGGTCTTAACCCTCTCCTCAATCTCCCAAGTGAGGACGCCGATCACCCGAGGAGCAGGGAGAATAGTGTCCGGAATACCCCAGTTGTCTCCCCCCCTCTCGAACTGCCGGGACAAAGCGTCGGCCTTAACGTTGCGGGAGCCCGGGCGGTAGGAGAGGAAAAAATTAAACCGGGTAAAAAATAACGACCACCTGGCTTGTCGGGGATTCAGTCTTTGGGCCGACCTAATGTATTCCAGGTTCTTATGGTCGGTCCAAACCTGAAATGGTTGTTCTGTCCCCTCAAGCCAGTGTCGCCACTCCTCCAACGCCAACTTGACTGCTAGAAGCTCCCGATTCCCCACGTCATAGTTCCTCTCCGCCGGACTCAATCTCCTCGAAAAGAAAGCACAGGGATGGAGCCTCTGGTTCTCCCCAGAACGTTGCGACAGAATGGCCCCCACCCCAACGTCAGAAGCATCCACCTCCACCACCAACTGACCAGCAGGATCTGGTACCTGCAGGATAGGAGCCGATGTAAACCGGCCCTTGAGGTCCTGAAAAGCCTCCTCGGCTGCAGGGGACCATCGGAACGTCACCTTGGACGAGGTCAGGGCGGTGAGCGGGGCGGCCACGGTGCTGTAGCCACGGATGAACCGTCTGTAAAAGTTGGCGAATCCCAGGAAACGCTGCAGCTCCTTCCGGGAATCAGGGACCCGCCACGAAGTAACCGCAGAAACCTTAGAAGGATCCATCTCCACACTTCCTTGACCCACGATGTAGCCGAGAAAGGCGACCGAGGAAGTGTGAAACTCGCACTTCTCCGTCTTGACGAACAGCGAGTTCTCCAGAAGTCTCTGGAGGACCGTCTGGACATGATGGACGTGTTCCTTGAGGTTCCTTGAAAAGATCAAAATGTCATCCAGATAAACAAAAACATAACGATCCAACATGTCCCGGAGTACGTCGTTCACCAATGCTTGGAAAACTGCAGGGGCATTGGTAAGTCCAAATGGCATCACCAGGTACTCGTAATGTCCTGAAGAGGTGTTGAAGGCGGTCTTCCATTCGTCCCCCTCACGGATTCGTACCAGGTGATACGCGTTTCGTAGATCCAGCTTAGTGAAGATTGTAGCCCCCTGTAGTAACTCGAATGCTGACGAGATGAGTGGCAAGGGATAACGATTCTTCACCGTGACGTCGTTCAGGCCCTGATAGTCAATGCAGGGTCTCAGGGTCTTGTCCTTCTTCGCCACAAAAAAAAAACCTGCTCCTGCGGGTGATGTGGAAGGACGAATAATTCCTGCAGCCAGAGAGTCATTGATGTAAGTCTCCATGGACTTCCTCTCTGGTGCCGAAAGCGAGTACAACCGGGCCTTGGGTGGAACTGCTCCTGGATGTAGCTCAATGGCGCAGTCATAGGGCCGATGAGGTGGGAGAGATGTCGCCTTAGCCTTGCTAAAAACCTCCTTAAAGTCCAAATATTCTGCCGGAACCCCAGTAACATCCGGAACCAGGTTCATATCCACAGATAGTTGAGGTGCGGAAGCCTGCTTGAGGAAAACCTGATGACAGGAGGAACTCCAACCTAAGATAGACCCAGTTGCCCAGTCAATGTTTGGGTTGTGGCGGCGGAGCCACGGATAGCCCAAAATCAGAGGGATTTGGGGGGACCGTAGCACATGAAACTGGATTGTCTCATGGTGGTTCCCCGACATGAGCATATGTACCGGCGTCGTCTGGTGTGTCACTGTTCCCAGTAGGTGACCATCCAAAGCATTAGCCGGTACCGGCTGGAGCAACCGAACCTGTTGGATGCCCAGCTGTAGTGCGAGCTCCTCGTCAATGATGCTGACATCTGATCCGGAGTCGATAAAAACAGCCAGAGCCTGAGATTTGCCTGTCAGGAGGAGTTGAGCATGGTACAAGGGTCTTAGATTGGGGATCAGCTCAGAGGTTTGGCCCACCAGTATACTCCCCATTACTGATGAGCTCTGCCTTTTACCGGACAACGGGAAACCATATGTCCAGCCTGACCACAGTAAAGGCAAAGATTACCTCTTCGACGTAACTCCCTCTCCTCAGAGGTAAGACTGGTACGACCCACTTGCATGGGCTCGGCCTCCCCGTACCGTGAGTCAGAGTAGGAATGGGAATTCTCCGCCGAAACCGGAAGTCGAAATCTCCCAGAAACCGGAAGTTGTTGTCGCGAGCAGCGACCCGCCGCTCGCGTCTGTTGCTCTCCTCTCCGGGTCTGGATTCGTCTGTCAATCCGAGAGGTGAGCTCAATCAACCCATCCAAGGAAGCAGGGAGATCATAGGAAACCAGCTCATCTCTCATATAATCCGCTAATCCTCTCAGAAATGCGTCACACTGCGCCGGCTCGTTCCAGCTGCTGCAGCGGCTGCTGGTGCGGAAGTCAAGAGCGTAATCCACCACCGTGCCGGAACCCTGGCTCAAACTCAGCAGACCCCCGGCAGCGTCGGGACCCAGACGAACGGAACCGAACACCTTCCGCATCTCCGCGGAAAATGCAGCAAAAGAGGCGCAGGCTGACGTCTGCTGCTCCCACTCTGCAGTTCCCCATAACCGGGCTCTTCCCGTCAGATGATTAACGGTGAAAGCTACACGAGCCGCCTCGGAGGCGAAGGTGTGGGGCTGCAGTGAAAACAATATGGAACAGTTTGTGAGAAAAGGACTGCATCCCTCCGGCTCACCAGCGTAGCGTTCCGGCGTTCCCACACGAGGCTCCGGAGCGTATCCCGTCGGGCCCGGGGCTGGAGCGGGCATCGGAGCTGCGGGCGGAGGGGCGGTAGCAACCATGGTAGCAGTTAGCTGTTGTACCGTGGCGCCCATCTGTTGCATCTGGGAGGTAAGGTAATCCAGCATTTGTCCCTGGGTTGAGGTTGTCTGGTGGGTCTCGGTAGCTAAGGTAGCTATCGTGACCTCCTGTCTTTGGATGGCATCCTCAACCCTTTCAAAGCGGTCTCTAGGAGACCCGGTGTTTGCTTGGTCCATTTCTGGCCAGATCGTTCTGTCACAATCGAGCTGAGGACCAAAGTGCAGAACACGGGAAACCAGGGATAGTCGGTAATCAGCTTTATTGATGGCAATAGGCTGGTAGGAGACAAAACGGCAGATAGTAGGCAAAGGGCTGGTCGGGGACAGGCGAGGGTTCCAGGAGAAAGCAGGACGGGAGTCGCAGGTACAGCACGGGTCAGGGAGCAGGCGAGGCAGGCTGGTCAGGGACAGGCAGGGTCGAAACCGGGAGAGCAATCTGAAGGGTAATGCGGGAAAGACTGGCATGCTGCAAAGTACGATCTGGCACTGAGGTGAAAGTGAAGTGGGCCTAAATACTAATGGAGCTGATGGGTGCAACAGAGTGAGAGAGAGACAGGGTGTGACTACCAGGTGACTAAGGAAAGTTAATGCAGAAAATAGGTGAGTGAGAAAGCAAACTGTGACAGATATAGTGTCAGATGCTGTGGTAAGGCACGGAGGTAGCTCATTTGGGATATCACCAGTGGAAATCGATTTTATGGCTTTCCAAAATTTCCTAGGATTATTCAGGTTTTCTGTGGTAACCGACAAATAGTACTTTGATTTAGCACTTTTTATTTGAGATGTGATGATATTACTTAATAATACAATACATTATAATATATGATATGATAATTACATTTTAGTTTTATTCATTTCATATTTCATAGTTTCTCATTATTATCATCATCATCTTATTTTTGATTTTATTAATCTGTGTGAATCTGTGCTGTCCTGTTTTTCACTCTCACCCTGTTGCTGTTTGAACTACTGAATTTCCCCACAGGATTAATAAAGGTCCATCTTATCTTATCTTAATGTATAAATTGATTTACTTCAATCTACTGTACTGTGTAAAAACACCCCAACAATATTACAACAAATATACTGCATAAAGCAAACTATATACTTTATTTGATCTAAAATATTGATGTTTCTACAACACCCAGTTGTCCTTGTGTATTTTGTGAATAAAGCGCCATCTCATGGTTAAATCCTGTAATTGAACAAATGGGGAAATTGGGCAACGCCCTCCAGCAATTTGGCAACACCCCCAGCCACTGGCATCCGCTGGGCTTTTGACTGGGACACACCCATGTGACTCCTATCTGGGGTGCTACATCTGTATGTCTTGTAAAACATATCAAATCCTGCATTGACTTTTTTTTATTGTAATTTTCAACAAGGTTAAGCATAAATGTAGTAAAAAAAAAAAACTGCAAGTTGCTCTTTAAGGAAGTGCCAAAGTGTGAAAGTTGGATTTGATGCCATGCTAGCTATTACAGTAGAGTACACAGCGTGCTAGACTTGGCAGGATTACAGCCATCTCCACAGCAGCTCAGAGAATCTGTAACCGTGTGTGCCCTTTGTTCAACCCTGTTTAATACAGCTATATGAAAGGTAGCCTGAAGGATCAATTGGAAAGATGAATGAGTATGTTGTGTGTATGTATATTAGGATATCTTGAATGATCCAGGTTTAAGTGCCTTAAACTTGCATTTTGTTAATATCAAGAGGGGGGACTCCTCTGTTTTAAATAAAGGCCAATTCTCACTGGATTTATTAGACATTTTGAAAACCGGCTAAATCAGCATATCAACATTACGAGGTTCATGTTGTAAATCTTAAGATGCTAAAGCGTTGTTTTAAAACACAACAGCATGCACCTTTTTTTCCATGCTAAAAACGTGAAAACAACATCACTCCGTAGCTTGGTACCGGACTGAATCATTCTAAACTATTAGACGGATTCCCATGAACAACGATTGTAACTTTTGACTTTGATTGTAACTTTTGACATATGTTACTGGGTGCGAAACACCTCCACAGTTCATTGGATGGTCACCACATTGGACATTTGATCAACGAGCTGACATGATCTGAGCATAGGATGAGTCCCTACAGTAACAAACTGAGACGTTGACTTTAATTAAATGTATTATGTCAACAAATTACACATAATTGTATTAGGTTCGTTGTATGTAATATTATTGCTATCAACTAATACTAATATGTGTAATTTGTTCACATAATACATTTAATTAAAGTCAATGTCTCAGTTTTTTCAGTGTATTCTGTATATGCATACCAATGTCTTCACTCTGGCTAATCTACCAGTAGGCCTCAGCCTTGCCACCCAACATTGGCCTTATAAACCGCTCCAGCCCTCTGAACCAGACCCTTTTTTCTGGGCATCTCTCATCCCGTTCCAAAGGCATCATATTCATTCCTGTCTAAGCCCCACACCCGCGGCCACAGTCGCCAGCCTCTAAGCCTCTGTTTAGGTTGGACATTAGGGGTTAATCCCCCAGAAATGAGGTGGAGAGATTGCGAGGAATAGATAGGGATAGATGAGTGTAAGGGAAAACCGGTGTTGAGTGATAGGGGCGGGGGGGGGGGGGGGGAATTTGGCGCTTTTGATGTGGCGGAGACGGTGGTCAGACCCCATCATCCCGTCTGTGTCGGCTGGTTTAGCTTTTATTCTGTCAGAGGGCTGGTTAAAGCCAGTTGGTGTCCTTTAAAACACATTTATGAGAATAATCTGCATGTTTCAGGACGTTTCAAGTACTCTACTTAAGTACACTTTTGAGATATTTGTACTTAACTTGAGTATTTCCATTTTATGTAACTTTGTATTTCTACTCCACTACAATTCAGAGTTGAATATAAAGTAGTAATTTAAGTTACTTTGCAGATATAGATTAATGATAAAGAATATGATAAACACTTAAATAAGACTTTAGTTATACCTGGATTAAATTCACATGCAACCCAACAGTACTAATGTATTCATTAAAGTTAGTTTCACCTTTACCAGCGTGATAAACACATGAAAACATATATGATGTGATCTGCCAATCTGCATAAGGAGAACTTTTACTTTTGATACTTTAGGTATATCTAGATGCCAATATTTTTCTACTTTTACTTGAGTATCATTTTGATTACTGGACTTTCACTTGTAGAGTATTCCTACACTTTCTACTTTTACTTAAGTACAAGATCTGAGTATTTCTTCCACCTCTGAAAACAACACCGTACATGTGCTTGTGTGAGGGTGTGTTTGTGTGTGTCATGGTGAGAGAGGCTCCATGCATCAGCAGTATGAAGCTGTGGAATGTGATTGGCACGCAGCGTGTGGCGCAGCGCCGCTCAGCCCTGAGCTGTGGCCACACACACACACACACACACACACACACACACACACACACACACACACACACACACACACACACACACACACACACACACACACACACACACACACACACACACACACACACAAAAAACACCATTCCTGCAGGAGCTCTTGGTCCCTCGTTTTTATTGTCCCGCAGTCCATCTGTTGTCACGCTGTCTCTCTGGGACCCTGATAAGTTGTCCCGCTCCCTCCCTCACTCCCCTCTCTGGTGCCGGGGGGGCAGCACGATCGTGACGACCTTAACTCAATGTCTAGGGGACAGGTAAAATGGGACCAATAGATTATCTTTAACAGAGATGGAATGGAAGTATATCATTTTGCAATAGCTATGTCCACATTCACATTTATCCATGCGTTTATGCATTTACACAAACAAAACCTCACAAACATGTGACTTTCAACTAAAGTTTTTGCTTCGTTTTCTGTATAATTGTATTTTACCAAGTGAGTGGGGTCTTGAATACACACACACTACATTCACAGTTAAACATGACACAACATTTTCCTTCCTCACCAACATAACATAAGGTAACAGTCAAGAAAGAAAATGTACATACATAAAAAAGATACTGTATTTGAAACAATAATACATACATACATTAATTTAGGAAGGTAGATGACAAATGGTAGTCATTGACTAATTTATGCATGCCTTTTGATGCAAAGATCAAAAACATGCAACTGGAAATTCTATTTTTAGTACTCAGAAAATAAGATATCCACCTGCATGGCATTTATTATTTGATGACAACGTTTTAACTTCCAAAAAGCTGTGGCTGCATAGGGTTGGGAAATGTCTATGTACCAACGGACCGACCAACCAACGTTAAGCTGCTGTTTGCAGCGAAAATATGGTCTCTTAAAAAGAATGAACACAACGAAAATGTATTTGATTAGTCTGCAGAATCAAACCAAAAGATAACACCCTGCTCCCTCAGCAAACACAAAACAGGACACAAAGAAGATGAACCAATACAAGGAGTCCTTTAACGTATCATAAGTGAAAGGATGAGTTAACGGTGCAGTTTCAAGGTGGTATCAAAAAAACCCAATAAGGGTTTTATTGGATTTAAACTCAACAAAAGTAGAACCAGCCCGATCACTGGTTCTGGGAGACTTCAATTATTTTCAGCTGTTGGTAATTAGGCACACAGAGAGGGGCGTGGCAGACCTGAAACACAGTGAGGGGATTTTAGAGATTGAGATTGTTGTTGATTTCAAGAATAAAACTTGGATATTCCGTAACATTTGAGTGGTAAATATGTGGGGTGATAAGGTTTTTTTTTTTTTTAATACCTTATATTTATTGGCTATTTATTTCAGAGTATAAACTTTTATTTTTTACATAGGCTAGATATAACCTGAAGTGATGAAGCAATGTAATTCCTTGCAAAAAAAAAAATGAAATAGTTTCATTGTGATCAGGATCTTTAATGAAATGGCTGTTGCATAAACCCATTTTAAAATACACAAACTTAAGAAATAAATGAACATGACTAAAATAAATAAAATAGGATGTTGAGTTACAGTTTTCAGCTGACAATAAGGGTTTGCAAAACACACCCAAGTCTTACAAGAGGTGAAGGGTGAACGGGGTGATGGGGGGGCAGCAGGAGGAAGTTAAATCTGTAACAAACAGTTAGCGCTTTCTTCGAGTGTGGTCGGACACGCGTCTCTGTGACCTCACCTGCTGTGTTAAAAAAGTATACGTGTTGGGTCAAGTATGCATAAATAAATGGATGAAGAGTGAGGGTGAATCATGAGGGTGTGAATCTACTTAAAGGCTACACATATATTCTTGGAGTTTCAAATGTTTTCATTGTAAAAGCATCATGCATTGCTTTTTTCCATATAAACAATAACAAATCTCAAAAGACACGGGAAAGAAAGAAAAAAAACAGTAATAAGTAAAAAACTAAACTAAATGAATTCAAAAAATGTAATTGTACAATCAATTATTGAAACAAAAATAAGATTACTGACTTTAAATGAACATAAGTTATTCCTTTAGTTATTATTGTTTATTTAAATAATGTAAATGTTTGATTATTATTATTATTATTATTAAATGTATTAAAATATAAGCATTTTATAATTATATAAACTATTTGATTATTATATTAAATATTTGATTTAATATAATAATACCTAGCCCTAATTTCAAGATGTCAGGATACATTTTTTTATTTGTTTTTGTTTTTTATACCTTCTACATAATTTCAAAAGTCAATTCAGAGATGAATTTCTAGGCATGACGGCACTACAGGAACGCTGTCAATAGGACTCCCTCACCAACACACTCTCACTCCATAATCGTCCAGAAGCGACGTTTGGTCAGTGTCCGTGGTGTGCAGTTGTGACGCTCCTATAGGCTCCTTCAGCTTCATAAAGGGACGCAAATAGCTTTCAACTGATTGCAATGTATTCCCATCTGCGGCGGGATTTGACGCTCATGGAAGCACAGCATTCGTTTGCGTCGGCTGCCCTTAAAGGCAATTTGAGCGTCCATTCCCATTGGATAACGGAGAATTGTACACCCGGAAGTAAGTATTCCCTTTACAGTGATATCTGCACTACTCATCAACTAAAAAACACCAGATTATCCTTGTTAATTACACAACATTGATTGGTTTAAATTGTGTGCAATGCTTTTGTATTTTTCCCCTTCGATTCGGAGAAACAAATATTTTCTCGGAGTAAAGGATGGCAGAAGACACTACACTACCCAGAATCCCCAGCTATCGTTTGGACTACACCATGTGCTCTGTTTGACAAACCCCATTTTTTTTCACCATTCATTCCAATGGCTGGCGTCTATGTCACGTGATCTTCAAATTTCTCCCTGCAGAAAAAAAAAACATGGCCGAACTTCGTTTTATTCTCGGTGGAAAATGTCTATTTTAAAGTTAGTTTGGCCATTAAAATGCGTTTTTATGTCATTTGATGCGAGAAATATGAGTTGTTATTTCAGATTATGTGTGCAGTGGATGTACATAATCTTTAGTTTGCTAGTTATTACGAAGATTACTTCAGGAAATTGCGTCCATAGAACGTTTTCATTGTTACCAAGGTGGTTGCTAGGGACGCTGCTATCGATATTATTTCTGTTATGTTGTGTAACTGTTTAATGGTGTTATCTTTATTGCTACCCCCTTCCCCGTCAATGTATAGTGTTGGTCCACAGCGCAAACATATTAGTTTAACAAAATCCGCATCTAAAGATACGTTATTTTCCCCTGTGCAATTCCAGTCTCACATCTCACAGCACATCGTCATTAACAAATACCGGAAACAGACCGAAAACATTTAAGAAAAATAAAATACTTTATTCCGATTGTGCTTGCTTTTCTCTTTGAAAGTCATCACATAACGGCATTGTAATACACAGTTCGGCTGCATTAAATATTACATATCTGCCGTAGTTCTGTAATTATAGAGCCCTGATGAGAAGACCTCTAGACAAACATGAGGAACTGAAAACATGACGTGGATCATAAATATATCAGCCATTAAACAACATCTTACATTTCTTTTCACACAATACGTCTCCTTGCAGTATCAACACTAATTCGGCTGACTTTTATATTTGATCCAATTGGTAGATAGGCTGTATTTACACCATAAAGGTGCACAGCTGATATAAAGGGACACCTAGTGGTTAAAGCATGTTATTGAATTTCATTATTTGTATTATTAGATATTAATAGGATCCCTATAAAGTATATTCATTACTCGTTATTCTCTACTAATAGTTAATTAAAGACTGTATATAATGACTATTTTGCACATCCCTTTCAAGATTTCAAGATTTTCTAAGGTTTATTGAAATATCATATAGGCCTGCACAACTATGGTGTAGTTATGCATTGAATGAAAAACTTGGGTCGCAGGTTCCTCAATAGTGCATTACAAGACTATCAATATTTGTGCATACCTCCAGCAATGTTAACTATGTCGAAGCACTTATTTTAACTGATATTATACACAGAGTTTGGTGTAACGCGTTACAAAGTAACGTGTTACTGTAATAATATTACTTTGTCGGTAACGGAGTAGTGTTAGGCGCTACTTTTATAATTCAGTAATGACAATACAGTTACTAACATTGCCCCGACACGCGTTACTTCGTTACTTTCTAAAATCAGTCATAATCAAACCTCAACAAACACCTGCAAAGAACACATGCTAAGGTGAAGCTAACGCACATAGCTGTTGTTTATTTATATCACACACGTAGTCTGTTCTTCTTCTCTGTTTTCCGGTTGTTGCCTGTTTTGAATGACGAATACACACTACCGCCGCCTGCTGGTAAGGAGAGTTATTGCCACTCACGCATGCGCAGTTCGTACGTGCTCGGCTGAAGTCTTTGCGGTGTGCTCCAGTCTGGCTCCAGTGCAACACATGGCCAACACGCAGGAGAACACGCTGACGCAACAGCGTGAGCAGAGATAGACTGCGCAAAATATACAGATAGCAGGAGACAGAGGACAGCCACGGTCAGATAGGAAAACATTCAGGAGCTATCTGGATCAGTCTTATGCGACAATGGAAACTGAACTAAAGAGAACATTTGAAACTTTAGCAGTCTGCGTGATCTGCCTGTAGGGAGGGGCGGGCCGGCCCTGCAAGTAAAGTAACGAGTAAAGTAACGAATTACTTTATGTAGAGAGTAACGAAGTAGTGTAATATATTACTTTTTTTTAAAGTAATATGTAATATGTAATATATTACTTTTTTTTAGTAACGACCCAGTCTGTTATTATACATAATGTATTATACTCTTATAAGATGTATGTAGATATTTCATCTCCGGCCTTGTCAGGTATTGAACAATCAATAAAGACAGAACACAGAATTGTTGAATATAAAACACAGAATTTGTGTGATTATACTAAATGATTTACAAATAAACACCACTGCATATTTACAACTGTTACACATGCTGATGTAACGCAAATGTTCCAACTTGGGATCAATAAAGTATATCTTATCTTAAGCTGATCGATGGCTACTGCCATATTTGCTAAATTTGCCTCTGAACCTTGACAAGTGCATGTTTCAGGCTTAACAATTAATGTAATGTAATGTTATCAATTAACAACAGGGTTCACAAACATAAGTCCAGCTGTTAAATAAAGCTCTTCTGACCTTAGCTGGCATGTGTGTATATATATTAATGCTGCCCATTATGGGCACAAGCCATTTTCACCCATTTATTCATTATATGTTTTAAATTTGAGTGCTTCCTATCCCCTAAACCTCCAGGGATGTACACAGTTCAATACTGGCAACTTCTTATTATGGGAAATATGAAAATGTCTTTTAAAACTACAATTCCAAGTAGAGACGTGCCATAGAGAACATGTTGCGAAACAGAATAGCCAGCATGTGTAGTTCTGGGGGTGGGGGAGGGGGGGACGCGGTGGACCCGTTCAAATCCAGTTTTGGACAGTCTGCCGTGGTTCCATCCCATTTCAAGTGCTGTTCGAGAATCGGCTTAACCCTCGGAGCACACTCTCCAATCACAGAGCTTGAGGACTATCACTGGGTTTGTCAAACAGAGCACATGGTGTAGTCCAAACGATAGCTGTGGATTCTGGGTAGTGTAGTGCAGTGGTTCCCAAACGGTGTGCCGCGGCACACTGGTGTGCCGTGAGGCAAGTCCGGGTGTGCCGTGGGATTTTGTGACAACCATACGTTATTATTGCAATATACAACTACATAAAAATAATAATTTTTTTATTTACTATATCAGTACTTTGTAGGTTTATATGTACGTAATCTGCGCGACTACATCTCCACCTGCAGTGCTGCATACACATGGCTGAGTCAGCGATAACTCTCGAGGGGTGGAGGTATGCCCATTATTTTGAGTTCGTCCGAAGAATAGACAGGAATGTGACGGTGAGGTGCAAACTGTGTCCAGGCCAGAAGCTGTTATCCACTGCTGGAAACACCACGTCAAACCGCAACACACACCTGCAAATAACACATGCTAAGGTGGAGCTACCGCACACGCTATGTGTTTGTTTATATCACAGTCTGTTCTTCTTCTCTGTCTTCCGGTTGTTGCCTGTTTTGAATGACGAATACACACTACCGCCGCCTGCTGGTAAGGAGAGTTATTGCCACTCACGCATGCGCAGTTCGTACGTGCTCGGCTGAAGTCTTTGCGGTGTCTGGTTCCAGTGCAACACATGGCCAACACGCAGGAGAACACGCCGACGCAACAGCGTGAGCAGAGATAGACTGCGCAACATATACAGATAGCAGGAGACAGAGAACAGCCACGGTCAGATAGCAGGAGACAGAGGACAGCCATGGTCAGATAGGAAAACATTCAGGATGGAAACTGAACTAAAGAGAACATTTGAAACTTTAGCAGTCTGCGTGATCTGCCTGCAGGGAGGGGCGGGCCGGCCCTGCGAGTAAAGTAACGAGTTACTTTATGTAGAGAGTAACGAAGTAGTGTAATACTTAAGTAATATGTAATATGTAATATATTACTTTTTTTTTAGTAACGACTCTGCTGAAATGTTACATTTATAATTTGTAGTTCAGGACCATGGACAATGCAGCTTCCTTGCATTGACAGTTCTCTGTGCTGAATTTCCTTTGTCTCATTTTTAATGTTGTGACCTGTCTGGTTTAAATGAGTGTGTTGTTGCTTTGATGAAGCCTAATTTGATAACGTTTCAAATTCATTTCTGAAATATTTCGTTACTAAATATTTCATGAGTAATATAGTTGTCTTTGTTACATTTTATTTGGCATTTGTAAATAATTATGCACATTTACAGATATTTTACATATGAGTGATAACACGTGTTATCAGGGCTATTTTGCACAATAGGTGTGCCTTGAGATTTTGACTTGTCCTTTGGTGTGCCTTGGGCACAAAAAGTTTGGGAACCACTGGTGTAGTGTCTTCTGCCATCCTTTACTCCGAAAAAAATATTTGTTTCTCCGAATCGAAGGGGAAAAATACGAAAGCATTGTACACAATTTAAACCAATCAATGTTGTGTAATTAACAAGGATAATCTGGTGTTTTTTAGTCGATGAGTAGTGCAGATATCACTGTAAAATTAATCGACAGTAAGAGGAATACTTACTTCCGGGTGTAAAATTCTCTGTTATCCAATGAGAATGGACGCTCACATTGCCTTTAAGGGCAGCCGACACAAACGAATGCCGTGCTTCCATGAGCGTCAAATCCCGCCGCAGATGGGAATACATTGCAATCAGTTGAAAGCTATTTGCGTCCCTTTATGAAGCTGAAGGAGCCTAGGAGCGTCACAACTGCACGCCACGGGACCCTGACCAAACGTCGCTCCTGGACGCTTGGGGAGTGAGAGTGTGTTGCCCTCACAGCTCATATGTTTTGGTTTATGGAACAGCTGTTTAAAGGGAAGAATGAAGGAAGTCAAAGGTCATGGTATCACATGAATGTTGACCCAGTGTGCTGCTGCTGTCACTCACCTTTGGAGGAGCCACATGAAGGGCCACAGCGGTACACATAGTGTACGCTACGAAGCGACAACACGGACATCTACGTATCTCTGCCCGTCCTTCACCTGACAGATAATGTCACCCATGGGTTGTTTTAGCAGAACCATGCTGTGCCGGTGACACTCACACATAAATCTGAGCTTATTGAGCATTTGTGAAGGGGAAAGCTGCATTTGTTAAATTCCACCAGAGGACATGCATCGGAATATTAGCATGACACTACTCACAAGACATTACATTACATATCATTTAGCCGATGCTTTTATCCAAAGCAACTTACAATCAGTTAAAAAACAAGGAAAGTGCAGGAATATTCACTTCAAGCAAGCAATACCATATTAAGTGCTGGGTTGCGGTCGAATAGTCCATTTAGCTTAGGAACCTTCCTTCTGAGTGAAATGACCCGGAAGTACGTCAGTGGCAGCCATGATAAGTGCTGTTCGAATTCTCTAAATGAAAGGAAAGGAGGTTTCAAACTTATTTTTAGCTTAGGAAGCACTGGCCCTTCCTTTACGAAAGGAGAGGAGAAAATGCTGCCCCACAATGCTTTGCGGCCGCAGCATTTGCCGTCACACAACAGTCGGCCGTTCACGGAAACAACCGATTATGACCGAGAAATTATATCATGAAAGTTACGGTGCTTATTAAGCTTAAACAACGTATGTAACTTGTTTTGAACGTTCATCAGTATTATAATCAAAAAGAGTAATATGAACGTTAATTTTTACTGAAATGATCAAATAAAGTCAACATTTCACAGTCTTTACTGAGCTGTGTGGGGTTTGTTCAACTTTTAAAAGATTTTTGAATGGTGATAGAAGCTACACAGTGATAGATGTTGGAATAATTTTTATAATAAATACATTTGTAATTTATTTTCATATATTTTCATACAATCATACGTATTGGGATCATTTGTATTAATGTGTACCGGAGGGAGAGAGTGACGAGCATAAGTTTCACTTTCATTTTTTATTTAAATTCCAACTTTGGTCATGAAGAATATGTTTCTCTGTTGTCCACGTTCATGAAGCTTAAAACAACAGAGCACGGTGCAGAGTCTCTCGATGAGTTTACAGTAGTCCCTCATTCTTATTAAACATCCATGTTGTAGTCCGCTGTATAGAACACTGTAGTTTCCATAGTTCCCCCACAGCAGCAGCAGACGCACATTCATGACCTCCACTGGCGCATCATAAACACGTCGGATAGTGAAAGTGCAGTCGGATTCTCTAAAGTACCGCAGTCTCTTCTCCTAAGTCCTTTTGAATTCTCCTATCCACTATCCCTTAACCCCGTGACGTTTCACTCAGAGGTCAAGGGATAGACGATAGGGATAGACGTTAGGAGCTGATTTTTTGACTATTCGACCGCAACCCAGGTGAATAAGTTCCAAGGCATAAATCGACCTTTAAAGGTTCTTCATGATTTGTTCTTCTCAATAGCTTAATTGCTATGGTACAATCGAAATAGATGCATTTTCAGTTTGTTTTGGAAGATATGCAGAGTTTCTGCTGTCCTGATGTCAATGGGGAGCTCACGCCACCATTTAGGAGCCAGGATAGCAAACAGGCATGTTTTTGAGGGGTACCTGGGTCCCAATCACAGTGATGGAGTAGCAAGCCGGTTGGCTGACGCCGAACGTAGTGCATGTGCTGGAGTATATGGTTTAACCAAGGCCTGGATGAAGGAAGGGGCTGATCCCTCACAGCTCGGTAGGCCAGCACCAGTGTCTTGAAGCGTATTCTTGCATCCGCTGGCAGAGAAATAATCACTATTTCTACTATTTTTCATTTGTATTTAAAAGTTTGTATATAATGATCATAAAAGCTCAAATATAAAATTATCTAATATATGAATCTTAATTGTACTGTTAAAAACTACAAATTAAAAGAATAGAAGAAAAAAAATAAGTATCAACTTTTGGTCAGTGGCTATGGCTTGTGGCAAAAGTGGAAATCTATATCATTGCATAGAAACCATTGTAAACCATTATTAGAAGTATTGTAAAGAGAGAAAATGCTTTAACAGTGTATGCAAAAATAACAGGAAACACAAGTAAACCATCTTGGAATGTTAGCTAGATTTGAAAAGAGTTTGACCAAGACTAAATGTGTTGTTGCAGAAATGTCTTAATTACAATACATATTCTTTCCCTACTTTCCACGCTTGTTTCTCAGGTCTGAGAGCCCAGTGAAGCTCCAGCGGCTCCCGAACACTGACAGCTTTTGTCTGATCCTCCCCCCCCACCTGAAGTCAGCCATCGCTGCGGTGACATACATGGCCGAGCAGCTAAAGAAGCAGGACACGGACGACACGGTGAGAGCAACACACTCTCTGTCAGGCAGCTTGTTATTCAGTCTATCAGCAGCTCCAGGTCACACAGCGTCCCACACACACTGATGTTCCTGTGTCATTGCATACACACAGTATTTGCTGAGTCACTGCTTACAGGAAAGTCTGTGTTCCCTGCAGATGACAGGAGACTGGCAGTACATCGCCCTCGTGGCGGACCGCCTCTTCTTCTGGCTGTTTGTCATCATCACCACGCTGGGCACCTTGGCCATGTTCTTGGACGCCAGTTTTAACTACACCCCCGACAACCCCTTCCCATAGAAGCCAAAAACACAAGCTTGATAAATGTTTCGGATGTCACCCCTTCTTATTGGTGATTTCTGAGACCTGACTTGCCATTAATACCGATTCCATATGTATGATGTCTACCTGAAAATGTCATATTTGTATCATATTTAAAGTACCCGACATGATTAAGGATTCCATGTAGATGTATTTGTAGTAACACTCAATGGTTTTTCATTCTTTTTTTTGTCTAAATTATGTATTTAACACATTGTGGTATCGGTTAGTTTACTTTTTCAATACATTTTTCTCAAAAGTGACATTGTCTGTTCCTTCTGTACTTACACAGTGATTGTTATGTTTGCCT
The DNA here is from genome assembly GCF_902827115.2 of Pseudochaenichthys georgianus. Lineage (NCBI taxonomy): Eukaryota > Metazoa > Chordata > Actinopteri > Perciformes > Channichthyidae > Pseudochaenichthys > Pseudochaenichthys georgianus. The sequence continues at coordinate 12,976,344 of NC_047520.1, read as the reverse complement.
GTGGGCAGTAGAGGGCAGTAACATGGTGTTCATTTAGAACACTGCAGTTCAAAGGGACTCAAAATGTACATACACTGCCCGTCCAAATAAAAAGTCACCAACTGGATTTAACTAAGCAAATATTTTAGAGCCTTCCATTGGATAACTGCAGTGATTGCTATGTTTCAGCTGGCAATAAGTTATTAAACCCTAAAGCTGATGTGGTGACTAGCTTATCATTTCTTAAACAGCCATGTCTGAAGACATCAATCAGTTTCAGAAGGTTCAAATGATTGGCCTGCATCAAGTAGAGATAACAACTAAGGAGGGTTAAGAACTGGCCAACACATTATTAAAACCAAATCAATTAATCAATATGTACGGTATACCTAGTTCCAGACGCATCAGAGAGAGGCGGATGAAGTGATGTACCCACCATGCCTAGTGCCTACCGTACAAGCCTATTGTGTTATGATCTGGGGTTGCTGCAGTTGGTCAGATCTATAGGTTCAGCAACTTTATTTCCCCAAAGAGTGAGGTCAGCTGACTACCTAAATATACTGAATGACCAGGTCTTTCCATCAATGGAGTGTTTCTTCCCTGATGCGACTCTCCCATCATCAATACAAGATCTTGGTGGAAAATTCAAGCAACTCTGGACAGAAATATATTTTGTTACATTACAGAAGATTATCGATATGATGCCCTGGTGACTGCGTGCCGCATTCAAGCTAAAGACAGTCCGACTAAATATTAGAGTGTGCAACTTTTTTATGAACAGGCAATGTATTTCTACAGTTATTGTTAGGAGGATGGTCTCTGGATAAAGGCGTTATCCCTTATGTTCACTGATATACCCTTTCGAACAATGGCTTTATAAATATGTTGTCAGGATCTCGACACAAACTGATTAACCCAAATGCACTACTCAGAGACAAAGACTTGAATGTAAAAAAATGTAATTTTAATTTCACAGATCAGGTAATCCCTCTTAACAGAGTAGGTACTGGAAATAATAAAAGACGCTCACAAGGAGGAAAAAACTAGGCATAACAAAAAGAGAACTTAAGAAAAACTTAAGCCTACAAAATTAACAAAAGAAACAAAAGCTGACATGAGTGAAAGCGATCCTTTCTGAGCTGAGGCTTGGCACGACCATACGGAGAAACAAACTGACACAGGACAGGGGAGAGACAGGACTATTTAAACATGAGGTGAGTGGGAACAGGTGGAAACAATCAGGGGCGGGGCAGACACTGATGGCGGGAAAAACACACAAAGGGAGGAAGAAACAGGGCCTGAAATGAAAGACGAGGTAAATACAAAATAAAACAGGAAATGACAGACAAAATACATAAACATAACTAACACATTTGACGAGACACAACATATGTAAAGATAAAAGAAAACAAACTATGTTTAGTTGGTGAATGACTTTGAATTAGGCAGCGTTAGTATACCTTAACTTTAGTATTAGAAGAAGTATAGTGTTCAGCAATCTTGAAGGAACTTTCCTTTATTGACATGCTGTGTAACGAGATCTATTTTTATAAGTATGAAAACTTTTTGAAGGGCTTTACAGGAAGTTGGATCTTGAAGAAATTACACGCTATGTGACTCAAATCCAGCATTTCTGACACAGTGAGGGAAACTATACGTGTTTTGAGGCCTCAGATACAATTTCTCATGTATTCTTGTGACTGTTTGAAGAGACCGTGATTCGGTCAGATGATTGTAGACTCTTTGAGTTTAACAATGTTGCTGTACGGAATGAATCATGTACTGAGGCAATACTGTCTTGACTGTCCAAAATGAGTTTCCAGTCAATCCCCAGGCAATAGGTGTTTAAAAAGCCATTGTTTTTCTATTGTATCGACTACAATGAAGCCTATTTTATAAGCCCTTTTCTTTTAATCTGAGCCCCAATCTCACCTTCCCATTTAAAGTTTGTAAATCCAACAGTGAAATAAAAAAGAACCGGTCAACACCTGATATTGCATCAACGCTAGACTGACCGAAACTGGGTAAATCTGGACTCAGCACAATTGAAGCAGCGTACTGTGTTGTTATTAACTTAGTCTTACAGTAAAGTGCATTCCAGCGACACTGTAGTCATGTTCACGCTCACTGAGGAGCAGCACAAAGCCACAGAGCCTGTGATTGTATCCATTGTGTCCAAATATGTCTCCACCCTGCATGTAGCACTTGCCAAACCTCTGAGGAGAAGAGAGCCTACAACACCGAGAACACAATCTATTGGCCCCGTCCTGCTACTGAGTCTAGTTGCATAAGAAGACTGAAGGTGATAAAGACATGGGACATGTAGCGAGGGGCGCCATCCCCCTCATTTGTGCACTCGGGAGCTTTTCAGGGAAAAGCAGCGGGCCCGGTGTGTTTTATTGCTAATGCCTCAGTGACTTCCAAGGGCACTTAAAGGACCTCAATCATTGGACTTGCACTCCACTTGCTCACTTCAGACCCAGAGGAGGCCTCAGGAATGGGAGGGAGAGGCCCCCCGAGAGAATGTTGTTAGTGACCTTCTTTGGGCTGATTTAGGTGTTTTCTTTTTCACTTCCCATTGAGCAACAGCAAGCAAGACACATGTGAAAAAGGGAAAGTAGTAAAAGGGAAAGGGGGGGAAAGAGCATTGTTCTTCTTTTTTGTTCTTTGCTACCTAGGTCCTTCGTGGAAAAAGCAGCCAAGAGGACATCAGATAAATCAGGTAACCCATAGCAACAGCATTGGTAGGACTGGAACTGGCCCTTGATATTCTTCCTGTTGCACAGCTTATCAAGCTCACCTTTTCGTACCTTTTTAAATGTTTTTCTTTACTTTTTTCTTTCATCTTTCTCAACTCTTTCCATCACCCAGAACACCCCCGCCTCCTCTTCTTCCTCCTCCGCCTCTATATCAAAGTGATTCCTTGAGCTATGGGGTCCTTCTTCCCAGGCAACAATGAGGCATTTGTTTGGCCACAGAAGCTACGACTTGAGGCCTATTACCCCGGCCTGGATACAGTATAAGGGAAAGAGTTACATTGGGAGAAAATGTGGGTGAAGGTGGGGGGGGGGGGGGAGGAGGGCAAGAATGTGAGAAAATTAAAGAAGTGAGGAAAACAGGAGGTGAGCACATTTCCATGAACCTGCAGTGGGATTACTTCCTGCAGGTTTATGGGTTATTACTTCCTCTCCCATTGCTGTAGCTATTGTTCAGCCTCAGTGTGAAGTCAAAAACACTGCAGTGCCAAAAGCCCGACCAATGGTATCGACAACGCTTGTTATTGTGTCTTGGTATTTGGCAACTACTGGAAAACATATATTGTAAAATATTAGGAAGTAGCAACATGGCAACTTTTAATGTAAAAAAGATCCAGAAGAGCTCCAACAAGCCGTTTAGGGACAGAGAGTGAATACACATACTACACAGAGATGCTGTATGAGAAACCAATGTGAGTTTGGAACATTGCACAATATAAATCTATTTTAGTATATCTCAAACATGGAATTATGATCAGTAGAAATGGCCATGACATGGGACCTTTAAATAAAGGATCCGGGTACATCTAAGTTCCAACACTGTTCATATGACATGATGCGTAAATTGGGTAAATATACATGTTTCAGAAATACATATTAACAGTAATAGGTATATATTTGATACGCAGTTGTTATGTTATGACGAAGCGTCTGAAGCATTTTGAAAAGGTTAGAAAGTGTTGAAGTGCTGAGTGCAGAGACATCCTGTTGCTTTGCTGGAAGCGGAGGGGACATTTCCCAGCAGACCACAGAACATTGCGTCTCCATGCATCAGCAGGCATGATAACAACACACCCACTTTACACCATCACCCACATCTCGAGTGCCCATCCCCGATTGAAGACCCCCAACTCTGGACTGTAAACCAGCTGCGTTTTGCGAGACACTTTTCCGGAGCTTTACTGCAGGAGAGGGATCCTGCGTCATTTAAGTTGATTTTAGAGAAGGACACTTTGTTTGCAAACCATGGCAAACTCCGGTATTCAGCTGTTGGGGTTTTTCATGTCTTTAGTTGGCATTTCTGGACTGATCATCGGGACTATCCTGCCGCAGTGGAAGATGTCTGCGTACATCGGGGACAACATCATCACAGCCGTGGCCATGTATCAGGGACTGTGGATGTCCTGCGCGTTCCAAAGTACCGGACAGCTCCAGTGTAAGATCTACGACTCCATTCTGCAGCTCGACAGTAAGTAGTGTGATTGTGGAGTAGTCGATAATATCCAGTGGTGTAAAGTAACTAAGTAGATTTAATCAAGAACTGTACAGAAGTACAATGTTGAGGTACTTGAGTATTTCAACTTTTTGGATGTATCTTACCCCACTACAATTCAGAGGGTAAACAGTGTTCTTTAATCCACTACATGTATGTAATACATTTGGTTGCAGATTTGGATCAATGATGTTAAATATAATAAACTCTTAAATCAGACTTTAGTTCCACCTGGAGTACATTCACAAGCTACCCTGCAGTATACAAAGTCATTAAAACTAGCTGCACCTTTACCATCTTTGAGAACACTTTAATGATCAATAATTATAAAATATATATTATGCATAACATGTACTTTTACTTTCGGTACTTAAGTCTATTTTGATGCCAATACTTTTGTACTTGAGTAACAATTTTGATTGCAGGACTTGAACAGAGAATGTTTGGCCCTCTTGTACTTGTACTTTTACTTCAGTATAACATCGGAGTACTTTTTCCACCTCTGATGATGACATGTCAATCACTGGTTTTAAAGCAACAGGTTGGATTGATTTCCCCACAGTGACTTAGTCATGGCAACCCACCTGGAGACACACCTGGGGAAACACCTGAGTGAGACCTCAATGGAGCACACTGTTATCTCTGATTAAGTCCCCCACCTCAGGGTACCTCCTCCTCATCACTCCATCATTACTAACCACACTATATCAGCAGTAACAATCCACTGTGATCTGTCACTACAGGGGGACATTGTCTCGTTCGCAAGTGACCGATTCCTTAGGAGAAGTCACAAGGGAAAGATTTATATTTATTTCTGAAAGCATTCCTTCTAATCCTCACCCACACATTGTCTCATTCTGGGAAACCCACCCACCTCACCTCCAGCCATAGGACTCACTTCAACAGACACAAACACTAGTTATCCAAATTCAAGAGCTAATTCTGTGATCCATCTCTTTGCAGATGTTTGCATGAGCATGTATAACCTAAAGATTATACGTTGTCACTATGGCCGTGCCTTTGTGGAAATATAAATGATAAAAGGCGTAACTGTGTACCTCGTTTTCCCAGGTAATCCCAAGAGATGCGTTACTGAGAACCTTGTTGACACTTCTGTTCCCAACTATGATGAATACGCCACAACAGTTGTTGCTTATTCCTAAAAAAGTGGACTCTACGATGACATACACCTAACAATGGCTTCAGAACATAGTTCATTCAAAAACTGGAAGTTGTTGTTTTCAATAATTGAATACCCATTATCCTGGACTACTTTTGAGATGATATTGATTTAAAACTGATAATTTCTCTGCTGATGCATCCAATACAAAACATTATCTTTTGTTTGTGATTCACACACTACCTAGTACCTACTGTACTGTGTGCTCTATACAGCAAGCTTGGTGCTGAGCTGGATTAGTCAGGAATTGGGCCTCAGACCCCCCAATGTCCTTATTTCATCAGTCTGTGATAGTATAACTGTATATGCACATGTGTTTTGGAAGGGATTGGAACTACCACTATTATTAAAAGAACAATATTAACCTTTTTTCCATCAAGTATTGTCCAACAGTGTTTAGAAAAGGCCCTTTTGAAAAATACATTCTTCAGACTGCTAAATGAAGTTTAAAGTTTTACCAAATGACACGTTAATAGAGACCACAGTCTATTTTCTCTCGTGGGCTGTGGCCTAATGGATTACCTGTTGATCATCATTTTCTTAAATCATGTTTTTCCTTAGTACAGCTGGTATGACTTGCATTAAATACAGTATGTCAACATACATTTGCTATACAGAATTGAGAAAGCTAAAGTAGCCTCTACCACCTTAAGTATTAAACAAATAATATGTATCCCATATAGAGTAGGAGTGGACATTGAATCAATATAAAATAACTATGTAATTTAACTTAAATAAAAAATATTACACAAACGTTTTTATTTTAAATATAATCTCTGTAAATGAAAATAAGATAAGATGATATATAAATATAACTTGTTATCTGTCCATTGTAGGCATACAAAGTGGTATGTTTGGTAACTTTCAGTAACCAGCAGTGAGTACTGTATGTACGAAGTAATCAAAACCAATCTAGTGTCTTCACGTCTCTTGTTCTCAGTGAATAGCAGCGATGTGCAACATTTGTGTCGACAGTACAGAGCTTCCTCAGACAGCGCGGTGACAATAATGAGAGCAGTGTTTTAGCTCCAATCCAGGATATGTGCATCCTGCTCTCTATCTGCATATAATATATAATCCAGGCTATTGTTCCCCATGTCTCGCTACTTCATAGAGTTACCCCTCTCCTCTGCACCCTCCCCCCCCCGTGTCCCTCTACTCCTCTCTTGGTGGAGGGGTTTGTTTGTTTGGGCTGGGCAGGATGGCCTAGACTGGCACAGACTGGTTCTAGGTGGACCGAGGGGGAGAGACAAAGGGGGGACTCACACTGTGATAGGTTTATAGCCTGAGGAGGGGCACTGACAGATAAGGGGTCCGGCAATGTTTCAGCAGGCCTCCACCTCTAATTAAACGGCAACAAACGGGCAGAGACAGTGGGAGAAGAAAGAGTGTGGGATGTGTTTTTTTTCTTTCTGTTTGTGCGTCCATGTGTATCCCATGGTTTCGCTTCCAGGAACAGCTCACATTCAAATGTCCTGACAGGCTAATGTGAGCATATTTCACAACCCCTGGACACACACATAAAGCCTCTCTGAAAGGCTGAGGTCTGTTTATTCTTCATTATTTATCAGTTTGTGACTTTATATGATATTTTTATGCTGTATTTTCAAGATACAGTGCACTCCCACGATCTCCAAAAGCCATCTCTCCACTGCCTTCCCTAATGGAACCAACACAGTCTTTGTGTACTTTTCTCATTCTTCATATGTTTTTCCTTTCCTCTCTGCCCCAGGTTCACTTCAGGCCACTCGTGCCCTGATGATAGTTGGCATCATTGTGTCCATCGCAGGCCTGGGTGTGGCCTGTATGGGAATGAAGTGCACCACCTGTGGAGGGAACAACAAACTGCGCAAGTCCCGCGTCGCCATGACAGGAGGCATCATCCTGCTGGTGGGAGGTGAGGAAGCCATAGTGATGTTTGATGACATGCAGATGGATGGAAATTAAAAGGAAAAACAACATACAGGTGTTGTTCCAGCACTGAGGACTGCTTCTGTGTGTAGTACTACAACTGTCACGCCAACTCGTACATGTTTGCAATTGAGTTGAGACTATGTGACTGGGCTTTAGCATCTTAATCACGTGATTTTTTTTCCAAATCTTTCATTATACCAGTTATTTTTTTGTCTGTAATAGGTCTGAAACACTGCCAACCTTAAAACTAGACGTAGAGTCCATGATATCCCGTCGGTGAGGCTGTAGTAGGGTACTTAGAGCAAAAGCGGCTGGTCATTCAAAATGTCTTGTAACAAACTATACACTGCTTTCAAATGCTAAAATGGGGGACTTCAAGTAAAGTATCATTAGGAACGTCTCACAATACCACAACATAAATGAAACATTTAAACTTGATGATACAGTTCACCAAATTCTTTAGGAAACATACAATCATTTTACAAGATTAGGCAATCTAAAATTAAATACTTTGTTAAGCCATCCTCTCTTTGTTGTGATACTTCAGTTTGGACAGCTTTTGTGGGCCATCTGATAGGGAAATCCCTAGGACTGCACTGCTAGTGTGGCTACAAAGCTTATAACTTATAAACCTTCCAGCTAGTAAAGTAAAAACAATATATTGACAAATGAGCAGCTGGAATGGTGATGAGAAAAGTGTGGTGACCATATCATTTTTCAGTCTACATGTTTCTGCTTTTTGTTGGAACACTATGGAATTGGGACCTACACTAATCCACATTAATTTATTAGTATGGAAAATATGACCAGTTTCATAATATTACATCAAAGCTTAGCTCGTTATTATGGGCTCAGAACAGTCTCATAATACACACATTCAAACTTGTATTTCATGATCCGCAAAAGGATCCACATTTGTGTTTTTCAATGCACACACAAATGTGTTCCGTTTCATATACATGTAAATAAAATCCAAATACAGAAAAAAGTTTTACATATGTATTTTTGATCCTCACATATTTGTTTTCCGTTTAAAACCTCTGCACCTGCAAACACAAACCGCTTTCTGTACACGGATCGCTGTGCATTCGTGTGTGGGTTTTTTGAGACTCCCCTGATGGTCAGCCGATTCGTACTTGTAATTTGTTCTATCTATAGCCAATCAGATGTCTCCTCAATTATAAGCCAATCACATGAGCGCGCCCCCACGAGGGTATGATTTATTGCGTTCATGATTTAGCGCTTCATGTACACATTTTGCGCTGTCCGGTCAGCTCGCTAAACAGAGGGCGGAGCATCAGGTGATCATGCGTGTCTCCGTCAGACTCAGCAGCTGATCTGGTCTCTCTCTCGCGTCCGGTTACACTTCACTCGCGTTTTTGTCCATATCGATCAGATCCAGCTCTCCTAATCGGCCTTTATAGAGAGCACCGATCAAACTATTAAGAGTGAATATCGGCCATCATAATCGGCCATCATAATATGATACAGTACTATTACCTATCTCTGTGTTTCGGAGAGAGAGAGAGAGAGAGAGAGAGAGAGAGAGAGAGAGAGAGAGAGAGAGAGAGAGAGAGAGAGAGAGAGAATTGTATTTGCGTGCATTTCCTGTTCGGAAAGTGGCAATGTACTGAGAGTGGAGGGCCCAATCCCAAGTCACCCCCTCGACCCTACCCCACCGTGACGGAGTGAACTCCCTCTGTAGCCACACTCGCAGCTGAAAGGGTATAAATCATGGTATAAATACTGCGACAAGCTTTGGGACGGCCTCCCCTCTCTCCGGCAGAAACAGGAAATGCCGTAACTGTATGTAACAACGGTTTCAAATCAGCATCTCTTAGACAAAAATATGTAAATTAATAACTCAAATAAAACTCCAAACATCTCTAATTGTGTTACTTTTTTGTAAAACTCTTTTAGTTTTAAACCTGATGTTTATAAGCTTCTTAGTTTTTGCAACAGTCTAAATATACACAACTTTATAATAAAATGCACACATTTACCTTTTTCTAGACTAAACACAGGTATGATCCTAAGTTAAAAACATATGAGGCTATCAAGAGGTTTATCAGTGGATGTTTGCTGGAACTACTTGTTAACAGCGTGTTTCCTGACGGACACACACAGCGTGACTCCTGTCAGGTAGAGACAGGTCTCAAGTCAGCACCGCTGCAGACTCGCTGTTTGAGGGCTTGATAGCCCACTCCCCCTCCACACCGCTCCAGACTCGTTGGTTTGGAACAGCACTTAATATGGCGGACCCATAGACTGTAATGGAGGGGGAGTGTGTAGGGCAGGGGTGTCAAACTCAATTTCATCACGGGCCACATTCGCATAAAGGTTGCACTCAAAGGGCCGGTTGTAACGATATAAATATATAATATAAATATAAAATAATGTATTATATTACATTATTGCCTCTGAATTGGATTATTATTGGATAGGATAATAACTTAGTAATTAACTACGTCTGAAAGCAGAAGTCCAGGTCTCTTCAGTGCGCATGTCACAAAACGAGATGCATTGTGGGACATGTAGTTTATGGGCAACCTGCTTCTGTAAAGTGGCATGTAACCGGTATACTAAACGTATTATTTGCTTTGCAAGCTCTTGCGGGGCCACATAAAATGAAGTTGCGGGCCAGATTTGGCCCCGGGCCTTGAGTTTGAGACCCCTGGTGTAGGGGTAGGGTGTAGGGGGGCCATTCTACAGAAAAGGTGGAAGTACTGTCACTTACTTTTGCAGACACCAAAATACATGACGTTGACCTAATACTCACATTCATTATATATGTTGAATAAATAGAGATTGTCTTTGCAATGGTACTAAATAAAAAGGGAGACTCTATGGACGCGCTCGTGAACTGTCAACGGGGGGGAGCGCGACTGTCACTCAATTTGTGGGACGCGTCCAACTCCCACAACACCACTGGTTTTCTCCAAATTGTCACTGGTGTTACTCTTCTCCCTGGTAACACGTAACACCAGTGACGTTCCTATATAAATAAGCTTTGTATAATGTATACAAATAATACAAAAAATGTAAGCTCTACTTGTTGTGGATTCATCAAGTTAAGAGTTAGTTATTGCTATAGATGTGTTTAGAAGGAATATATTTCAGCAGATTTGTATCACCCAGATTCCGCCTTTTCTGGAGAATGACTCAGGGGGTGATTTGGGATTAGCGCCTGCAGGCAGGCTTCATGGACCTGTCAGCTCTGGACAGCGCAAAATCGAATCGGCTGACCATCAGGGGAGTCTCAAAAAACCGATGCGATCCGTGCACAGAAAGCGGTTTGAGTTTGCAGGTTCAAAGTATTTAAACAGAAAACAAATATGTGAGGATCAAAAATACATATGTAAGACTTTTTTCTGTATTTGGATTTTATTTACATGTATATGAAACGGAACACATTTGAGTGTGCATTGAAAAACACAAATGTGGATCCTTTTGCGGATCATGAAATACAAATGTGAATCCTTCTGTGTGCATGTGTGTATTATGAGACAGTTCTGAGCCCATACGTTATCACATCCTTGCTAGATCTAGAGCACATCATACAATAAGTAGGAAGAAGTGTGATCCATTGTCCAAAAAGCTTTCCTCCCACTCCTGTGCTGCAGCCCTGAATGAATAAGTCCATTACTCCTGGCACGGTTTCTGACATAAGAGGTCTAACGGGCTCCGAAGAGAACAGAAACATAAAAGGCTAATTGTGCTGGAGTCAATAGCTCGCTGCCTGGTGACTATAAAAGCATGTCTCCCCTCTCAGGGTTTGATGTTGTGTCGATGGACTGATTGATCTTTGTTGTTGGCTGTCCTCTCAGGGCTGTGTGCCATCGTTGCGTGCTCCTGGTTCGCTCATAATGTGATCCGGGCTTTCTACAATCCCTACACTCCAGTCAACACCAAGTAAGTATCACAGTTTGTCCAAGAACTGAATTTGTTTTACATGATCACATAATTGCTAATCCCATTCTTTACAAAAGTTAAAAAGACACAATTGAGTCCCTTCAGATATGAAACGTCAGGCTAAACAGATAGTTTAGCTTAGCATAGCATGATGAGTGAAACAGGGGGAAACAAATACCCTGGCTCCATCCAAAGGTAATCTAATCTACTTGTCCACAATTAAGTAACTATGACACATTGTTGTGTTGCAGTAATGTGTTGGACTATTTCTTGTCACTGTTTCCTGTTTTATGCTAAGCTAACTCAAATGTAATTTACCGATAAAACAGTGGCATGTGGCATGTTTCCTAAAATGTTGAACAATTATTTTTAGTATTATTTTTAAGGTCCATTCTAGGAATATGTTACCACTAATGCAATACAGCTTAAGAGACACGGCAGGCAAAAACATCGTTTTTCAAGTACTGGTCAATTTTGAGATTTTGTGCTATTTTGATTCCATAACATGTTTTCTTTCAGGCTTTTGGAAAGAAAACGTACAAAATACACATTTAAGTGTTTATTTTACTATAGTTTGTCTATTTGCGTCTGTAGATTTCTCCTAAATTCACCAAAAGTTAGCATTCTAACGTAACATAAAGTACCGCGACCGCTGTGTGCACCATGTCAACAGAGGTATCGCTGGAAAGCTGTGTCTCTCCTGCACAATCTCATCGGATCCAAATATGGTCATTTCCTTAGTATCAGCAACCAATCGTGAAAGCACAAAGGGGTCTTAAACCACGAAACGAAATCTCATTGGCTGGTGTCAATTTCTGACAACGTGATTCGTTCAGATGCGTCACGTGGTGTGCTAAAACACTTCCTGGTTAGCTTTTAGCTTGAAATTGAAATCTCAAAATGCCAAAAGAGAAGACGACAACAATTGTCACTTGCACGAAGCAAGGTTATACAAAAAAAATGACCCCGAACATGAAATACCTTCACGGAGTGCGTCGATGCGCAAGCTGTCATCCAAAGAACAGGAGGGTTTAGCTAGCGCCTCACTGCAATCTTTAAAGGTTTTTTCTCCTACTCTGAGTTCGAAATTTCAACTTCAGTAGCACGTAGAGACACCAAACCTTCCAGTTATATTCCTATCAATATTATGAAGGCTTTTACAGAAGGGTTTGTTCATATATAATTCATAGCCTGAATTATACAACATTGTATACCTAACAACATGGCGAAAATGGATATTTTAGGGCTGTTGACAGTATTTTCTGATTTATGGAGTGATAAAAAGAGATATCCAATATCCCTTCTGTAAAAGCCATAGATACTAATATGACTACAAAATGAAACAATAATTGTATTAACTCTCTAAAACTTGAGAGTCAGTTTTCAACGGGCAGGGCGTCCCATTGACTTGCATAGAGCTCCCTGAACGTTGGTAATAGACGAGTTGGGATCGCGGCGAAATGCTCTCCTCAGATCCATTCTCACAGCGTTTATCAACCTTCTTCTTACTCAATATCAAGCCACACTTATGTTTTTACTTCTTTATTTTAATTGAATAATGTAGGACTTTTGTTGCCGTCAGTTATGGGGAGAGTAGGGGCTCACAATACTGAAATCTGTATTGTTTCATCGTTTTTTCCTTCTAATTTTGTATTCTTTTCTAAACCACACACTGTTATTTACTCAACAATAACACATAATTATCCTTGTGTTTATTTATGTGTTTGATTAATAAACACAAGTTGGAGTCCGTCAGCACCGAGGGTCGGAACAGCTCATAGTAGTTGCTTTAGAGAATTTTACACCCGGAAGTAAGTATTCTCTCCGCTTCGCTTGACAAACACTGTGATAGTCCTGAAGCTCTGTGATTGGATGTTTGAGTGTGCGCCGAGGGTTACGCCGAGCGTCGAACAGCACTTTGAAATGGGATGGAACCACGGCAGACTGTCCAAAACTGGACTTGAACGGGTCCCCCCGGTCCTCCCGCCCCCCCCCCTCCCCCACCCCATTCCCAGAACTACACATGCTGGACTATAGAGTGGCGAAGTCCCTCCCCTTCCGGGGGACCTCCATGGGACCTTATTTCGGAAAATGTTTGTATTGAAGTCAATATAGAGACAAAGATTATCTTTCGATCCCGTTTGAATTGTGCCACGAATTACACATATGATGTCAATTTAAAAGATACATTTGCAAGTAAAACAAAAAATATGTGTAATAAAACTGTGAAGTAACACATTTTTTTGTGTGAAACGCTCAATGAACTACAACACAACAAAAACACACGTCACCAAGATGGCCGTCACTACAAATAGAGTGACTACCCTCACTATCACCACAATGACACACGTCCAGAAGAATGTCATGCAAAGCTGCCTGCCTGCCTGCCTTCCTTCGATTCTCTCTGAACTGCCTGGTCTTTTTAATGTTTAATGTCAACCATTTGTGCAGATAGCATGAAGTAGAAAAGATCGCAGATGCTAATGTAGCGTTAGCATTTCTCCCCCGGGCTTAAATGGTGTATTATAGAATGATCACACCGGGTGTGACAGTACTCTTCAAAGGGTTCACGAAATATGACTACTACTCTTACTGTTTAACATTTTGGGTTATTTAATGTTACTTCATGTTAAGGCTAATACAAATGACAAGGCTGTAATGCTAACTAACGTGCTTGCTACTAGCTAGGTAGCTAACTTGATCCAGCCACTCCTGGTCCTTTCTTCAGACAGGAAGCGAAAGAACGAGCAAGACCCATTGCTGGTATGATAACAACCTGGTACTAAGCACACAGGCATCTTGTTAAAGTTATCTTATCTTAGCTATCTCTTATGTAGTGGGGGAACACAATTGTGACATCAGTTATGACATCACTTATGCATATTTTTCATAGTCTTATATTTCAACAGTTTTACGACAAACTGTGACTTTTCTGACATGTAAATGATTTGTTAAGATTGACAAACATCATATGTGTAATTCATGGCACAATTCAAACGGGATCGAAAGATACGTTTTCTCTCGCCATTGACTTCAATACCTAATTTTTCCGAAGTAAGGTCCCATGGACCGGAAGTAGATGGGCGTGACTTCGCCACTCTATTGTGTGTTTCGCAACATGTTCTATGGCACGTCTCTACTGGCAATTGTAGTTTTAAAAGACGTTTTCATATTTCCCATAATAAGAAGTTGCCAGTATTAAACTGTGTACATCCCTGGAGGTTTAGGGGATAGGAAACACTCAAATGTAAAACATATAATTAATAAATTGGGTGAAAATTGCTTGTGCCCATAATATATACCCACATGACAGCTAAGTCAGAAGAGCTTTATTTAACAGCTGGTCTTATGTCTGTGACCCCTCCTGTTGTTCATTGATAAGCCTGAAACATGCACTTGTCAAGGTTCAGAGGCACATTTGGCAAATATGGCAGTAGCCATCGATCATCTTAAGATAAGATATACTTTATTGATCCCAAGTTGGAAACATTTGCGTTACATCAGCATGTGTAACAGTTGTAAATATGCAGTGGTGTTTATTTGTAAATCATTTAGTATAATCACACAATTCTGTGTTTTATATTTAATAATTCTGTGTTTTTATTTATTGAATGTTCAATACCTGACAAGGTCGGAGATGAAAAACTTGGGTCGCAGGTTCCTCAACAGTGCATTACAAGACATCTATCAATATGTGTGTATACCTCCACCATTAAACTGTCGTATTCTGCACATTTCTTATACATCTACATACATCTTATAAGAGTATAATACATATGTATAATATCAGTTAAAATAAGTGCTTAAACATACAGTAGTTAACATTGCAGGAAAGTAATATATAGTACTTTGTCAGGCTTAATATTTATACCTCCAAAGCTTTTTTCTTGTTCAAAAGAAGACCTTAACCTAAAGTATTCTTTAATGTTTAAATTAAGCCTTATTAGTTTGTCTGTCTGTGTCTCCTGTTAATATCTAATAATAAAATAATAAAATTCAATAACGTGCTTTAACCACCAGGTGTTCATTTCTATCAGCTGTGCACCGTTATGGTGTAAATACAGCCTATCTACCAAATCAAATATAAAAGTCAGCCGAATTAGTGTTGATACTGCAAGGAGACTTATATTGTGAAGAGAAATGAAGATTTTGTTTAATTGCTGTATATTTATGATCCACGTCACATATTCAGTTTCGCGGCAGTTCTTCCTGTTTGTCTAGAAGTCTTCTCATCAGGGCTCTATAAATAGCGAACTACGGCAGATATGTAATATTAATGCAGCCGAACCGTGTATTACAATGCCGTTATGTGATGACCTCCAAAGAGAAAAGCAAGCAAACTCGGAATAAAGTATTATTTTATTTTTACAAAATGTTTTCGGATTTCACATCAACAGGAAGTCCGGTTAACTAAAATGTCCATGCGGAACAATACCCCAACCCATAGATCCGTGGGTGAATAATGTCAATCACCACATTACACACATCCCTTCACATTTAAATTTAATTTAATAAATATTTCGTGAGGCCTTCTAAAATGTTTTTAAATATAATTAGGGTTGTAGTTGAAGAGTTTGTAAATTATTGCGTGGCAACGCAATCGCACAACGGCACGTCCATTAATTCCACAACCACACACATGGATTAACATCGTTTAATACATTAATGTAGCCTTTGTTTCTGCTAAAAGAGGTGTCAACCAGCTGGGGCAACAAGAAAATCGGCGAAATCGAATGTGAAAAAAAAAAATAATTATTATATTAATATTGAGATAACAACCGACCGTCGGGGAGCGTTCTCATCGTGTCTATTATCAACGATATGGGAGGTCTATGAAGGTCTATGGGACGCCCTGCCCGTTGAAAACTGACGCTCAAGGGGTACCCTGTACGTAATAGAGTGACGGGGGGGGGCCCTGACCGACCGTCAACATGTGACGGGTTGGGAGTGAGAACGTGTTGGAAAAAGAACAAGGTTCATCCTTCACCATTGCAGGTTTAAATGTTTGTAAGGTTTAGACACTTTAACACTGAACCGATGAAATAGACATGTTGGGCATGGAGAAATGTTGGCAATCCTTGCCAAAGTCATTGGAATTCCAAACTCATACTGGTGGAATAACTAGTAACACCCTCTTTCGTGTCCCAGGTTTGAGTTTGGCGCGGCCATCTTCATCGCCTGGGGCGGCTCCCTGCTGGACGTTTTGGGCGGAGCCATGTTGGCTGCTTCCTGTCCTCGAAAAAAACAAGTGTCCAAGTACCCGTCCATGGGCGGCACCCGCAGCGGTCCGCCGAGCAGCACTAAAGAATATGTTTGAGAGCGACCCCTACAGCTCGGGACTCCAACAGAAGCTGTCAAAGAAGCTCCTCCCTGCTTTTTCTGCAGCACCAGCGAAGAAAACCGAAGGTGTACGGGAAGTTGTGAATCATAGAGGCAAAGAATTACTGACTTTGTTTTCTTTTTTTCATCAGGCTGACCTTTGATAACCCCTTGATTATGACGCAGCACTCAATTGTTTCATGAATGATGTCCCGCACCCTGTCGACACATTCCACAATTGTTTACAAGTGACCTTCACAAACACATTATAATTGGATCCCCCTGATTAATAGACAGGCACTTGGGGTGTAACCCGTTGAATTATAGCCTGAATAGTGGATTGTAGCCAACGATAGCATCTCCGTGTTAGCACCAGCGTCTGTTAGCGTTTGCCATGTAATTGAAAGTAATCAATTCCAGTTTGGTGTCTAGGCTGCGACTCAGGGGCTCCGTACAACAGAGACACATGGTGACAAAACATTGTTTTATATTAACTGTTGATGGTTTTAAAATAGACATTATGATGAGCAGGGTGTGATTTCACACACAGGCCTTTTACTACAACACTCACTACAGGCCTCTTCATACCAGTCCGCTACAAACCCTGCTCACATATGAAATATTTTATTATCTAGTCACCATGCTGTTTTTACTCTAATAGCTTCCGTATCAGCCACTATGAGAACAAACTGCCTCTATTTATTTTGACAAATGTAGGATGAAGTTTTGGCTTTTCTAAAAGGTAGATCACTGTGGCACAGTCCTAGCTTTTGGATATCATAAAGTCATTTTTCTATTGTGATGTTTTGAGCTCTGAACAGTGTCGACTGTTTTTTATATGGCATAGTTTTATACACTTGGCTCATTTATCAGATAATGAAAAATGAGTGAAATAAATGTTTTAACATGTCCAACAGTACTTACATAATAAACATATTGAAACATTGTTAATTGTGTGCTGGTCATAGTGATTGATTGTATAGAAATAAAGAATATTAGAGAGCAAAAAGAAAACAACCTTCTTTTCCACCAAACCTTTTTAGTTTATGAGTTTACAGTTACTTAGATGTGAAAACAATTGTTTTGCTTTTTGCTACTTTACTTGCATGTTAGAGCCTGTCTTGAGACTGACACAAGAGGTATTTCCAGATACCTCTGCTGAAGGAGGAAAGATTCCAGTATTAATATACTATATTTATACCTCACTTTAGAGTAATTTGTGCTGTGAACAACTTGAAAACATTGACAACTTATAGGGAGATTGTAGTAACTAAACTAAAATATGTGCCTCGTCCCAATTCTTAAATGAGGAAAACTATGTAATTTTAAGAAGTGTTATTCTGTATCAGACACTAACATTAATGTTGAACCAGAGATATTTTGTGAAACATGTTTGAAGAGGCTATTTGAGGATACAGTATTTAAGTGTGTTTACTACTCAATATCTTGGCTATCATTTGCATTAAGCACTTCACACAACTGTAATATTCAGCTTTAAAAAGCGCTACGTAATAAGTCCAGCCTCGGCATGACTGTAGTGATGTCATCCTCAATGAAAAAAAAGGCAATTCATTTTTACATGAACCTCACCAGAATTTATTTTCCCACATTAAATATGTATCTCACCTGCAGCTAAATGTATTTTCTATTGTCTATTTTAGAGGGAATAGAGCATGTAAAAAAACCTTTACACATGTCTGGATTTTGGTTACGGTGTCAAGTTTTGAACCAAATATTCACAATTTGAATGAGTGAAAAAAATGTTCCAGTTAGGAATGAAAATGCTAGGTCTGAACGTTATGTTTGAGTTAAAATAACTGCATGAAATAAACAAAGCAGCTAAGTTAGCAACACATGCATCAAAACGACAGAGTCCACAAAGATTTGTCTTTTATTTCCAAAGATGCATTATGAAAAATTGACCATTTCCATGCAAATGGTAGAAGCCACAACTGCAGACAATATTCTCAGAGTCAGAGACTGGGAAATGCAGTGAGGCAAAAGAGTAAAGTGATCTAGTAACAATTTCACAGCCAACAAAGTAACATCAGCATGAGCCTCTACAGACATCTCATCTCAAAGTCCACTGCAATCTTTAAAAAAAGAAACCCGAAAAACATCAGAGTTAAGATTGTCTCAGTAGTGAGCGCTAACTATAGAGTGCTGCGTGTTCTCATTATCTCATACTGTAATTGTAAAGTTCACCTGAACCGGTAAGACACTGACGCCATCGAGCAGAGTACTGCTGTAAATATGAATACAAAGTAAGTGTTTCCTCAATTCCTTTCGATAATCAATCTGATAAATATCATTTGGCAATTTAAATAAGTAGAATTATACATGTCTCGAAAACCCTGCCTTTAAGAAGAAAACCTCCATAAATAATTGTTGTTTAAGATATTTTTTCTGCCGAGTCAGCATACAACGAGCTTAGGAAAATGTCGACTCAGCGTTATCTAAAGAGCATAACAGCGCTGTGGTTTGAACTACATAGCCCTTAATAAGAGGATACCAGTGTTGATGCTTTTTCAACCAGACTCCATGCATAGACATGTCACTGCACATAACGGCATTCCCACAAAAGGCACCATTTGAAAAAAACACAATAAATCTCAGTAATAGAGGACCGAAGCGATTTCCATTCAGGAACGAGTAAAAAACATGTAGAAGCCATAACAACACAACCATTTTTTTTCCAAACAATAAATAATTAGCAGTAGTTTTTTTTCTCTTTCCTGTAAATACAAGCTTTCATCCACCGGATATTAGGACACCACTTGAATCAGTGTGAGAGTGATAGTCCTTGCACAACGAAAGTTTAACATTTCACCTGTGTGTGACACGTTAACAGTGTTCCGCCACACGACTCGGCTGAAGTCTTTGCGGTGTCTGGTTCCAGTGCAACACATGGCCAACACGCAGGAGAACACGCCGACGCAACAGCGTGAGCAGAGATAGACTGCGCAACATATACAGATAGCAGGAGACAGAGAACAGCCACGGTCAGATAGCAGGAGACAGAGGACAGCCATGGTCAGATAGGAAAACATTCAGGATGGAAACTGAACTAAAGAGAACATTTGAAACTTTAGCAGTCTGCGTGATCTGCCTGCAGGGAGGGGCGGGCCGGCCCTGCGAGTAAAGTAACGAGTTACTTTATGTAGAGAGTAACGAAGTAGTGTAATACTTAAGTAATATGTAATATGTAATATATTACTTTTTTTTAGTAACGACTCTGCTGAAATGTTACATTTATAATTTGTAGTTCAGGACCATGGACAATGCAGCTTCCTTGCATTGACAGTTCTCTGTGCTGAATTTCCTTTGTCTCATTTTTAATGTTGTGACCTGTCTGGTTTAAATGAGTGTGTTGTTGCTTTGATGAAGCCTAATTTGATAACGTTTCAAATTCATTTCTGAAATATTTCGTTACTAAATATTTCATGAGTAATATAGTTGTCTTTGTTACATTTTATTTGGCATTTGTAAATAATTATGCACATTTACAGATATTTTACATATGAGTGATAACACGTGTTATCAGGGCTATTTTGCACAATAGGTGTGCCTTGAGATTTTGACTTGTCCTTTGGTGTGCCTTGGGCACAAAAAGTTTGGGAACCACTGGGTGTAGTGTCTTCTGCCATCCTTTACTCCGAAAAAAATATTTGTTTCTCCGAATCGAAGGGGAAAAATACGAAAGCATTGTACACAATTTAAACCAATCAATGTTGTGTAATTAACAAGGATAATCTGGTGTTTTTTAGTCGATGAGTAGTGCAGATATCACTGTAAAATCAATCGACAGTAAGAGGAATACTTACTTCCGGGTGTAAAATTCTCTGTTATCCAATGAGAATGGACGCTCACATTGCCTTTAAGGGCAGCCGACACAAACGAATGCCGTGCTTCCATGAGCGTCAAATCCCGCCGCAGATGGGAATACATTGCAATCAGTTGAAAGCTATTTGCGTCCCTTTATGAAGCTGAAGGAGCCTAGGAGCGTCACAACTGCACGCCACGGGACCCTGACCAAACGTCGCTCCTGGACGCTTGGGGAGTGAGAGTGTGTTGCCCTCACAGCTCATATGTTTTGGTTTATGGAACAGCTGTTTAAAGGGAAGAATGAAGGAAGTCAAAGGTCATGGTATCACATGAATGTTGACCCAGTGTGCTGCTGCTGTCACTCACCTTTGGAGGAGCCACATGAAGGGCCACAGCGGTACACATAGTGTACGCTACGAAGCGACAACACGGACATCTACGTATCTCTGCCCGTCCTTCACCTGACAGATAATGTCACCCATGGGTTGTTTTAGCAGAACCATGCTGTGCCGGTGACACTCACACATAAATCTGAGCTTATTGAGCATTTGTGAAGGGGAAAGCTGCATTTGTTAAATTCCACCAGAGGACATGCATCGGAATATTAGCATGACACTACTCACAAGACATTACATTACATATCATTTAGCCGATGCTTTTATCCAAAGCAACTTACAATCAGTTAAAAAACAAGGAAAGTGCAGGAATATTCACTTCAAGCAAGCAATACCATATTAAGTGCTGGGTTGCGGGTCGAATAGTCCATTTAGCTTAGGAACCTTCCTTCTGAGTGAAATGACCCGGAAGTACGTCAGTGGCAGCCATGATAAGTGCTGTTCGAATTCTCTAAATGAAAGGAAAGGAGGTTTCAAACTTATTTTTAGCTTAGGAAGCACTGGCCCTTCCTTTACGAAAGGAGAGGAGAAAATGCTGCCCCACAATGCTTTGCGGCCGCAGCATTTGCCGTCACACAACAGTCGGCCGTTCACGGAAACAACCGATTATGACCGAGAAATTATATCATGAAAGTTACGGTGCTTATTAAGCTTAAACAACGTATGTAACTTGTTTTGAACGTTCATCAGTATTATAATCAAAAAGAGTAATATGAACGTTAATTTTTACTGAAATGATCAAATAAAGTCAACATTTCACAGTCTTTACTGAGCTGTGTGGGGTTTGTTCAACTTTTAAAAGATTTTTGAATGGTGATAGAAGCTACACAGTGATAGATGTTGGAATAATTTTTATAATAAATACATTTGTAATTTATTTTCATATATTTTCATACAATCATACGTATTGGGATCATTTGTATTAATGTGTACCGGAGGGAGAGAGTGACGAGCATAAGTTTCACTTTCATTTTTTATTTAAATTCCAACTTTGGTCATGAAGAATATGTTCTCTGTTGTCCACGTTCATGAAGCTTAAAACAACAGAGCACGGTGCAGAGTCTCTCGATGAGTTTACAGTAGTCCCTCATTCTTATTAAACATCCATGTTGTAGTCCGCTGTATAGAACACTGTAGTTTCCATAGTTCCCCCACAGCAGCAGCAGACGCACATTCATGACCTCCACTGGCGCATCATAAACACACGTCGGATAGTGAAAGTGCAGTCGGATTCTCTAAAGTACCGCAGTCTCTTCTCCTAAGTCCTTTTGAATTCTCCTATCCACTATCCCTTAACCCCGTGACGTTTCACTCAGAGGTCAAGGGATAGACGATAGGGATAGACGTTAGGAGCTGATTTTTTGACTATTCGACCGCAACCCAGGTGAATAAGTTCCAAGGCATAAATCGACCTTTAAAGGTTCTTCATGATTTGTTCTTCTCAATAGCTTAATTGCTATGGTACAATCGAAATAGATGCATTTTCAGTTTGTTTTGGAAGATATGCAGAGTTTCTGCTGTCCTGATGTCAATGGGAGCTCACGCCACCATTTAGGAGCCAGGATAGCAAACAGGCATGTTTTTGAGGGGTACCTGGGTCCCAATCACAGTGATGGAGTAGCAAGCCGGTTGGCTGACGCCGAACGTAGTGCATGTGCTGGAGTATATGGTTTAACCAAGGCCTGGATGAAGGAAGGGGCTGATCCCTCACAGCTCGGTAGGCCAGCACCAGTGTCTTGAAGCGTATTCTTGCATCCGCTGGCAGAGAAATAATCACTATTTCTACTATTTTTCATTTGTATTTAAAAGTTTGTATATAATGATCATAAAAGCTCAAATATAAAATTATCTAATATATGAATCTTAATTGTACTGTTAAAAACTACAAATTAAAAGAATAGAAGAAAAAAAATAAGTATCAACTTTTGGTCAGTGGCTATGGCTTGTGGCAAAAGTGGAAATCTATATCATTGCATAGAAACCATTGTAAACCATTATTAGAAGTATTGTAAAGAGAGAAAATGCTTTAACAGTGTATGCAAAAATAACAGGAAACACAAGTAAACCATCTTGGAATGTTAGCTAGATTTGAAAAGAGTTTGACCAAGACTAAATGTGTTGTTGCAGAAATGTCTTAATTACAATACATATTCTTTCCCTACTTTCCACGCTTGTTTCTCAGGTCTGAGAGCCCAGTGAAGCTCCAGCGGCTCCCGAACACTGACAGCTTTTGTCTGATCCCCCCCCACCTGAAGTCAGCCATCGCTGCGGTGACATACATGGCCGAGCAGCTAAAGAAGCAGGACACGGACGACACGGTGAGAGCAACACACTCTCTGTCAGGCAGCTTGTTATTCAGTCTATCAGCAGCTCCAGGTCACACAGCGTCCCACACACACTGATGTTCCTGTGTCATTGCATACACACAGTATTTGCTGAGTCACTGCTTACAGGAAAGTCTGTGTTCCCTGCAGATGACAGGAGACTGGCAGTACATCGCCCTCGTGGCGGACCGCCTCTTCTTCTGGCTGTTTGTCATCATCACCACGCTGGGCACCTTGGCCATGTTCTTGGACGCCAGTTTTAACTACACCCCCGACAACCCCTTCCCATAGAAGCCAAAAACACAAGCTTGATAAATGTTTCGGATGTCACCCCTTCTTATTGGTGATTTCTGAGACCTGACTTGCCATTAATACCGATTCCATATGTATGATGTCTACCTGAAAATGTCATATTTGTATCATATTTAAAGTACCCGACATGATTAAGGATTCCATGTAGATGTATTTGTAGTAACACTCAATGGTTTTTCATTCTTTTTTTTGTCTAAATTATGTATTTAACACATTGTGGTATCGGTTAGTTTACTTTTTCAATACATTTTTCTCAAAAGTGACATTGTCTGTTCCTTCTGTACTTACACAGTGATTGTTATGTTTGCCTGTGGGCAGTAGAGGGCAGTAACATGGTGTTCATTTAGAACACTGCAGTTCAAAGGGACTCAAAATGTACATACACTGCCCGTCCAAATAAAAAGTCACCAACTGGATTTAACTAAGCAAATATTTTAGAGCCTTCCATTGGATAACTGCAGTGATTGCTATGTTTCAGCTGGCAATAAGTTATTAAACCCTAAAGCTGATGTGGTGACTAGCTTATCATTTCTTAAACAGCCATGTCTGAAGACATCAATCAGTTTCAGAAGGTTCAAATGATTGGCCTGCATCAAGTAGAGATAACAACTAAGGAGGGTTAAGAACTGGCCAACACATTATTAAAACCAAATCAATTAATCAATATGTACGGTATACCTAGTTCCAGACGCATCAGAGAGAGGCGGATGAAGTGATGTACCCACCATGCCTAGTGCCTACCGTACAAGCCTATTGTGTTATGATCTGGGGTTGCTGCAGTTGGTCAGATCTATAGGTTCAGCAACTTTATTTCCCCAAAGAGTGAGGTCAGCTGACTACCTAAATTACTGAATGACCAGGTCTTTCCATCAATGGAGTGTTTCTTCCCTGATGCGACTCTCCCATCATCAATACAAGATCTTGGTGGAAAATTCAAGCAACTCTGGACAGAAATATTTTGTTACATTACAGAAGATTATCGATATGATGCCCTGGTGACTGCGTGCCGCATTCAAGCTAAAGACAGTCCGACTAAATATTAGAGTGTGCAACTTTTTTATGAACAGGCAATGTATTTCTACAGTTATTGTTAGGAGGATGGTCTCTGGATAAAGGCGTTATCCCTTATGTTCACTGATATACCCTTTCGAACAATGGCTTTATAAATATGTTGTCAGGATCTCGACACAAACTGATTAACCCAAATGCACTACTCAGAGACAAAGACTTGAATGTAAAAAAATGTAATTTTAATTTCACAGATCAGGTAATCCCTCTTAACAGAGTAGGTACTGGAAATAATAAAAGACGCTCACAAGGAGGAAAAAACTAGGCATAACAAAAAGAGAACTTAAGAAAAACTTAAGCCTACAAAATTAACAAAAGAAACAAAAGCTGACATGAGTGAAAGCGATCCTTTCTGAGCTGAGGCTTGGCACGACCATACGGAGAAACAACTGACACAGGACAGGGGAGAGACAGGACTATTTAAACATGAGGTGAGTGGGAACAGGTGGAAACAATCAGGGGCGGGGCAGACACTGATGGCGGGAAAAACACACAAAGGGAGGAAGAAACAGGGCCTGAAATGAAAGACGAGGTAAATACAAAATAAAACAGGAAATGACAGACAAAATACATAAACATAACTAACACATTTGACGAGACACAACATATGTAAAGATAAAAGAAAACAAACTATGTTTAGTTGGTGAATGACTTTGAATTAGGCAGCGTTAGTATACCTTAACTTTAGTATTAGAAGAAGTATAGTGTTCAGCAATCTTGAAGGAACTTTCCTTTATTGACATGCTGTGTAACGAGATCTATTTTTATAAGTATGAAAACTTTTGAAGGGCTTTACAGGAAGTTGGATCTTGAAGAAATTACACGCTATGTGACTCAAATCCAGCATTTCTGACACAGTGAGGGAAACTATACGTGTTTTGAGGCCTCAGATACAATTTCTCATGTATTCTTGTGACTGTTTGAAGAGACCGTGATTCGGTCAGATGATTGTAGACTCTTTGAGTTTAACAATGTTGCTGTACGGAATGAATCATGTACTGAGGCAATACTGTCTTGACTGTCCAAAATGAGTTTCCAGTCAATCCCCAGGCAATAGGTGTTTAAAAAGCCATTGTTTTTCTATTGTATCGACTACAATGAAGCCTATTTTATAAGCCCTTTTCTTTTAATCTGAGCCCCAATCTCACCTTCCCATTTAAAGTTTGTAAATCCAACAGTGAAATAAAAAGAACCGGTCAACACCTGATATTGCATCAACGCTAGACTGACCGAAACTGGGTAAATCTGGACTCAGCACAATTGAAGCAGCGTACTGTGTTGTTATTAACTTAGTCTTACAGTAAAGTGCATTCCAGCGACACTGTAGTCATGTTCACGCTCACTGAGGAGCAGCACAAAGCCACAGAGCCTGTGATTGTATCCATTGTGTCCAAATATGTCTCCACCCTGCATGTAGCACTTGCCAAACCTCTGAGGAGAAGAGAGCCTACAACACCGAGAACACAATCTATTGGCCCCGTCCTGCTACTGAGTCTAGTTGCATAAGAAGACTGAAGGTGATAAAGACATGGGACATGTAGCGAGGGGCGCCATCCCCCTCATTTGTGCACTCGGGAGCTTTTCAGGGAAAAGCAGCGGGCCCGGTGTGTTTTATTGCTAATGCCTCAGTGACTTCCAAGGGCACTTAAAGGACCTCAATCATTGGACTTGCACTCCACTTGCTCACTTCAGACCCAGAGGAGGCCTCAGGAATGGGAGGGAGAGGCCCCCGAGAGAATGTTGTTAGTGACCTTCTTTGGGCTGATTTAGGTGTTTTCTTTTTCACTTCCCATTGAGCAACAGCAAGCAAGACACATGTGAAAAAGGGAAAGTAGTAAAAGGGAAAGGGGGGGAAAGAGCATTGTTCTTCTTTTTTGTTCTTTGCTACCTAGGTCCTTCGTGGAAAAAGCAGCCAAGAGGACATCAGATAAATCAGGTAACCCATAGCAACAGCATTGGTAGGACTGGAACTGGCCCTTGATATTCTTCCTGTTGCACAGCTTATCAAGCTCACCTTTTCGTACCTTTTTAAATGTTTTTCTTTACTTTTTCTTTCATCTTTCTCAACTCTTTCCATCACCCAGAACACCCCCGCCTCCTCTTCTTCCTCCTCCGCCTCTATATCAAAGTGATTCCTTGAGCTATGGGGTCCTTCTTCCCAGGCAACAATGAGGCATTTGTTTGGCCACAGAAGCTACGACTTGAGGCCTATTACCCCGGCCTGGATACAGTATAAGGGAAAGAGTTACATTGGGAGAAAATGTGGGTGAAGGTGGGGGGGGGGGGAGGAGGGCAAGAATGTGAGAAAATTAAAGAAGTGAGGAAAACAGGAGGTGAGCACATTTCCATGAACCTCAGGGGATTACTTCCTGCAGGTTCATGGGTTATTACTTCCTCTCCCATTGCTGTAGCTATTGTTCAGCCTCAGTGTGAAGTCAAAAACACTGCAGTGCCAAAAGCCCGACCAATGGTATCGACAACGCTTGTTATTGTGTCTTGGTATTTGGCAACTACTGGAAAACATATATTGTAAAATATTAGGAAGTAGCAACATGGCAACTTTTAATGTAAAAAAGATCCAGAAGAGCTCCAACAAGCCGTTTAGGACAGAGAGTGAATACACATACTACACAGAGATGCTGTATGAGAAACCAATGTGAGTTTGGAACATTGCACAATATAAATCTTTTAGTATATCTCAAACATGGAATTATGATCAGTAGAAATGGCCATGACATGGGACCTTTAAATAAAGGATCCGGGTACATCTAAGTTCCAACACTGTTCATATGACATGATGCGTAAATTGGGTAAATATACATGTTCAGAAATACATATTAACAGTAATAGGTATATATTTGATACGCAGTTGTTATGTTATGACGAAGCGTCCTGAAGCATTTTGAAAAGGTTAGAAAGTGTTGAAGTGCTGAGTGCAGAGACATCCTGTTGCTTTGCTGGAAGCGGAGGGGACATTTCCCAGCAGACCACAGAACATTGCGTCTCCATGCATCAGCAGGCATGATAACAACACACCCACTTTACACCATCACCCACATCTCGAGTGCCCATCCCCGATTGAAGACCCCCAACTCTGGACTGTAAACCAGCTGCGTTTTGCGAGACACTTTTCCGGAGCTTTACTGCAGGAGAGGGATCCTGCGTCATTTAAGTTGATTTTAGAGAAGGGACACTTTGTTTGCAAACCATGGCAAACTCCGGTATTCAGCTGTTGGGGTTTTTTCATGTCTTTAGTTGGCATTTCTGGACTGATCATCGGGACTATCCTGCCGCAGTGGAAGATTGTCTGCGTACATCGGGGACAACATCATCACAGCCGTGGCCATGTATCAGGGACTGTGGATTTCCTGCGCGTTCCAAAGTACCGGACAGCTCCAGTGTAAGATCTACGACTCCATTCTGCCAGCTCGACAGTAAGTAGTGTGATTGTGGAGTAGTCGATAATATCCAGTGGTGTAAAGTAACTAAGTAGATTTAATCAAGAACTGTACAGAAGTACAATGTTGAGGTACTTGAGTATTTCAACTTTTTGGATGTATCTTACCCCACTACAATTCAGAGGGTAAACAGTGTTCTTTAATCCACTACATGTATGTAATACATTTGGTTGCAGATTTGGATCAATGATGTTAAATATAATAAACTCTTAAATCAGACTTTAGTTCCACCTGGAGTACATTCACAAGCTACCCTGCAGTATACAAAGTCATTAAAACTAGCTGCACCTTTACCATCTTTGAGAACACTTTAATGATCAATAATTATAAAATATATATTATGCATAACATGTACTTTTACTTTCGGTACTTAAGTCTATTTTGATGCCAATACTTTTGTACTTGAGTAACAATTTTGATTGCAGGACTTGAACAGAGAATGTTTGGCCCTCTTGTACTTGTACTTTTACTTCAGTATAACATCGGAGTACTTTTTCCACCTCTGATGATGACATGTCAATCACTGGTTTTAAAGCAACAGGTTGGATTGATTTCCCCACAGTGACTTAGTCATGGCAACCCACCTGGAGACACACCTGGGGAAACACCTGAGTGAGACCTCAATGGAGCACACTGTTATCTCTGATTAAGTCCCCCACCTCAGGGTACCTCCTCCTCATCACTCCATCATTACTAACCACACTATTATCAGCAGTAACAATCCACTGTGATCTGTCACTACAGGGGGACATTGTCTCGTTCGCAAGTGACCGATTCCTTAGGAGAAGTCACAAGGGAAAGATTTATATTTATTTCTGAAAGCATTCCTTCTAATCCTCACCCACACATTGTCTCATTCTGGGAAACCCACCCACCTCACCTCCAGCCATAGGACTCACTTCAACAGACACAAACACTAGTTATCCAAATTCAAGAGCTAATTCTGTGATCCATCTCTTTGCAGATGTTTGCATGAGCATGTATAACCTAAAGATTATACGTTGTCACTATGGCCGTGCCTTTGTGGAAATATAAATGATAAAAGGCGCAACTGTGTACCTCGTTTTCCCAGGTAATCCCAAGAGATGCGTTACTGAGAACCTTGTTGACACTTCTGTTCCCAACTATGATGAATACGCCACAACAGTTGTTGCTTATTCCTAAAAAAGTGGACTCTACGATGACATACACCTAACAATGGCTTCAGAACATAGTTCATTCAAAAACTGGAAGTTGTTGTTTTCAATAATTGAATACCCATTATCCTGGACTACTTTTGAGATGATATTGATTTAAAACTGATAATTTCTCTGCTGATGCATCCAATACAAAACATTATCTTTTGTTTGTGATTCACACACTACCTAGTACCTACTGTACTGTGTGCTCTATACAGCAAGCTTGGTGCTGAGCTGGATTAGTCAGGAATTGGGCCTCAGACCCCCCAATGTCCTTATTTCCATCAGTCTGTGATAGTATACTGTATATGCACATGTGTTTTGGAAGGGATTGGAACTACACTATTATTAAAAGAACAATATTAACCTTTT
Organism: Pseudochaenichthys georgianus; assembly: GCF_902827115.2. Classification (NCBI taxonomy): domain Eukaryota; kingdom Metazoa; phylum Chordata; class Actinopteri; order Perciformes; family Channichthyidae; genus Pseudochaenichthys; species Pseudochaenichthys georgianus. The sequence continues at coordinate 12,946,860 of NC_047520.1, read as the reverse complement.
TTCCATCAAGTATTGTCCAACAGTGTTTAGAAAAGGCCCTTTTGAAAAATACATTCTTCAGACTGCTAAATGAAGTTTAAAGTTTTACCAAATGACACGTTAATAGAGACACAGTCTATTTCTCTCGTGGGCTGTGGCCTAATGGATTACCTGTTGATCATCATTTTCTTAAATCATGTTTTTCCTTAGTACAGCTGGTATGACTTGCATTAAATACAGTATGTCAACATACATTTGCTATACAGAATTGAGAAAGCTAAAGTAGCCTCTACCACCTTGAAGTATTAAACAAATAATATGTATCCCATTATAGAGTAGGAGTGGACATTGAAATCAATATAAAATACATATGTAATTTAACTTAAATAAAAAATATTACACAAACGTTTTTATTTTAAATATAATCTCTGTTAAATGAAAATAAGATAAGATGATATATAAATATAACTTGTTATCTGTCATTGTAGGCATACAAAGTGGTATGTTTGGTAACTTTCAGTAACCAGCAGTGAGTACTGTATGTACGAAGTAATCAAAACCAATCTAGTGTCTTCACGTCTCTTGTTCTCAGTGAATAGCAGCAGATGTGCAACATTTGTGTCGACAGTACAGAGCTTCCTCAGACAGCGCGGTGACAATAATGAGAGCAGTGTTTTAGCTCCAATCCAGGATACTGTGCATCCTGCTCTCTATCTGCATATAATATATAATCCAGGCTATTGTTCCCCATGTCTCGCTACTTCATAGAGTTACCCCTCTCCTCTGCACCCTCCCCCCCCCGTGTCCCTCTACTCCCTCTCTTGGTGGAGGGGTTTGTTTGTTTGGGCTGGGCAGGGATGGCCTAGACTGGCACAGACTGGTTCTAGGTGGACCGAGGGGGAGAGACAAAGGGGGGACTCACACTGTGATAGGTTTATAGCCTGAGGAGGGGCACTGACAGATAAGGGGTCCGGCAATGTTTCAGCAGGCCTCCACCTCTAATTAAACGGCAACAAACGGGCAGAGACAGTGGGAGAAGAAAGAGTGTGGGATGTGTTTTTTTCTTTCTGTTTGTGCGTCCATGTGTATCCCATGGTTTCGCTTCCAGGAACAGCTCACATTCAAATGTCCTGACAGGCTAATGTGAGCATATTTCACAACCCCTGGACACACACATAAAGCCTCTCTGAAAGGCTGAGGTCTGTTTATTCTTATTTGTGACTTTATATGATATTTTTATGCTGTATTTTCAAGATACAGTGCACTCCCACGATCTCCAAAAGCCATCTCTCCACTGCCTTCCCTAATGGAACCAACACAGTCTTTGTGTACTTTTCTCATTCTTCATATGTTTTTCCTTTCCTCTCTGCCCCAGGTTCACTTCAGGCCACTCGTGCCCTGATGATAGTTGGCATCATTGTGTCCATCGCAGGCCTGGGTGTGGCCTGTATGGGAATGAAGTGCACCACCTGTGGAGGGAACAACAAACTGCGCAAGTCCCGCGTCGCCATGACAGGAGGCATCATCCTGCTGGTGGGAGGTGAGGAAGCCATAGTGATGTTTGATGACATGCAGATGGATGGAAATTAAAAGGAAAAACAACATACAGGTGTTGTTCCAGCACTGAGGACTGCTTCTGTGTGTAGTACTACAACTGTCACGCCAACTCGTACATGTTTGCAATTGAGTTGAGACTATGTGACTGGGCTTTAGCATCTTAATCACGTGATTTTTTTTCCAAATCTTTCATTATACCAGTTATTTTTTTGTCTGTAATAGGTCTGAAACACTGCCAACCTTAAAACTAGACGTAGAGTCCATGATATCCCGTCGGTGAGGCTGTAGTAGGGTACTTAGAGCAAATGCGGCTGGTCATTCAAAATGTCTTGTAACAAACTATACACTGCTTTCAAATGCTAAAATGGGGGACTTCAAGTAAAGTATCATTAGGAACGTCTCACAATACCACAACATAAATGAAACATTTAAACTTGATGATACAGTTCACCAAATTCTTTAGGAAACATACAATCATTTTACAAGATTAGGCAATCTAAAATTAAATACTTTGTTAAGCCATCCTCTCTTTGTTGTGATACTTCAGTTTGGACAGCTTTTGTGGGCCATCTGATAGGGAAATCCCTAGGACTGCACTGCTAGTGTGGCTACAAAGCTTATAACTTATAAACCTTCCAGCTAGTAAAGTAAAAACAAATATATTGACAAATGAGCAGCTGGAATGGTGATGAGAAAAGTGTGGTGACCATATCATTTTTCAGTCTACATGTTTCTGCTTTTTGTTGGAACACTATGGAATTGGGACCTACACTAATCCACATTAATTTATTAGTATGGAAAATATGACCAGTTTCATAATATTACATCAAAGCTTAGCTCGTTATTATGGGCTCAGAACAGTCTCATAATACACACATTCAAACTTGTATTTCATGATCCGCAAAAGGATCCACATTTGTGTTTTTCAATGCACACACAATGTGTTCCGTTTCATATACATGTAAATAAAATCCAAATACAGAAAAAGTTTTACATATGTATTTTTGATCCTCACATATTTGTTTTCCGTTTAAAACCTCTGCACCTGCAAACACAAACCGCTTTCTGTACACGGATCGCTGTGCATTCGTGTGTGGGTTTTTTGAGACTCCCCTGATGGTCAGCCGATTCGTACTTGTAATTTGTTCTATCTATAGCCAATCAGATGTCTCCTCAATTATAAGCCAATCACATGAGCGCGCCCCCACGAGGGTATGATTTATTGCGTTCATGATTTAGCGCTTCATGTACACATTTTGCGCTGTCCGGTCAGCTCGCTAAACAGAGGGCGGAGCATCAGGTGATCATGCGTGTCTCGGTCAGACTCAGCAGCTGATCTGGTCTCTCTCTCGCGTCCGGTTACACTTCACTCGCGTTTTTGTCCATATCGATCAGATCCAGCTCTCCTAATCGGCCTTTATAGAGAGCACCGATCAAACTATTAAGAGTGAATATCGGCCATCATAATCGGCCATCATAATATGATACAGTACTATTACCTATCTCTGTGTTTCAGAGAGAGAGAGAGAGAGAGAGAGAGAGAGAGAGAGAGAGAGAGAGAGAGAATTGTATTTGCGTGCATTTCCTGTTCGGAAAGTGGCAATGTACTGAGAGTGGAGGGCCCAATCCCAAGTCACCCCCTCGACCCTACCCCACCGTGACGGAGTGAACTCCCTCTGTAGCCACACTCGCAGCTGAAAGGGTATAAATCATGGTATAAATACTGCGACAAGCTTTGGGACGGCCTCCCCTCTCTCCGGCAGAAACAGGAAATGCCGTAACTGTATGTAACAACGGTTTCAAATCAGCATCTCTTAGACAAAAATATGTAAATTAATAACTCAAATAAAACTCCAAACATCTCTAATTGTGTTACTTTTTTGTAAAACTCTTTTAGTTTTAAACCTGATGTTTATAAGCTTCTTAGTTTTTGCAACAGTCTAAATATACACAACTTTATAATAAAATGCACACATTTACCTTTTTCTAGACTAAACACAGGTATGATCCTAAGTTAAAAACATATGAGGCTATCAAGAGGTTTATCAGTGGATGTTTGCTGGAACTACTTGTTAACAGCGTGTTTCCTGACGGACACACACAGCGTGACTCCTGTCAGGTAGAGACAGGTCTCAAGTCAGCACCGCTGCAGACTCGCTGTTTGAGGGCTTGATAGCCCACTCCCCCTCCACACCGCTCCAGACTCGTTGGTTTGGAACAGCACTTAATATGGCGGACCCATAGACTGTAATGGAGGGGGAGTGTGTAGGGCAGGGGTGTCAAACTCAATTTCATCACGGGCCACATTCGCATAAAGGTTGCACTCAAAGGGCCGGTTGTAACGATATAAATATATAATATAAATATAAAATAATGTATTATATTACATTATTGCCTCTGAATTGGATTATTATTGGATAGGATAATAACTTAGTAATTAACTACGTCTGAAAGCAGAAGTCCAGGTCTCTTCAGTGCGCATGTCACAAAACGAGATGCATTGTGGGACATGTAGTTTATGGGCAACCTGCTTCTGTAAAGTGGCATGTAACCGGTATACTAAACGTATTATTTGCTTTGCAAGCTCTTGCGGGGCCACATAAAATGAAGTTGCGGGCCAGATTTGGCCCCGGGCCTTGAGTTTGAGACCCCTGGTGTAGGGGTAGGGTGTAGGGGGGCCATTCTACAGAAAAGGTGGAAGTACTGTCACTTACTTTTGCAGACACCAAAATACATGACGTTGACCTAATACTCACATTCATTATATATGTTGAATAAATAGAGATTGTCTTTGCAATGGTACTAAATAAAAAGGGAGACTCTATGGACGCGCTCGTGAACTGTCAACGGGGGGGAGCGCGACTGTCACTCAATTTGTGGGACGCGTCCAACTCCCACAACACCACTGGTTTTCTCCAAATTGTCACTGGTGTTACTCTTCTCCCTGGTAACACGTAACACCAGTGACGTTCCTATATAAATAAGCTTTGTATAATGTATACAAATAATACAAAAAATGTAAGCTCTACTTGTTGTGGATTCATCAAGTTAAGAGTTAGTTATTGCTATAGATGTGTTTAGAAGGAATATATTTCAGCAGATTTGTATCACCCAGATTCCGCCTTTTCTGGAGAATGACTCAGGGGGTGATTTGGGATTAGCGCCTGCAGGCAGGCTTCATGGACCTGTCAGCTCTGGACAGCGCAAAATCGAATCGGCTGACCATCAGGGGAGTCTCAAAAAACCGATGCGATCCGTGCACAGAAAGCGGTTTGAGTTTGCAGGTTCAAAGTATTTAAACAGAAAACAAATATGTGAGGATCAAAAATACATATGTAAGACTTTTTTCTGTATTTGGATTTTATTTACATGTATATGAAACGGAACACATTTGAGTGTGCATTGAAAAACACAAATGTGGATCCTTTTGCGGATCATGAAATACAAATGTGAATCCTTCTGTGTGCATGTGTGTATTATGAGACAGTTCTGAGCCCATACGTTATCACATCCTTGCTAGATCTAGAGCACATCATACAATAAGTAGGAAGAAGTGTGATCCATTGTCCAAAAAGCTTTCCTCCCACTCCTGTGCTGCAGCCCTGAATGAATAAGTCCATTACTCCTGGCACGGTTTCTGACATAAGAGGTCTAACGGGCTCCGAAGAGAACAGAAACATAAAAGGCTAATTGTGCTGGAGTCAATAGCTCGCTGCCTGGTGACTATAAAAGCATGTCTCCCCTCTCAGGGTTTGATGTTGTGTCGATGGACTGATTGATCTTTGTTGTTGGCTTTCTGTCCTCTCAGGGCTGTGTGCCATCGTTGCGTGCTCCTGGTTCGCTCATAATGTGATCCGGGCTTTCTACAATCCCTACACTCCAGTCAACACCAAGTAAGTATCACAGTTTGTCCAAGAACTGAATTTGTTTTACATGATCACATAATGCTAATCCCATTCTTTACAAAAGTTAAAAAGACACAATTGAGTCCCTTCAGATATGAAACGTCAGGCTAAACAGATAGTTTAGCTTAGCATAGCATGATGAGTGAAACAGGGGGAAACAAATACCCTGGCTCCATCCAAAGGTAATCTAATCTACTTGTCCACAATTAAGTAACTATGACACATTGTTGTGTTGCAGTAATGTGTTGGACTATTTCTTGTCACTGTTTCCTGTTTTATGCTAAGCTAACTCAAATGTAATTTACCGATAAAACAGTGGCATGTGGCATGTTTCCTAAAATGTTGAACAATTATTTTTAGTATTATTTTTAAGGTCCATTCTAGGAATATGTTACCACTAATGCAATACAGCTTAAGAGACACGGCAGGCAAAAACATCGTTTTTCAAGTACTGGTCAATTTTGAGATTTTGTGCTATTTTGATTCCATAACATGTTTTCTTTCAGGCTTTTGGAAAGAAAACGTACACAATACACATTTAAGTGTTTATTTTACTATAGTTTGTCTATTTGCGTCTGTAGATTTCTCCTAAATTCACCAAAAGTTAGCATTCTAACGTAACATAAAGTACCGCGACCGCTGTGTGCACCATGTCAACAGAGGTATCGCTGGAAAGCTGTGTCTCTCCTGCACAATCTCATCGGATCCAAATATGGTCATTTCCTTAGTATCAGCAACCAATCGTGAAAGCACCAAAGGGGTCTTAACCACGAAACGAAATCTCATTGGCTGGTGTCAATTTCTGACAACGTGATTCGTTCAGATGCGTCACGTGGTGTGCTAAACACTTCCTGGTTAGCTTTTAGCTTGAAATTGAAATCTCAAAATGCCAAAAGAGAAGACGACAACAATTGTCACTTGCACGAAGCAAGGTTATACAAAAAAAATGACCCCGAACATGAAATACCTTCACGGAGTGCGTCGATGCGCAAGCTGTCATCCAAAGAACAGGAGGGTTTAGCTAGCGCCTCACTGCAATCTTTAAAGGTCGTTTTCTCAAAATGAGTTTTTTCTCCTACTCTGAGTTCGAAATTTCAACTTCAGTAGCACGTAGAGACACCAAACCTTCCAGTTATATTCCTATCAATATTATGAAGGCTTTTACAGAAGGGTTTGTTCATATATAATTCATAGCCTGAATTATACAACATTGTATACCTAACAACATGGCGAAAATGGATATTTTAGGGCTGTTGACAGTATTTTCTGATTTATGGAGTGATAAAAAGAGATATCCAATATCCCTTCTGTAAAAGCCATAGATACTAATATGACTACAAAATGAAACAATAATTGTATTAACTCTCTAAAACTTGAGAGTCAGTTTTCAACGGGCAGGGCGTCCCATTGACTTGCATAGAGCTCCCTGAACGTTGGTAATAGACGAGTTGGGATCGCGGCGAAATGCTCTCCTCAGATCCATTCTCACAGCGTTTATCAACCTTCTTCTTACTCAATATCAAGCCACACTTATTGTTTTTACTTCTTTATTTTAATTGAATAATGTAGGACTTTTGTTGCCGTCAGTTATGGGGAGAGTAGGGGCTCACAATACTGAAATCTGTATTGTTTCATCGTTTTTTCCTTCTAATTTTGTATTCTTTTCTAAACCACACACTGTTATTTACTCAACAATAACACATAATTATCCTTGTGTTTATTTATGTGTTTGATTAATAAACACAAGTTGGAGTCCGTCAGCACCGAGGGTCGGAACAGCTCATAGTAGTTGCTTTAGAGAATTTTACACCCGGAAGTAAGTATTCTCTCCGCTTCGCTTGACAAACACTGTGATAGTCCTGAAGCTCTGTGATTGGATGTTTGAGTGTGCGCCGAGGGTTACGCCGAGCGTCGAACAGCACTTTGAAATGGGATGGAACCACGGCAGACTGTCCAAAACTGGACTTGAACGGGTCCCCCCGGTCCTCCCGTCCCCCCCCTCCCCCACCCCATTCCCAGAACTACACATGCTGGACTATAGAGTGGCGAAGTCCCTCCCCTTCCGGGGGACCTCCATGGGACCTTATTTCGGAAAATGTTTGTATTGAAGTCAATATAGAGACAAAGATTATCTTTCGATCCCGTTTGAATTGTGCCACGAATTACACATATGATGTCAATTTAAAAGATACATTTGCAAGTAAAACAAAAAATATGTGTAATAAAACTGTGAAGTAACACATTTTTTTGTGTGAAACGCTCAATGAACTACAACACAACAAAAACACACGTCACCAAGATGGCCGTCACTACAAATAGAGTGACTACCCTCACTATCACCACAATGACACACGTCCAGAAGAATGTCATGCAAAGCTGCCTGCCTGCCTGCCTTCCTTCGATTCTCTCTGAACTGCCTGGTCTTTTTAATGTTTAATGTCAACCATTTGTGCAGATAGCATGAAGTAGAAAAGATCGCAGATGCTAATGTAGCGTTAGCATTTCTCCCCCGGGCTTAAATGGTGTATTATAGAATGATCACACCGGTGTGACAGTACTCTTCAAAGGGTTCACGAAATATGACTACTACTCTTACTGTTTAACATTTTGGGTTATTTAATGTTACTTCATGTTAAGGCTAATACAAATGACAAGGCTGTAATGCTAACTAACGTGCTTGCTACTAGCTAGGTAGCTAACTTGATCCAGCCACTCCTGGTCCTTTCTTCAGACAGGAAGCGAAAGAACGAGCAAGACCCATTGCTGGTATGATAACAACCTGGTACTAAGCACACAGGCATCTTGTTAAAGTTATCTTATCTTAGCTATCTCTTATGTAGTGGGGGAACACAATTGTGACATCAGTTATGACATCACTTATGCGACTCTGGGATTTGTAGTCTTTCTAGTTGCATATTTTTCATAGTCTTATATTTCAACAGTTTTACGACAAACTGTGACTTTTCTGACATGTAAATGATTTGTTAAGATTGACAAACATCATATGTGTAATTCATGGCACAATTCAAACGGGATCGAAAGATACGTTTTCTCTCGCCATTGACTTCAATACCTAATTTTTCCGAAGTAAGGTCCCATGGACCGGAAGTAGATGGGCGTGACTTCGCCACTCTATTGTGTGTTTCGCAACATGTTCTATGGCACGTCTCTACTGGCAATTGTAGTTTTAAAAGACGTTTTCATATTTCCCATAATAAGAAGTTGCCAGTATTAAACTGTGTACATCCCTGGAGGTTTAGGGGATAGGAAACACTCAAATGTAAAACATATAATTAATAAATGGGTGAAAATTGCTTGTGCCCATAATATATACCCACATGACAGCTAAGATCAGAAGAGCTTTATTTAACAGCTGGTCTTATGTCTGTGACCCCTCCTGTTGTTCATTGATAAGCCTGAAACATGCACTTGTCAAGGTTCAGAGGCACATTTGGCAAATATGGCAGTAGCCATCGATCATCTTAAGATAAGATATACTTTATTGATCCCAAGTTGGAAACATTTGTGTTACATCAGCATGTGTAATAGTTGTAAATATGCAGTGGTGTTTATTTGTAAATCATTTAGTATAATCACACACATTCTGTGTTTTATATTTAATAATTCTGTGTTTTTTATTTATTGAATGTTCAATATCTGACAAGGTCGGAGATGAAAAACTTGGGTCGCAGGTTCCTCAACAGTGCATTACAAGACATCTATCAATATGTGTGTATACCTCCACCATTAAACTGTCGTATTCTGCACATTTCTTATACCATCTACATACATCTTATAAGAGTATAATACATATGTATAATATCAGTTAAAATAAGTGCTTAAACATACAGTAGTTAACATTGCAGGAAAGTAATATATTAGTACTTTGTCAGGCTTAATATTTATACCCCCAAAGTTTTTTTCTTATTCAAAATAAGACCTTAACCTAAAGTATTCTTTAATGTTTAAATAAAGCCTTATTAGTTTGTCTGTCTGTGTCTCCTATTAATATAATAATAAAAATAATAAATTTCAATAATGTGCTTTAACCACCAGGTGTCCCTTTCTATCAGCTGTGCACCGTTATGGTGTAAATATACCAATTGGATCAAATATAAAAGTCAGCCGAATTAGTGTTGATACTGCAAGGAGACTTATATTGTGAAGAGAAATAGAAGATTTTGTTTAATTGCTGTTATATTTATGATCCACGTCACATATTCAGTTTCGACGGCAGTTCTTCCTGTTTGTCTAGAAGTCTTCTCATCAGGGCTCTATAAATAGCGAACTACGGCAGATATGCAATATTCAATGCAGCCGAACCGTGTATTACAATGCCGTTATGTGATGACCTCCAAAGAGAAAAGCAAGCAAACTCGGAATAAAGTATTATTTTATTTTTACAAAATGTTTTCGGATTTCACATCAACAGGAAGTCCGGTTAACTAAAATGTCCATGCGGAACAATACCCCAACCCATAGATCCGTGGGTGAATAATGTCAATCACCACATTACACACATCCCTTCACATTTAAATTTAAATTTATAATAAAATATTTCGTGAGGCCTTCTAAAATGTTTTTAAATATAATTAGGGTTGTAGTTGAAGAGTTTGTAAATTATTGCGTGGCAACGCAATCGCACAACGGCACGTCCATTAATTCCACAACCACACACATGGATTAACATCTGTTTAATACATTAATGTAGCCTTTGTTTCTGCTAAAAGAGGTGTCAACCAGCTGGGGCAACAAGAAAATCGGCGAAATCGAATGTGACTATTAAAAAATAAATAATTATTATATTAATATTGAGAATAACAACCGACCGTCGGGGAGCGTTCTCATCGTGTCTATTATCAACGATATGGGAGGTCTATGAAGGTCTATGGGACGCCCTGCCCGTTGAAAACTGACGCTCAAGGGGTACCCTGTACGTAATAGAGTGACGGGGAGGGGCCCTGACCGACCGTCAACATGTGACGGGTTGGGAGTGAGAACGTGTTGGAAAAAGAACAAGGTTCATCCTTCACCATTGCAGGTTTAAATGTTTGTAAGGTTTAGACACTTTAACACTGAACCGATGAAATAGACATGTTGGGCATGGAGAAATGTTGGCAATCCTTGCCAAAGTCATTGGAATTCCAAACTCATACTGGTGGAATAACTAGTAACACCCTCTTTCGTGTCCCAGGTTTGAGTTTGGCGCGGCAATCTTCATCGCCTGGGGCGGCTCCCTGCTGGACGTTTTGGGCGGAGCCATGTTGGCTGCTTCCTGTCCTCGAAAAAAACAAGTGTCCAAGTACCCGTCCATGGGCGGCACCCGCAGCGGTCCGCCGAGCAGCACTAAAGAATATGTTTGAGAGCGACCCCTACAGCTCGGGACTCCAACAGAAGCTGTCAAAGAAGCTCCTCCCTGCTTTTTCTGCAGCACCAGCGAAGAAAACCGAAGGTGTACGGGAAGTTGTGAATCATAGAGGCAAAGAATTACTGACTTTGTTTTCTTTTTTTCATCAGGCTGACCTTTGATAACCCCTTGATTATGACGCAGCACTCAATTGTTTCATGAATGATGTCCCGCACCCTGTCGACACATTCCACAATTGTTTACAAGTGACCTTCACAAACACATTATAATTGGATCCCCCTGATTAATAGACAGGCACTTGGGGTGTAACCCGTTGAATTATAGCCTGAATAGTGGATTGTAGCCAACGATAGCATCTCCGTGTTAGCACCAGCGTCTGTTAGCGTTTGCCATGTAATTGAAAGTAATCAATTCCAGTTTGGTGTCTAGGCTGCGACTCAGGGGCTCCGTACAACAGAGACACATGGTGACAAAACATTGTTTTATATTAACTGTTGATGGTTTTAAAATAGACATTATGATGAGCAGGGTGTGATTTCACACACAGGCCTTTTACTACAACACTCACTACAGGCCTCTTCATACCAGTCCGCTACAAACCCTGCTCACATATGAAATATTTTATTATCTAGTCACCATGCTGTTTTTACTCTAATAGCTTCCGTATCAGCCACTATGAGAACAAACTGCCTCTATTTATTTTGACAAATGTAGGATGAAGTTTTGGCTTTTCTAAAAGGTAGATCACTGTGGCACAGTCCTAGCTTTTGGATATCATAAAGTCATTTTTCTATTGTGATGTTTTGAGCTCTGAACAGTGTCGACTGTTTTTTATATGGCATAGTTTTATACACTTGGCTCATTTATCAGATAATGAAAAATGAGTGAAATAAATGTTTTAACATGTCCAACAGTACTTACATAATAAACATATTGAAACATTGTTAATTGTGTGCTGGTCATAGTGATTGATTGTATAGAAATAAAGAATATTAGAGAGCAAAAAGAAAACAACCTTCTTTTCCACCAAACCTTTTTAGTTTATGAGTTTACAGTTACTTAGATGTGAAAACAATTGTTTTGCTTTTTGCTACTTTACTTGCATGTTAGAGCCTGTCTTGAGACTGACACAAGAGGTATTTCCAGATACCTCTGCTGAAGGAGGAAAGATTCCAGTATTAATATACTATATTTATACCTCACTTTAGAGTAATTTGTGCTGTGAACAACTTGAAAACATTGACAACTTATAGGGAGATTGTAGTAACTAAACTAAAATATGTGCCTCGTCCCAATTCTTAAATGAGGAAAACTATGTAATTTTAAGAAGTGTTATTCTGTATCAGACACTAACATTAATGTTGAACCAGAGATATTTTGTGAAACATGTTTGAAGAGGCTATTTGAGGATACAGTATTTAAGTGTGTTTACTACTCAATATCTTGGCTATCATTTGCATTAAGCACTTCACACAACTGTAATATTCAGCTTTAAAAAGCGCTACGTAATAAGTCCAGCCTCGGCATGACTGTAGTGATGTCATCCTCAATGAAAAAAAAGGCAATTCATGTTTTTACATGAACCTCACCAGAATTTATTTTCCCACATTAAATATGTATCTCACCTGCAGCTAAATGTATTTTCTATTGTCTATTTTAGAGGGAATAGAGCATGTAAAAAAACCTTTACACATGTCTGGATTTTGGTTACGGTGTCAAGTTTTGAACCAAATATTCACAATTTGAATGAGTGAAAAAAATGTTCCAGTTAGGAATGAAAATGCTAGGTCTGAACGTTATGTTTGAGTTAAAATAACTGCATGAAATAAACAAAGCAGCTAAGTTAGCAACACATGCATCAAAACGACAGAGTCCACAAAGATTTGTCTTTTATTTCCAAAGATGCATTATGAAAAATTGACCATTTCCATGCAAATGGTAGAAGCCACAACTGCAGACAATATTCTCAGAGTCAGAGACTGGGAAATGCAGTGAGGCAAAAGAGTAAAGTGATCTAGTAACAATTTCACAGCCAACAAAGTAACATCAGCATGAGCCTCTACAGACATCTCATCTCAAAGTCCACTGCAATCTTTAAAAAAAGAAACCCGAAAAACATCAGAGTTAAGATTGTCTCAGTAGTGAGCGCTAACTATAGAGTGCTGCGTGTTCTCATTATCTCATACTGTAATTGTAAAGTTCACCTGAACCGGTAAGACACTGACGCCATCGAGCAGAGTACTGCTGTAAATATGAATACAAAGTAAGTGTTTCCTCAATTCCTTTCGATAATCAATCTGATAAATATCATTTGGCAATTTAAATAAGTAGAATTATACATGTCTCGAAAACCCTGCCTTTAAGAAGAAAACCTCCATAAATAATTGTTGTTTAAGATATTTTTTCTGCCGAGTCAGCATACAACGAGCTTAGGAAAATGTCGACTCAGCGTTATCTAAAGAGCATAACAGCGCTGTGGTTTGAACTACATAGCCCTTAATAAGAGGATACCAGTGTTGATGCTTTTTCAACAGACTCCATGCATAGAACATGTCACTGCACATAACAGGCATTCCCACAAAAGTGCACCATTTTGAAAAAAACACAATAAATCTCAGTAATAGAGGACCGAAGCGATTTCCATTCAGGAACGAGTAAAAAACATGTAGAAGCCATAACAACACAACCATTTTTTTTCCAAACAATAAATAATTAGCAGTAGTTTTTTTTCTCTTTCCTGTAAATACAAGCTTTCATCCACCGGATATTAGGACACCACTTGAATCAGTGTGAGAGTGATAGTCCTTGCACAACGAAAGTTTAACATTTCACCTGTGTGTGACACGTTAACAGTGTTCCGCCACACGACCAAATCGCAGACGATCTCACCGGAAAACAAGCAGGTGAGAAGCCGCTTCTCTTCGAAACTCAGTGCAACTTTAGAAATGTAGCCCTTTTTAAGAAGCTCTGAAAAATATAGACACTTTCTCCAAAACCGTTCCTGATAACCAAGGTATAGAGTAGAGAGCGATGCAATACAATTCATTCACAGTCTGACTTAAATAAACACTATGTACAATCAGGGGCCTAGGCTTCAGCTGCCGCTAAATCAGCCGTTTTTTGGTGCCTTTTGTCTGAGCCAATCAGAGGCTTCAGGAGGACACACGACAGGATCAAGGCCAACATCACCCACGTTGACATTTGGCGTCCTGGGAGATTTAGAGATTTTGTTTTACATGGCACTTCTTGGTGAAGTTTAGGAGATGGGCGATACAGGGCACTGGCCGTTGTTGTTCATGATGTCATCCAAGTCTTCATCGTCCATGTCCACTAAAGAGGAGGAAAAGGCAAAGGTCAGGGATGTGGGCCTCTCAGCAAAAGAACACTTTTTTTTTTTTACTTTTTTCTGTCAATTCAGAGAAATTTTCACATCAACATCCCATAATATGCATTACAATATTTATTTCTCTTTTGGTAATTTCCCCCACAAAACTAACACACATTGATTGCTGCTCCGAGCCCTTCTTATACTCAAGCAACAATCTGGGGACAATGTGACGTTAAAAGCAGATCTGTATTCACAACTGAATTTGCCTCAAGTGAACTTCATGATTGATTTTAAGATAAAACGATTTTTTCTTTTGCACCATATAGCCCCAGCATACAGCTGTTGACTTTTACTATTTAAATCTTACTGCGCGCAATCTCAGATCATAGAAGAACACACATTTAACCATTCCCTGATCTGGACTTCAACTTGCAACCTTCCTGAAAACTAATTTGAATGAATTTCTTTTTTACCTTTGTGCCATATTTTCTTATTACGAGGGTCGAGTGAGGTTCATTCTTTTTGTATTATTGGTATACCACCTTTAAACCTTGTTTTGAAAGGTGCTATATAAAAGCAACATTATTTTGCATGTCATGTTTTATTGTAAAATTGTCCAAAGTGGTTATATTTTCGATAGCATACTTAACTTGTGTTTACCTATTAATACTGTTTATAGCTCCTTTTGCCGTCATAATGATATACTTATATTATTCCTACAGTGCTTTACTGCTTCTCTTGCACTCATGTTTGGATGTATTTTGTGGTCTATTTAATCTATGATCTGTCATTATAATAAATGATTGTATACACTATACATTAATGATGTAGTGTCCTTTGCTGTGAAGCGCTTCGAGATTTGTCTTGGCAGATGAGAAGCGCTATATAAATTAAATGTATTATTATTATTATTATGTATGTGGCTGTTGTGCGTGTCACTGTCATGTTTTTGATCTATGCAAACATACAAAGCAGCAGTCACACACCTTTCTTGGTTCGACCAATCTGGCCCAGTTTGGGGGCCCTCTGCCCGAGTCTCTGAGGGTTGGCCCCCCCTCCATCCCCGTTGACCTGGGGGTGTCCCGGGTTATACTGGCCCGCCGGACCCGGCTGCCGGGGCGGCCCGCTGGGGGCGATGAGCTCTGGGACCCCTGAAGCTCCGTACATCTCTCCGGGGTGCGCCTTCTCCTGATTGGCCGCTAGATGTCCACACTGCCCAGGCTTTGTGTCGTGTCAAAAGGCTTCTCACTTCCGCAATGGCATTCAACAATGAATGTATGAACGACACACGACAGAATGCTGGAAATGACAGAGGGAAAGTCCTCGTAGCCTGTGAAAGAAAGTAAATACGTTTGTCAAAAATAGCTCTCATGCGTCAGAGAGCGGTCGGCTGTGGACAAGTGCGCAACACTTCTGTGTTCACGCTGTTTATACTGAAATAAACGATGTTTTTCTAACATGTTTCCAGTCTTATACAATTAACATGTGTAGCAAATGTCTCCCTGGTCTGTATAATAGCAGAACAGCACAATAACGTGTGTACTGTTTGAGCTTCTCGCTAAAACAAACGGCTTTTCCGCCCTATCTGAAATAAACATCTCTCTCTCTCTCTCTACAATCCTTCAGGAATACTGGTAAATATGGTTGATAATACCTCACCTTTTGTTCACTGAGGCCGCAGTATGAGCTGGATCCAGTGAGAGCGGCTCCTGACTGAGAACACTGTTGTTGTTTATCAGAGCTCTCTCCCTCTCTCTCTTGGCATACCGGGGAAGCGTCGATTTAAAGGGGCCTCTCTCCCTTTGCTCTGCCTTGGGGATTTCCTCCTATTGTGTCTTGACTCATAGCGGCGTGGGGACGTCACGCCGCGCGGGTGATATAAGCGACAGTGCTGACTCTTCGGATAACATGGTGGAGGCGTGCCAACGTTTCGAGGGTGCATTGCGTAATTACGCACCTGAGAGAGAGTGACTCAGGCGCCAGCCAATGACAGAGCTGCTCAGTAATCCCATTAGTGTGTTATATCAGAGGTAGCAGTTAACTCACCTAACTGAAGTCCAACATGTCCAACCTGGTTCCGTTATTCAGTGATTTATTGATTGTATTATTTGCTTGGTTGGTAATTTCTCATCAACTGCGGTTTCTTAAATGGACTTAAAATCTTTGTCAAAGTCTGTTTCTACATTGATTTGAGTTTTCCCGTACTTTACACCCCTACCAATAATCTCTGCATCACATAACCATGACCTGTCCCCCAAATGGTCATCTCTAGTTAATAATAACAGTTTTCTGATGCTTCTGGCTTGACTTTTTGTAAATATGATGTACATTTAAAAAGCAATTCACTTTGAAATTACTTAACATGTACAAGCCATACCAGCAAGTCCTTAAACCCAATCAATGTACCAGTGTCACTACAAACTTCCACTTTGCAGCCAAACATTATTAAAACTTTTATTGGAGATCCAAACGCTTTCAAATATACCAAAACGCTGGAGGAAACCTTGGGATTGTAGCCTTTGCAGACCATTTACATGCACACAAACCTATATAACTCAGGAAAGGGAAAACCTAAAAAGCTTATTTAAAAAACAAAACATTATGATTTTGTAAACACACTGCTAAATATTACAGATTTGCACAAGGCTTATTTTAGTACATTTGATTGTCACTATGACCACCAAACGAGTCTCAGGGACAAGTTTAACCGATTGGTTGTGCTTTTGTTCATCATGTGGGGAATGTGTAATCTACTATCTTCACACTGTAGGAATGAATCCATGCACAGTTGAGAGATTATCCCCCACCAAAAATCCTCTTCTAGGCCTGCCAAGTCTGATCTGATCAAAGTTAGGAGCCCTCCGTGGTAGCTGGTTGGTATATAATTGAGTTTTTAGAACAATGAAACACTTTGTTGGAGCTACACACTGCCATCATGTCCAGGATCATAGGTGTTACGTTCCTGCTCATCATTCTGGTGGATAACTTCAGCAGCACAGGTACATTCACATAGATGTTAATTATTTCTTCATAATCTATCTCATCCTGACCGAAGACGGTTGTTTGGTAATGGAATATTGTTTCACACAAGTGATTTATTTTTCCACTGTGTGCAGCTTCACATGCAGGATTGCATGTGTCCAAAGTTCACATCCGCAAGTGCAGGTGCAGAGGTGAGTGTCTGTCGTACATTTTGGTTAAAGATTTGTGAAAAACCAGCAAATAAAAAGTTCCTAATCAGCTGTTATGATAATTGTATTGGGGTCTTCAATAGGATTTAAAGATGGATTATTTTTTCTGCCAAAATAAATAGTGTAGTCTGCAGGTAAAGCAGCCAAAAGGCATTATAAGTGGTTATCACCTAAGTTGTTGTGTTCTGCATCTCGATGACCACCATTGTTCTCATTGCAGTTTCAACCAATGGAAAAATGACGTGTCGCAGCCCACTGTTCTCCACAAACCACAAAGAAAAACAGAACCTGATGAAATGTCGTTGCAGCAAAACAAACCAACACAGTGAGTGATTTTGTATGTGTGAAATGCAGTGAGGAATTTCTCTTTTTTTGTGCTAATATTCAGTAAAGATGTTTAATTTATTGCCATTTATTTCTCCTTATTTCCAGCCTTAAAGGCAGCCTGCACCACACGGCGTCGTGCATTTCCAATCTCCATGATATGAATCAGTGGAATTATGTGGAGATAACAGGAGAGAAGACCTTGTCATGATCAATCGTTATCAATTAAATTTCACACAAGATCATATTATCAAAGGATGTTAGCCATAACATCCCATGGCATGAAAGTACATCACAATACAGTATGTATCACGTCCTCCTTGTATTGTAAAATAGCCTACTTTATATGTCAGTGACCTTAATTGTAAATGAATAAATGTTCTATTAAAGACACTTAGTTTGTATTGTTTGTTTATGTATGTTTGAATGTTAGTGGAGCATAGAAATAGTTTGACAGTATGGGAAATATGCTAACTCATTCTTTCCAAGATTTATATGAAAAGATCATAGTTTTGTTTACTGAAATCAATCAATCAATGTTTATTTATATAGCCCAATATCACAAATGTACATTTGTCTCAGTGGTCTTCACAGTGTGTACAGAATATCAGTATGACAATACGACACCCTCTGTCCTTAGACCCTCAACATCGTACAAGGAAAAACTTCCAAAGAAAACCCAGTTTAAAGGGAAAAATGGGAGAAACCTCAGGGAGAGCAACAGAGGAGGGATCCCTCTCCCAGGACGGACAGACGTGCAATAGATGCCGTGTGTAAATTGAAAAGATAATACATTTGCAACATAGGTAGTCCAAATGTTTGGAAATGCATGTGTGTATAATAGGAAGATGAATCCACGAGGATATTCATCCAGGACCTATGATCCAGGACCACAGCCACGACTCAAGATCCAGCGCTCGCGATCCAGGACACAGGACCGCAGGATCATCCATGACTCCGGATCCCAGCGTATATAGACACCAAAAGAAAGACATTTGGGGAAGCTGGGTTAATCGGAACATGAGTGTACACGGGTATAGACAGAGAGAAGGAAGAAGTAAGATGTCCCCCGACAAACTAAGCCTATATCAGCAAAACTAGGGGCTGAATCTAATCAGCCCTAACTATAAGCTTTATCAAAAAGGAAGGTCGTAAGCGCACTCTTAAAAACGGATAGGGTGTCTGCCGCCCGAACACAAACTGGAAGCTGATTCCACAAATGTGGAGCTTGATAAGAAAAGGCTCTGGCTCCCATTGTACTTTTAAAGATTCTAGGAACAACCACAACCCTGCATTCTTGGAACGCAATGCCCTAGTAGGACAGTAGGGTATAATGAGTTCTTTAAGGTAAGATGGCGCCTGCCCATTAAGGGCTTTGTAGGCGAGAAGAAGAATTTTAAATTCTATCCTGTGTTCTATAGGGAGCCAGTGTAAGGCAGCCAGAACAGGAGTAATGTGGTCCCTTTTCCTAACTCTGGTTAGTACACGAGCCGCAGCATTTTGAATCAGCTGAAGCGACTTGATTGACTTCTTGGTACTCCCTGATAATAAAGAGTTACAATAATCCAGCCTAGAAGTAACAAATGCATGGACTAGTTTCTCTGCATCGTTTTGAGGCAAGATATGCCTGATTTTTGCAATGTTACGTAGATGGAAGTAGGCGGTCCTTGAAATTGATTTTATGTGGGCGTTAAAGGATAAATCCTGATCAAATATAACACCAAGATTCCTTACAGTCTCACTGGAGGCCAAATTAATGCCATCCATAGTTAGTATGTCTTTAGATAATTTGTTTCGTAGATTCTTCGGGCCAAGTACAATAACTTCAGTTTTGGTCGTGTTTAACATCAAAAAGTTTAAGGTCATCCACGTTTTTAAGTCCTTAAGGCAGTCTTGAATTTTATTTAGATGATTAATTTCATCAGGCTTGATTGATAAATATAGTTGAGTATCATCCGCATTACAATGAAAGTTTACAGAATGATTCCTTATAATATTGCCTAACGGAAGCATATATAATGTGAACAAAATAGGTCCGAGCACTGAGCCCTGTGGCACTCCATGGCTAACTTTGGTTTGCGTGGAAGATTCATCGTTAACACGTACAAACTGAGAGCGTTCAGATAGATAGGACCTAAACCAGCCTAAAATATATAAATAGTTTCAAAATAAATTACAACATTATTGAAAAGGGAGATATCTTAGTATCTCCACAAAAGAACTTTTTTTGCAATCAGACGCGACTAGGGAATTTTCCAGGAGATGTTCTTAAAGAGACAGGTGCTAAAATGGAGCGTTTCAGGCAAAGGGTGAAAAAAGCTATGTTCAAACAGACAGTATGAGAAAAATATTGTGTATTTTTACATTAAAGCTCGTACATTGGTCTAATATTGTCCCAAAATACAAGTATGACCCTGACAATGAGAAACATGTGTCCCCTTTAAAACAGTCACAATTTCAGGCATATGCATACTATTCGTATTGCATAATATATTGTTCTGAAACCCTTTTGAATATGTTTTCAAATTGCATTGTCCGTTTGACTCTGAATGATCATGTTCCACATTTTGGAGTGGATGTAATATATTTTAGACACCATGAATGTCACCTTTAAACCTGTGTGTGATCATCTGTGTCAGCTTCAGCCCTTATGGAAGAGGAGACAGGTTTTTTCTTGATAGGGGTAGGATTCACTCCCGTGTCACTCAGGAGTCAGGACAGTGAGAAATCAGATATAACAGTAGAGTAAATATGCTGCCTTTTAATATGGTTAAAATTCCATTGCTTGTGTGAACAATCTCATTTGATTTGAGGTGTTTCTTAATGAGCAGTAACCTTCAAAAGCAACATTCTAGCAATCATCATAGCTCACTTTTGCAAAAGAAGAAAACTAACTCAATTTAATTAACTGTTTAATACAAAAAAAAAGTGACATTGTAATGACATAGTGTCCAAATTAGCTTTTTTCAACGGCGAAAACATGGATAAAGTGGAAAAGACCGGACAATTATAATGGCATGATCTTGTAAATTATGGTATAATTTAAGACTTCAACTTATCTCTCACTTTGGTTTCTAAATACACTTACAATCTAAATGCAGGTCAGCAGAGTAGGGAGCACAGGGCCTTGTTTACCCAGCTTATCTGGCAGTTTGGTATTTACACCAAAACACTGCAGTGAAGCAAAGAGCACCGGCTGTGAGAAAAAGTCTCACAGTAGATAACAAAACTGTGGCCAGTACTTGGTTTCCAGGGATTTTAATAACTAAACTCAGACAGGTAAGTCATTATGCTTTATCAAAACAAGCTTGGTTACACATTTGTAGTCATAGGGACGTGAATCATTCTTTAAGAAAAGAGGGAAAGCTTCTTCTCCTTTCACTGAGGAGCAGAGATAAGGAATAACTCAGGTCAGGTTGGTTTAATCCTCAGTGAGGGAGGGGCGTGGACTCTGTTCAGAGCCAGCTCCTCACTGGTGTGTTGAGCTTATTCAGGGAAAGAGTTGCTGGTTTCCTGTGAATGTTGGTTTTGGTTAAAACCCAGGATGATGGGTCACGGACACGACATTTGCTGCTTTGTAATCTCTAATCTGACTGGTGTTAATGTGCAGATCTGATCAGAACAAGCAGAGTGTCATTTAGATCAACTTTATACTTCTTATACATAATATTTGATCACATTAATTTATAAACACTACCAATTATATGAAATAAAATGACATGGGTAAGCACCATTCAGTAGCATAATGGGACATTTCACAATAATATTTCTAACATTTTCGATGCAGGGTTTTTAGTTGTAATAAAGTTGTATTAGTATGATGTACTTCTTCAATCACTGGATAATATAAACCTGACTAACTAAATACTTGGGGAGAATTGTCTAAAAAATAACCATAGGAATCTCAAATCATGCTTAGCAACAATCTGAGTATTTTCTTCAGACTAAATATGTTAATGCTAATGTAGTCTAAAGTAGGTTGCAAAAGGACACAAAAATCCTTCGTCATGTTTATACAAATGTCATTTTTTAATATTACTGATATATTAACAAAATCCTCATAAAAATGAATATAAATAATTAAATGAGCTGTTGGAAATTTGGACAACTCATCATTTCCATGTGGAGCTCGAGTATAGGCTTTAATATGCTCTGAAATGGCTCTGAATGCTAACTAAAGAGATTTGTCAAAAGTGCTAAATGTATGAAGAGGATCAAATTCAGGTGCAAAAACAGGCAGATATGTGAAAACGTTTTTATTTTATGAGACAAACTGGTGTTGGATGTGGTGGGGGGAAAAGTGGGGTTCAAGGAACGTTGGCTGGTAGGATTGAGGAGATGGTCTGGTTTGACTGAAAAGCTTAGTAGTAGGATAAAGCATTCTGGCAGCAAAGACAAATTGCCATTGGAGCTGGGTTTGAGAAGTAAAGAGTTGTCTTTATTGATAGGCAGGTGTGCTGATTGCTGGTTCTGCCCAGATGAGTTGTGAGACAGGACAAGAGTGGGGGAAGGGAAACAAGAAAACTGGAAGAAGAAACTTGCACCAAGCACACAAAACTCAAACTAAATAATAATAATAGATTTATTTTGTTAGCGCTTGTACAGGTGCTCAAAGACGCTTTACAGATATAGTGAAAAGAAAAGAAAGGAACAACAAATAAATATATAGTTAAAGTCAAATAATACAAAACAATCACACATTAAAAGCCAGATTGAAGCGGTGAGTTGTAAATGGCAGACAAATAATAAAAAAACACAGACAGGAAGGTGTCACAGAGGAACTGTGGCAATGTATCATATTTAATAAATGATGAAAGAGCTGATACTTCATTTTGTAAGGATATTCTACTAGCATTCTTTTATATTGGAAGTATACATTATAAAGGTTACACTATTGGTTAGCTGAGGAACAGCATGTATGTGTTAATTATCAACCAGTTTAGCCCCGAGCCTGTTTTTCAGCCCTCAGGCTCGAAAATGACATTCCCAGAACAAATGACCATATCTTCCCTTCTAAAAGGGTTAAATTAATAATCTTTTATCTCAAAGCAGTGATAAACCTGTGAGTTGGATGTAGAAGAGTCAGAATCAATATAGATTGTTTTTATTTTAAAGTAAATTCAGATTGAACATAGTAAAAAAATGTAAATTATAGTGTCCGTCCAAAAAAAACATTACTTATAGTGAAAACTAACCTTGGATGATGGGTTAGTAGACTAAAAGCTTTAGGAATCCAAAGTACAACATAAGTACCCTGTATCAAGATTGATGCAAAACAAGTCAAATGTGTGTGTGTTTATAGAGAGATTTAGAAAAAAACAACCACTTCTGGGGTCATTTGGGTGCATTTTCCATATCTCTGGCCCCCCTCGGTCGATTTTGATGATTGACACCTCTTTTTAACCGTTAGAGCCAATAGAATCAAGGAAAAGTTCCTACAATCCATCTAAACATTACCCATTGGTAAATAGAGTGATGCGCAGCCAGAATACCCAAAACCGGAAGCTGTCATACAATCTGGTAGCAGCTAATATGAAATCTCCGTTATTGACATAAATATGAAGATGGATTATCAGTAATCATTTCAAAGTGACACAGACACATTGGATTAACCTTCAACAGTGTTTTTATCGTTGTAATGCCATTGAACACAACTTTTGATCAGAAACAGCAAAAGGTAAGACAATGTCCCGTGTTTGCTACCTAAAGCTACATTGTGTGATGTCTGGTTTTGTTTCCCATGCCGAGTTCTGATCGCTCAGTGATGATACTTATATTTCTGGAATCTGTGGAATCTCAACTTGCTAATCGATATCTTGTTTGTCTGGATCCGATAAGTAATAATGGTATTTTACCGTGAGTTCTGTGCTAAGTGCTATAGCATTGTTTCGCTCATGGCTAATTCAGAGCCTTTGTTATTTCCCTTGTGTTTTGTTTAGCTAAAAATGGTTAATATGGTCTGATAGCTGAGTTTCTTCCCGTTAAGTGTATATGACACATTCATAGTTTATTAAATGTTAAGAAACCCTCAGACGCTGTTTCTTGCAAGATGTTGCGTTTTTCCCCCGGTACCGGTTCCATACAGTATTAAAAGCATTACAACCATAATTGAATCCTGACTCTCCTCCGTGGTTCTCTATTGCAGCTATGTCTCGACAGGTGGTCCAGGTCCAGCCGGAGAGCAGGGGTCAGCAGGAAGGTCAATGGAGTACTGGCCTGTGTGAGTGCCATAAAGACGTGGGAGACTGTAAGTGTCCCAACATGAGTAAATACCCTGATACAGAATATAATGAGATGTCTGACTCCATCTATACTTGATGATAAAAACAACTTCCGGAAATAATGAAGTCTATAATAAAGTCATGTTTTGTGAACTGTGA
The DNA here is from genome assembly GCF_902827115.2 of Pseudochaenichthys georgianus. Classification (NCBI taxonomy): domain Eukaryota; kingdom Metazoa; phylum Chordata; class Actinopteri; order Perciformes; family Channichthyidae; genus Pseudochaenichthys; species Pseudochaenichthys georgianus. The sequence goes on along the minus strand of NC_047520.1, from coordinate 12,922,828 downwards.
GCTTTTCTGATATCTGTATACAGGCTGCTTTGCCCTGTGCTGCCTCCCAGTGTTCACCTGTAAGGTGACCAGAGCAGTGGGGGCCTGTGCCTGCCTGCCTCTGCTCGACTGTATCGGCTGCGTCCCCCCCGCCTCTCTCGCCATGAGGGCATCTGTCAGGCAACGATACGGCATACAGGTAATACTGCATAGATTTCACTCTGAAATAAATCATTTAGCATTTTACAAATCATAGCTCTTCGATATATTTTCCCGTGATTGTCTTTGGTTCATTTAAGTATCCTCCCATTGACTTCCATTGTTTCACATGCCTTTACAACACGGTAACTCTCCAATGGGAATCTTTTCAATGGGCATTTTAACACAACACAAAGACTGACATTGTGATCCTATATCATTTTAACAATGTAGTAATTACAGCTAACTAACTAGCTACCTTGAAAGCTCATTATAGCTTTGGTTTTTCGTGTTGATAGAAGAAGAATTGACTGAAATACAGCTAGTGCATACTTGTTGGTGTTGTCGGGCAACAAATCTTAACTAACTTTAAGCATATTGCAATTCAATTAGTTCTTGAGGAAAGGCAATTGAATAGGTAAACTAGCTACAGCCAGGCTAATCTAAGCAATATTTCCTTAAATCTCCGAAACTCTTCACCGAGATGCACATGTGTCTGTATTTGTTAAATAACTAATGGGAAACCTCTCTCCATCTGAAAGGACCTGTGATCGGCTTTAGTCTCACGCCACAAGCTTCTAAAATCAGAAAACAGAGCAGGTCATGCGGATATCTTGTTTTCTCTCAGACTATAAAAAAATACAAAAAAGCTGTTATGGAATATTCTCCCATTGATGCAAAGATAAACTGCCTCAGCTTTAAATGATTTCAGTAAAGAGCAATGGTCCTGGGATGTTGTGATAAACTTGCTTGAACAATGCAGCTGATGCGTACCTCACCATATCCCTAGCTCAGTTACACCTGAGCTGCTGGAGCTCAGAATAATTGTGCTTGCTGCTGAGAAGATGGAGATTTTTTAAGTTATCAAACACAATAACAGCACTCCGGGGAAATATCTGCAACATCACTTAATGACGAGGGTTATTACTTTAGCAAACCAAACAATGCTTCGAGCAATGTCGTGACATCGAGATATGATACAGTGAAATCAGGACACGTGTATTAAATCAATAGCTCTGCACTCTGTAAGGGAAACTTCTGCAGCAATGGAGAGTCAGGACTCGGAGAGACACAAGGAGAGTCGGAGCTTTGATGTCAAACACTCGTAGTTTATTACAAGGATACGGCCGGAGAATTCATATCACAAGTCACAGCAGCAAAATGTTCTGACTGCACGGGTGGGTTGTCATGTCAATTCTGTCCAGCCTATCTCTCGATAGACCTTTTAACTAGTTTACAGAGAGTTCATGAGCATATTGGGGGTGGCGTAAATATCTGTGGAGCTTAGAAAGCCAGCGTTCCCACAGCCGTAAACCATTTCGTGACCGAGAGCTGAACTGGTTTATCAAGATAGCTGGAGCCTCCCATTCCTTAAGAGAGATAACAGAACCAGGGTTTGGTCGTAAACGTCAACAGGCAATAAGGTTAAATATCTTAGGAGTAAGGAAGAATTATTCCCTCACACACTCGAGTTATAAATAACACTAATGAATAAACAACACTCTGTTATTGCCTTTAATATAGAGCAGGCTGCACACACTGCCCACACGGTTTCACGGCTTAACACTCCATCAAACTGCGTGCGTGACCTCAGATCTCAACAGACATCAGTGCACATTCAATACAGATGTTGGGTATGCAAACAGCAACATGCCGGGGCCAAGTTGGGACTCTGTTTCTGGATAAGCGGGCAGGTAGTTTCTGGGACAGTGAAGAGAAGGAGAGATAAGCCTGGAAGGTGCGAGTGGTTGGAGGCCAAGCAGGCAGAAGCTGGAGCAATGCCATCGGAGAGAAGGAGGGCGGTTGGAAATGTTGCCTTTTCTGGAGGTGGAGTGGGCCGTGGATCGCTGTCGATACTGCAGAGCGAGGAAGGCGCCAGAAGGTCTTATGCAAACAAGTCCCAGCATGTAGGCAACAATGCTCATAGGTGAAAGAACACAATGCTGTAACAGGGAGCATCATGGGAATACAACGGTGGATTGTTTCTATTTGAATTAGCAGTTATGGATCATCTATCTTCTCCATCTTTTTAGTCTTTATTTCTTGATCTTGATGATGGTATTTTTGGCTATGTATGCCTGCAGGGGGGGGGGGGCAGTGTTGGTTGGTCGGTCTAACCACTTTGGTACAGACTGAAATAGCACGTGTATGTTCCCCAAAGGACTTCTCCTTGTGCATGTTTACATGTGTATGCTAGAGTTAAGTGAAAAGTGGTTGATTTTCTGGGATATTTGGTACAAAACGAAATCACTGTTACGGTGTTGGTTGTGTCAGACTGGGGGGGGGGGGGGGGGGGTTGTGGAGGGCTTCGTATGTGAGCAGGACGTTTTTATACTCAATCCGGTGTTGTATAGGGAGCCAGTGCCGTTCGATGAGGATGGGGCTGATGTGGTCAGAAGACACATCAAGGTATCAAATCCTTCCAACACCTCATCCGAACTTCGTTAAAATGATAACAAAATATGTTTATTGTGATGAGGTTGTATTTGCATATTTGGTATCCACAAATGTGTAATGTGTGTAGTGAGAATTGTAGTTGTAAATGTCACCCTCCCACATTCAATTCACATGGTGGCAGATCAGCTGGGAGGAACTGTGCTTCTGAATAGAACCAGGTTTGACGCATATACATGTATATTATGGCTCTTATAGTTGTATCAGATCAAAACGATGCGTTCAAATCCTTAAATCTGTAAGGATTATTATGGGTGGATTGATTATCTGTCGGTATTGTTACTTTGAATGCAACTGTTGAGTGTTTTTGCAGTGGTGCAAATTGTCTTGGGAATTGGAGTTCGTGGACCCAAATACAGAACACTGAGGTAAAACCAGACTTGCCAGAAAGATTTCAAAATGAAACAGGACACAGGTTAACCAAAATGCAGGCAAAATTAGTAAAAGAAACATAAACTTGTCTTAAGTGCTGACTCAGTGTCATAAAGGAACGTGCACATGCTGCAGATGGAATGATAGGATCTGTGTTCGTGATGTTTTTCAGACTTTATCGATTATCAAATCTCACCCACCAACATTTCCAACTTTGCTTCCAGCTCTTGTTGCTAAGAGCCAAGACTTGGCTGCAAGAAATCCTCAGAGGGAGGAAGAGCAGGATTATTACTGTTACACTGACAAATACAGTGCCGTCTATTGATTTACAGCAAGCATTTTTTAACATTACATTTGATATCTCATAACTGTGCGTAACCTAATTTGGTATTTTCCTGCAAAACTCAAATAAAGGTGGTATACTATGAGTCATCAAGTAAACTCTTTAATTCAAGTAATGCTTTGAATTACAATAGAGTTGAGTATAAGCTCAACGTGCAGAATGAAACACATATCTGCTGCGTTATATATCAGTCAAATGTATTTACTGTATTGCACCTGAATGTTAACCTTTGGTCCGAGCCTCCCACCTGTGTTCAGGCCTCTCTCCGTGTGTCTTACAGGGGAGCGTGTGGAGCGACTGCCTGTACGGATGCTGCTGCTATCCGCTGTCTTGGCTCCAGATCTCCAGAGAGCTGAAGAGAAGAGCAGCATCCCACGCCTCCTCCTCTTCCTCCCCCTCCTCCTCCCCCCCCTCCTCCTCCTCCTCAGCCAGATACAGTGCTCTGTGCTCCCTGCAGAGGGCGCACTTGGTCTAGCCGTTCTCTCCGCTGCAGCCTGGCCTCCAGGGTACAGGAGTAGATTTAATCACACTTCCTCTGATCTGCAGCCACTCCCTGTTACCTCGCAGAATTCAGCAGGGACACAATCTGTCCCGCAGAGAGGAACACTCAGAATGTCCCAAGATAATACAAAGAAAAGCGTGATGAAAGTAATTGTTGCATGTTATTTTGGGAAGCAGATTCAGCATGTATTCTATTATACTTGTGATGCTGTTATATGATTACATCATTTTATATAATGTAGGTACATTTACTCAAGAACTGCCCTTTAGTGTGCTTTGAGTGGATTTTCATGTTCATGTCACTCTATACTTGTACATTTATTTTTAGATTAACATTTTACCATGCAGGCAGAGGTGGGAAGTAACTAAAGTACATTTACTCAAGTACTGTATAACTTTGAGGTACTTTCCATGTTATGCTACTTTGTTCTTTTACTCCACTACATGTATTTAATACCTTTAGTTACTTTACAGATGAATGATGTGAAATATAATCAAGTGTTAAATCAGACTTTAGTTCCACCTGGAGTAAATCCACAAGCTACCCTGCAGTCTACAAAGTCATTCAGACTAGCTGCACCTTTACCAGCTTTGAGAACACTTTCATGATCAATCATTATAAAACATATAATATATATTATTCTGACATGGACCATAAGTCCTTCTACCTTTGGTACTTTATTAAGTTTATATCGATCTAATACTTTTACTTGAGTAACATTTTGAATGCAGGACGAGGACTTTTACTTAACAGAGTATTCACTCTGGTACTTCTACTTTTACTCAAGTACAACATCTTGAGTACTTCTCCCACCTCTGCACACAAGTTTCCCTAAAATGTGTTTTAATTTGTAATAACTGGTCTCAAAATGGTTTGAAAAATATTAACATTTTTAGTATTTCTCTTTTTTGCTTCCATTAATCATCTCATGGCCTCTTCAATTTATATTGTGACCCCTTGCAGAGGGCCAAACCACTGTTTGGAGACCACTGGATAGAGCTACATGTATGTTACTTAATCTAAAGTGCATACCAGCTACATTTAATTGAAAACAAATAATTTATAGAAATATATCAGTTACAGAGGTCCACTTTCCGAAGAATGAGTACCTCAACTGTATGTAGGAGCTTTTAACAGGAGTGTTGTATTTGCACTTTTGTTTAAGTAAAATATCTAAATACTTCTTCTAACATGGACTAGCGTCAAGTATAAGATATGAATCCCAAAATGTATTGAAACAAAAACCACGAAAAGGCACATTTATTCACATGTTATAGCAAATCACTATAGGAAATAGAATATTGCAAATTTCCCTGAGCTGATATTGAACATTTTGTACTCCTCAAAAATAGAATTGTGTGACTTGACTAATTTAATGCATGCTGCCTTAAATTCATATTCATCTTTCAAGTTATCTAGTTTGTGTCTTATTTATTTTAAAGCTCTTCTGCAGGCAAAAGACAGGGAAATAATGAGAGAGCACATGAGTCAGAAAAGTAATTCACTTGATTGTTGGTAGTCACATTATTTCTTTAGGGCCCATGTCATGCTTTTCCGGTGATCACCCGTCTCCTTGTGTGTTATGAAGGTTTTTATGTAAACGTTTTTATGTAAACGTTTTTATGTACACGGTCTGCAGAGTCACAAACCCTCAAAGTACACCCTGTAGCGAGTAAAACTCTAACACAGAGAAGACCTGTCTGTGCTGCCCCAGAACGCCTCGTTGGAGATTTCTCATTTTCCATTGTTTCCTTCCTGGGTTCTGTGACGTGTGAACACCCAAATCAACAACAAATGACTGGATTGGCCCAAATGGACCAATCCACGGAGCCCCTCACACACCAGGATCCCTTGGCTAACTAACAGGGAGTCCCATTGACTTGCATAGAGCTCCCTGAACGCTGGTAATAGACGAGCTGGGATAGCGGAGAAATGCTCTCCGCAGACCCATTCTCACAGCGTTATAAACCTTTTGCTTACTCAGTATCAAGCCACACTTATTGTTTTTCGGCTTTGAGTGTTTGTGTGTGCTCAGGATGAGTTTCGCTGTGTCTCGCTGTATCGCCGACCCGCTCCAGCAAGCCGTTAATGACAGAGAGTGAATACACATACTATACAGAGATGCTGTTTGAGAAACCAATGTGAGTTTGGAAAATTGCCCAATTTAAATCTATTCTAGTAGACCTCAACAATGGAAATATGATCAGTAGAAATGGCCATAACATTGGACCTTTAACAAAGAGGGCGTAACACCAAAACGTACGCGAACTATTCAATAAGTTAGTACTGTTCCGACAAAGGCATTGAGCCGAATTAGGATAAGTACGAGACATTCCCTTCTGTCCTAATCACATACTGTACCTGGTCTAAGAACAGACTAAGATGCACACTTTAAATGAGGTAATCTGCATTTTGTGGCACAATGACGTCTGAGATTTTAAAAGATGCGTGACCGACAGATATCTAGATGTCTGACGTTCAAAGGTGTCGACAAACATTTAGGACTGGACGGACTGGTCGGTGACATGCTGTGCTGCCCTGTCACGTTCACCGTTCTGAGGCCGGTATATAAGATTCCACGCTTAACTGTTAAATCCATCACTTCACTGCCGCCTCTTTATCCTGGGACAATAAGGTAAGACAATCCACTTTAAAGTGATTGTCGTGATGCAGGTACAGAAATAATGCAAATATGCAGCTCAAAACCTATGCCCATCGTTTTAAATGTATATTAAGTCCTATTGTATCCACTGAGAAAAACTGAAACGATGACTTAAATTAATCTATTATGTTGACAGATTTCATATAACTGAATTAGGTTAGCAATGAAAGTGAAAGCAATAATATTACGTTTCAATACAAATATTGGGTTCAACTTAATATTATTGCTTTCAACTAACCTAATACAGTTACGTGAAATGTGTTGACGTAATACATTTCATTTATGTCAATGTTTGAGTTTTTCAGTGTGTTTATTGATTGGGAAACTAAATGACGTGTGAAGTTTGTATTTCATTTATTTGTATTTTATTTTAATGTTATTTTAGAATTGATTGTCATTCAGGTGAAGGGTTGTGTGACTCCCCAAAGATGTTCAGGACATTTTGCAACTTGTGGATTTGGGAAATCTTACAAAAAAATAAGTAGTTGAACTCCAACCTACGGACATTTTCATATTCTATAGAATGCTTATCTTGTTTTGGAACGTTAAAGATATTATACTGCATTATACTTGACTATGCACTTCCCTTTCCTTGACCACTTTTTCTTTCCTAGAAACTTCAACAGCTTTACATTTTGTGTCATTCCCAGTAATGTAATACTGCACCTGCTTATTGGAATCAAGTTTTGGAAATAACACTTTGAAATGTACACATTATAAGTTCACAATCTATGTCACTGTTCTCTCAGAATTAAAATAGTCAAAATAAAAATATTTTACGGAATGAACTTTACCAAATATATGATGTCTTAATATGTATTTACATCCCCATAATAGGGTGGGAAAAGGTTGTCTCAATAAATATATCCACAAAACATTAAAATAGTCTGAACAGAGTTTAACATCTCTAATGAGGACATGGAGTACTGTAGTAAGAGGTAAAGCACAGAACATGACAGCATTGTTACAGGCCCTACATGGATTTCACCACATTGTTATCAATTTCTTACTAGAAGCTGAAATCATGTCTAAAAAGATGGTTGTGACCCAGCCCAGGCCCTACATCATGAACAGTGGATCTGGCCAGTGGACCTCCGACATCTGTGACTGCTTGGACGACCTGCCTCAATGTGAGTGCAGTTTGTCAGATAAAATGGGTCAACCTATTCTTAAACTGCTTTGAAAAATATTCAGACTTGTTCGCGCAACAGTAGGCCTATAACATAAAGAAACTTAAATGTTCCAAAAACGTGTTTTGATTTGACCTCAGTTACTAAGAGAACATTGAAATGTGCACGTTACACCTTTGAGCATTATGTAATTTCTTTTTTTTAGGTTGTCTCGCCTTTTGGTGTTTACCCTGCTTCGAATGCACATGAGGCCGGGGAGTGTGTATGTTTACCTCTGCTGGACGGTTTTGGATTGATCCCTCCTATTGGCACCTGCCTCAGAGTGTCAATACGTCAACGATATGGCATTGAGGTACACACGCTATGCTAATCTTTTTACTATTCCAACTTCAATGGCATCGGCAATTTTAAGCACACTGTAGTGATGTGAGTCACTGCTTCTCTGATTACCGATCATTCTTTAACATACTTTGCTATTTGAATGTTTAATTGTGTTTGATCAATAGCTGTGCTATGCAAATCCCATTACAAGTCCAGTCTTGCAAGCTGTTCAGCAAAAATACAGACACCTGGTTCCCAAAAAAGGCATAGCTGTCGAACTATTAATCAGTGCGGTGTTTTGATGCCAATAACCATAAGTGGAATTATGTCAACAAACCAGCATTTAAAGGGTTAAAATGCTATACAAATTTACAGTATGGATATTTCGGAAGTGCAGAGCGAAGTTGGTTTAAGATTTAATGGGAAATTGGAAAGTAACAATATATAGTGTCAGATTTCACACAGACGTTTTAGTACTTTCTTTTTAAGGGATGCATAAAGGTTAGAGTTAGTATCCGGAAAGATATTTACTGGTAGCTGTAGTGTCCTGGAAATAAATATCGGACCCTAAAATGAATTGTTCCCCCCCCCTTTATCTTCTCGCCCCTAACTGTGTCTGTGTTCACAGGGTACCATCTGCAATGACTGTGTGTACGCCTGCTGCTGCGGGCCCTGCAGTTGGTGTCAAATTGCACGAGAGATCAAAACCAGGGCGAATCCCATCACCTTCGTCCGTATGGCGTCCTAAGCAACACAACAAAATGCCTCTGTGGAATGTCATTACATTGCATTTAGCTGACGCTTTTATCCAAAGCGACTTACAATAAGTACATTCGACCAGGAAGACACAACCTTGAAGAAAACAGAATCATATAAGTACATCAGGTTTCATCGAGCCAAGTATTTCAAGTGCTACTCAACTGGCTATAGATAAGCCAGTCCTTTATTAGTATATAAGTGCTCTGTTAGCAGTTCTTTGTTAGTAATTCTATCGCTCGAGGTGGAGTCGAAAGAGATGAGTTTTCAGTCTGCGCCGGGAGGTGTGCAGGCTATCTGCTGTCCTGATGTCAATGGGGAGCTCATTCCACCATGTTGGAGCCAGGATAGCAAACCCACGTGTTTTTGCTGATGGGAACTTGGGTCCCCCTCGCAGCGAGGGTGCAGCGAGTCGTTTGGCTGATGCAGAGCGGAGTGCACGTGCTGGGGTGTACGGTTTAACCATGTCCTGGATGTAGGAAGGGCCAGATCCATTCACTTAGCAACTGATTAAAGATTTGCACCTGAAAGCGATAAATGTTGCACAACTTAACGACAGAGAAGAGAGATAAGCAGACACTTGGCCTCACTGACAGATATTAAAGACAACCAGCAAGTGATTTGTAGAAGTGAACCAATCATTATTCTGGTTACATTTAGGGGGAGTTACTTTTGATTTAGCAGAAATCAAAAATGATATTGTACCACTGTTTTCGAACCATTTTCAAGATATGTATTGTGTACGTTACATTTTTCGAATGTTAAATATTCGCACATGTTCACTTTTGTTGAAAAGATGTTCAGTGAATTTTAAGTTTGCAACTGACTTGGATGGATCTATTTTTTTTACTTGTGTTCAAAACTATGGTCTAAACCAGGGGTCACCAACCTTTTTTAGGGTGAGGGTTACTTTCAAAAAATAAAACAAGACGAAGGCTGCTTTTACTCCTCTTTTTTTTTTTTTTTGCAGTGTATATATTTAGCACATTTTAACATTATTATATGCTGACCTTTAACCTTTGTGTGCTGTTTGGGTCTGTGGGACCCGTTTTCAGTGTTTACTAAAAGAACATGTATTCAATTTAATTAACTTAACCTGCTTTATTTGGGGGTGGACCTCACCCGGCTTAGGGGGGGGATGCATGATACAAATACATTTGGTACACACAAAATCCTCCTGATTAGAATTGTAATATATGTTGTGATCCCCTGACATTTAAATCAATATTTTGTAGTTCGTCTAACAACTTGGTTTATAATTAAATATTTGCAAAATGAATGGCATTGCTGCCAACCGAAGCTATGGCGCTAATTAGCGTATATTAGCACGCTAACATGCTAAACTGAAATGGAAAACATGGAAAACATTAGCTGGTTAAAGTCAGCCTTGTGACAGCATTGGCACTGAGCACGTTGATGTTAACATTTAGCTCAAAGTTCACTTACATTGTAGTTATATTGTAAAATATATTGTAATTCGCAGTTTAAGTTTTCAGGTTATAGCTACTGTAAATGCATTCATAATTATTTATTACACATGCTTCGTATTTTAATTATGTCAAAGTTTTGCATGATATGTGAGTTTTCTTGAAGCGTGCAATAAAACTCTGTTTAAAGTTCAGTTGTGAGTCTGTGTGCTCTATCCAATGCAAACCATTGCCTTGGAGTGGTGCCAACATCAGGTAAGTGCATATCAAAATACTATTTAAATAAAACCAATATTGTAACAGAGACCATTGCAAAACAATAGGCCTGTATATGAAGAGGATTATAGATGGAATCCAACCCGGTCTCCTCAAAATTACGTTCCCACAGAACTCATGCATTCTCGATTACGTTTAGCTAGAAACGTATTTCCTCCCACATTACGTTTGTTTTGGACGTAACTCAAATGCGTTTATTTTCTACATATATTTGCTTCCGAAAAAACTATTTGTTTCTCCGAATCGTAGGGGAAAAACACAAAATCATTGTACACAATTTAAACAAATCAATGTTGTGTAATTAACAAGGATAATCTGGTGTGTTTGAGTTGATGAGTAGTGCAGATATCACTTTAAAATCAATCGACATTAGAGAGAATACTTACTTCCGGGTGTAACATCCTAAAGCAACTACTGTGGCCAGAAAATGTGAGATCGTAACATTATTTTCTCTTTGTATAAACGTATAGTTTCCTAATAATAATAATAACAATAAAGGCCAGCAAGATTGTTCGAACTGTAGGAAAGCAAGACAATAAATGGCAAATATATGTAGAAAATAAACGTATTTGAGTTACGTCCAAAAAAAACGTAATGTGGGAGAAAATAAGTTTCTAGCTAAACGTAATCGAAAATGCAATTTATTTATGTGGGAATGTAATTTTTAGGAGACAGGGTTAATGGAATGATATGCATGCATTTATGGTGATGCTAAGCCGGTGAGTAAATGGCATGTCATGAGGATTGAAATGAGCCGTATCATGACGCAGAACAATTGAAGGAAGGAAAGGTTTTGAACCAGCAATCGTTCCAGGAGCTTTGTTCTGATATGTGGGCTTGGGGTCAACCTTGAAAGGTGCAATGAATGTAAAAAGACTCCCGTGAGAAAACAACGTTAGTAATGAGTGTTTTTTATTCTCAGGCTTTCTTATTTTGTAAACACGTGTTGATAGCAACCACTCAATTTCTACAGTTATGGCCAAAAGCCAGTTTTTTTTAGGTCACAGTGACCTTGATTGTTGATCTTTTACAACCAACATTAAACATTTCAAAACGGTTAAACTTTATGCACATTATCAAATCAGATTTAATAACTGTCAATAAAGTTTGAGGGTTGTGGGTTGCCCTTTTTCAGTGTGCAATAATGATTAGAACGATTTGAAGTGAAGTGAAGTCTTGTTTTTTGTACGATACTGCCCTCGCTATATGCAATCTTCCCAACTATAAAGGAGCTGTTACTGCTTCTCAGATAAGACCAGTTGTAATTATAAACCCATTTGAACCTTTGATATATGCTGTGGGCCAGATGGTGTTTGTCCCAGTTTGCACCTCTATCGCAACAAATTCCAGGTGATATTGGCCTGCGAAAAATGTAATTATTGCGGCAAGATGCACATTATTGCTGCCTATTTTCCGCAATACGTCTGCTTGTCTTCACATCGGCTGTTACCTCGAGCAGATTGTTCCCTGGCTCAGGTTTGTATAAGTCCGCAGAGGAGTGGAGGGAAAGGCTGCAACTCGCTGATATGACTGTTGAATAGTGACTCGTGCTGTTATTGTAATCACCATGGTGCTTACTTTATTTTCCCTCCGCTGCCTGACCTTGCTGCTTCCTCCTTCCCTCGTTCCCTGCCACTCCCGTCGACTCACACACACTTCTTTCCCTTTTTTTCCCCAAAGCTGCCTCAACAATCAGAACTGTTTACCCTTTTAAGAGGCTGTCTACGTTTTTGATGTGAAGAATAAAACAGGAACATGAAACATTAGACACATTCTGGATAACTCAAATAACAAAGTGAAGTTATCTGCAATATCCTTCTTGTTTATATCATACTACACCTTCGGCCAGCCCGGAGAGAAAACTCTGCACGTTCCACTTCCTGACATTACCTTACGGCTGCGTCGCGTCGAAAGATAGACTTCAATCCTATTTCGAGTAGAGCCCAGCGGCGAGACGCTTCTGGTACGCTTCTGAGCCGTAACGTGGCGCGTCTGGTGGAATAGCACCCATTGACTAGAGTGGCCGTGATCCTTGCGGACGCCGCGGCGCAGCCGTAACGCGGCTGTAACGCGGCTGTAACGCGGCTGTAACGCGGCCGTAACGCACCGCAGACGGACCCGGTGGAATCTAGGGGTAAGACGCAACAAAGTTCTCTCAGAGCCGTGGCTCAATGATTGTACTCGCGCTTTTAGACGCGCTTGCAGGCGTGTAGAGAGAAAATGAAAAAAGGATAAACATGTCTCCTTAGAAATTCTTCGTGCTTGCCTTTCCGATTATCAGACGGCAGTCAAAGCAGCCAAAACAGACATAAACCTCAAGTTATTTTTAATGTCCTTAACTCGATCATTAATCCTTGTGATGTTTCTCCAATTGTGCCATCAACTACTCTCTACGATACATTTCTTACATTTTTTATCGAAAAAGTATCTGCTCTAAGGCTAGCCTATACTCGTGCTACCCCAGATCCTGCTCCCTTTCTGTGCCCTGCTGTCCTCGACCATTTTGAGCCTGTATCCCTCTCTTCTCTCTCGGAAGTAGTCAAGCACCTGCGGCCGACAAACTGCACCTTAGACAGCATTCCCTCTCGCTTCCTTAGAGATGTTTTTGAATCAGTTGGAGCAAGTGTTTTATTGCTTATAAACACCTCTCTTAGCTCAGGATGTGTCCCAGCTGCCTTCAAACATGCCGTGGTTAAGCCACTACTTAAAAAGAAAAATCTCGACCCTTCCATTCTCGCACATTTTAGGCCCATCTCACAGCTACCTTTTTTATCTAAAGCCCTGGAGCGAGTAGTCTACGTCCAGTTGCAGTCGTTTTTACCCACACATGGCATCCATGAAACATTTCAGTCTGGCTTTAAACCTATGCATAGTACTGAAACAGCCCTTTTAAGAGTTTTTAATGATCTGTTCTTAGCCACCGACTCAGGCAGCCCAGCTGTCTTGGTGCTGTTAGATTTAACTGCTGCCTTTGACACTGTGGATAATAGTATCCTGTTGTCACGGCTTGAACAGTCTGCAGGCATTACAGGCTCTGCCCTTGCATGGTTCAGGTCTTATTTGACGGACCGTAGCTTCTCAGTGCAGTTAGGTGCTTTTTCCTCTGCCAAAGCCCCTCTTACCTGTGGGGTTCCCCAAGGCTCGATTATGGGCCCCATCCTTTTTCTATTGTACATACTGCCCCTAGGTTCAATTCTCACAAAACATAATATCCCCTTCCATTGTTACGCTGATGATGTACAGATCTATCTGCCTCTCAATCAAAATGCCAACTCATTACAGCAGTTGAAGGACTGCTTAACAGAGATTCAATCCTGGCTGAGCCAAAACTTCCTTACCCTCAATGAGAGCAAGACCGAGGTCATCTTTTTTGGATCCCAACCAACAGTCTCCCGGATTTATATTCTGGGCTCCCTCAATAAAAACATCCTCCCCTCTGTCATGAACCTTGGAGTGACCTTCAACAGCGCCTTTAAATTTGATAAGCAGGTTAGCACTGTAGTCAAGACCTTCTTTTTCAAAATACGACTATTGGCTAAGACCAAGTCGTTTTTATCTTTTAAAGACCTAGAAAGTGTTATTAACGCCTTTGTTACCTCGAGACTGGATTACTGAAATGCTCTGTATGTGGGTATGGACCAAGCCTTAATTAGACGCCTTCAGCTAGTTCAGAATGCAGCTGCACGTCTTCTCACTGGCCATAAAAAGCGTGACCACATCACCCCAATTCTGGCCTTATTGCACTGGCTTCCAGTTCGGTTCAGAATAGATTTTAAACTCCTTTTATTTGTTTTTAATGCCCTAAATGGGCTGGCTCCTGCCTATATAGCCGAACTCCTCCATCGCTATACCCCAGGCAGAGCCTTAAGGTCGGCTGATCAGCTGCTGTTGATAGTGCCTAAGACCAGGCTTAAAACCCGAGGGCATCGAGTTTTCGCAGCGGCTGGCCCCTGGCTCTGGAATACTTTGCCCCTCCATGTGAGGTCGGCCCAGACCCTGGGGGGTTTTAAATCAACACTTAAAACTCACTTTTTCTCTCTGGCTTTTGTTTAATTATTTATTTATTCATTTATTTAGTTATTTATTTATTTATTTAGTTCTTTATTTTAATATTTATAACATCACATAGGATTTCATAAAGTATTTTTAAAATAGTTTATACATTATTCGAATATAGGAATAGTAGATAGGATTACTTAAAATATAGTACCTTACTGTATATTTCATCTTTTTTCCCTCTAGACCCTTGCGGTTTATTCTTAAAAACCCTTACCCACCCCCCATTTTCCCTCTGCTGGTCTATGGCCTTGTAGAGGGTAACGTGGTACAGGGTCGCTTAGATACGCGGGGGAGTGCATCTGACGAAGAGATAGGTTGTTGTGCTCCCTATCTCTGTTTCTTATCTAATAGAACTGCTCGGGTCTTGATAGATTGAGTGGGGAAGTTCATGAGATCTTTCTAGAGGGTTATCAAGAATAACTTTTATCCAATGTCATCCACAATACACAGACCTTTGAGATTAACCCATAACCCACATTCTGGACTTAGACCTGGTAGAGTAGTTTCATCATAACACAGGGTAATCGTGTGTGTTAAAGTGAAGCTGTGTGAAGGTGCAGTTATCACATAGTATCCTGGCTCACTGAGGACCTGGAGCTCATGCCACACTCTTGGATTTTGAGACAACAAAAACCAGGTGAGGCATTAGATTTACTTTACATTTCAACAACTGAACATTTAACTAAACATCTGTGACGCTGTTGGACTGTGGACTATGTTTTTGATACAGGACAATATACTGTTCCAACAGTATGAACAACTGTGTAATATGCGTTCTGTAAATCTCACCACAAGTGGGTTCGAAAACTAAAGGCTCACTTTGATCCAAGTTGTGTTCATGTCTAATCTATGCAATATCATAATGCCTATATGTGTTAGTGTTTCAGTTTACTGTGCGTCGTCGGAAAATGCAGAAAATGATATATGTCATTATGACAAGTCCACTTTTAGCTGTAATTAAGACCCAATGCCTGTTTTATAATAATCAAGGTAGCTTAACACTTGTCCGTTTACCAACCAGCTGCTGAGGAGTTAGTGTTAACTAAGCTATAGTATTTCAAAGTAGAGGAACATTGGTATTTACATCTCACTTATCAGTCTGTTTAAGGTCCACATTGGTGCATAAAGACCCTTGTGAACCTGTATAAGAACAAGCTAAAGATAGCCCACAGGTAGCAAAAGCACTAGACCACATGGTGAGTGGCAGTAAGGAATAAGAGACATACATTGATGGATCCAAAAAGATACAATTTGATCCTTCAGTGATATGTTTGCTGAACTTCTTTGCATTTTCATTGTCAGTTTTATAATAATAATAATAATAATACATTTATTTTGGGGGACACCTTACAGGGCATAGGGGCAATATAGGGAACAATTAAAACAGTGGATTTAGTGAAGTATCAGCCGGGGTAAGACAAGACAAACAACAGGACATTGACTACAAAAGGACACAAAAGGACACAGGGTACATATTATAAAGACATGGTAACTCATTGCAGAGGACATTGAACTCAATAATGCAGATAACCTTTTGACCCCCCTTTCTCTTGTGGTGCTGGATATCCCCTGCTCCCCACAATGACTTGGCAAGCATTTTGCTTGCATTCCAGTAAATCAGAACTTCACATTTAAGCTACATATTTCTGCTACCTTCAACCACTGTTTAATTGTACCACAATTTACAGACTAGCACATATAAGACATGCCGTTTTCTTTTGTTTGTCATATTTATGTTTGGACGGACGTGTGCTTTTAGTGAGTTTAACAATTATCTTTATTTCTGTCTGTTGTTTCTCCAAGGAAATGTCCAGCATGATTGCTATAATCCTGTCAGGAATCTTCTTCCTGTTGCTCAGTCCCACTTGTAGTGGCAGCAAAATCCTAGTAGTGCCCGTTGATGGCAGCCACTGGATCAACATGGAGGTGATACTCCGAGAACTGCACTCCAGAGGCCACGAAATCACTGTGTTGCGCTCTGCTAAGAGCTGGTTCATCCCTAGCACCTCCCCCATGTTTACTTCTATTAATGTGACCATGCTGCGAGATGAATCAGATTTGGACTACTACAATAAAATGCTACTAAATGTTATGGAACGTCGCAGGATGCCAACTTTTTTACGCAGCTTCTACCAACAACACTTGATCACATCCATGTTGTCACAAGGCCATGAGATCCTTTCCAGAGCCTCTGCTACAATGTTAGATGACCCTGTTTTTATGAAGAAAATGCAAGATGCCAAGTTCGACTTAATGTTAACAGATCCCGCTCTGACTATAGGGGTTATTCTGGGTAGTTACCTCAAGCTGCCAATGGTTTTCAATGTGCGCTGGATTAATAATGGGGAGGGCCATTTAGCCATAGCTCCCTCTCCTGTCTCCTATGTCCCCGTGTCAGGAAGTGAACTTGATGATCAGATGGACTTCCTGGACAGAACCAAGAACATGTTGCATTATATCTATAGTTCAGTAGAACAGCACTTTTTCATCAACCCTTACTACTCAGATCTGTTCCAGAGGCATTTCCCTCCCGGAACCGACTTACTGTCTTTAGAGCTTGAAGCCGATATGTGGCTCATGAGGACTGATTTTGTCTTTGAGTTCCCACGGCCTACCATGCCCAACGTAGTCTACATTGGAGGGTTCCAGTGCAAAAAGCCCCGTCCCCTCTCTGATGAGCTGGAGGCCTTTATGCAGAGCTCTGGGGAGCATGGGGTGGTGGTCATGTCTCTGGGGACGCTGGTGTCAGCACTGCATCGCGAGGCCACAGAGGCCATTGCTGCTGCTTTTGCTCAACTACCTCAGAAGGTGGTGTGGAGGTTTATTGGTGAAAAGCCGTCATCCTTGGGGAACAACACCCTGCTGATGAATTGGCTGCCTCAGAGAGACCTCCTGGGTCACCCTAAAACTCGTGCCTTTGTAGCCCACGGCGGCACCAACGGCATGTATGAAGCCATTTACCACGGCGTTCCCGTTCTGGGACTGCCCCTCCTCTTTGACCAGTTTGACAACGTACTCCGGCTGAAGGTACGTGGGGCAGCTAGGGTGTTGGAGGCCAATTCACTCACCAAAGAAAACTTCCTAGAGGCTATAACAGACATTCTAGAGACTCCCTCATACCGTGAGAACATACAGCGTCTCTCACGGCTACACCACGATCAGCCAATGTCACCCATGGACACCGCCATTTTTTGGATTGAGTACGTGATCAGGAATAAAGGAGCCGCCCATTTGCAGTCAGTAGGTTTTAGTCTGCCTTGGTATACCTACTTCAGCCTGGATGTGGCTCTTTTATTAATGGCTCTCATTGCAGCCTTTGTCTGGGCTTCAGTCTCTGTGTTTAAGATTCTCTGCTGTCGAAGGTCCAGGAGGAAGACAAAGGCAGAGTAACTGATTATAACAGGAAATACATATATATATAATCTGATATACACTGACTTGTATATCACATCAAACATATTACTCATATTTATCAAGATTTCACAGACAGATTAGGTGACAGCTTCCATCTGACTACTGTGAGTTTAGCATCAGTTACACCTACTTCCTGTGTGACACAAAGTCTTTGCACAAAAAGGAACTTGCTCACATGGACTGTTGACAAATCTTCAAGAAAAGACACTGGAACACTAGATTATGCTATTTCTACTAAACATAGAGCAATATCTGTACAGGGCTCCTACCTT
This sequence comes from Pseudochaenichthys georgianus, assembly GCF_902827115.2. NCBI lineage: Eukaryota > Metazoa > Chordata > Actinopteri > Perciformes > Channichthyidae > Pseudochaenichthys > Pseudochaenichthys georgianus. Next base: position 12,904,663 of record NC_047520.1, on the reverse strand, counting down.
GCTGAATAAATGCATGTTATTACAAACACTCTGCAATGTATTTCATGTGCTCATATACCAAATTAGCGTCAATATAATATGTGCATTTTGTCATCGTTCTATAAATGTATGAATGCTATACTGTACATTTAAACATATTGTAATGGCAAACACACTTGAGTGTTATCATGAGATCACTTCCACACACACCAAACACACACATGTGAGATTGGGGTCTACACAATTGTTTTTGAAACAGCTACTTTTGGAAAAGGAACTAAATACCAGGTCAAGCAAGGACCCGAGCACTGAGGAGAAAGAATACTCACTGGTATTCTTCAACTATTTAACTTGTCACTAAACTATAACAGAGATGAAGATGTTTCACCGTGATATAGTCAAAATAATACAAGCCTGTTTGGAATCTTTCAAAGAAAAGTGAACATTGTTGTTGGGTCATTTGGCTAAATAGGGTTGTTTTTCCGAGAAAAGGTTAGAAAAGTCTAAGAGGCGATAACTTTCCATGTATAAAGGGTTGCATAATAACATATGGATTGTGCCCAGAGCCATCTTTGCCTTCATTCAGCTTTCTGTAAGTAAATACAAGAAGAAAATTCCTTGAAGCTTTAGAAATGATAATATAAGTTATAGCTTTTCTTTGGCAATTATCAGAGAAGTGCTCGACATTTCCTATATCTTCATAAAGCAAATACAAAAATCACAAAGTCCGTCAGCGATATGGTGATATTTGGGGGGGGGGTAGAAGGATGAAGCAATAAGGTTGTCAGTTTCTTCACTGTGGCGTCCTGTTTGATATTCGTTATGCAGAACTCTGACTATAACATTGATTCAGAATTGGGCTTCTCTTTGCCTAGTACTTCAGTTTGTTGGTGCTCAATGCTGGTGACGTTAATATGGCTTCTTCCCTATATTTCTATACTGTATGCATATTGTATATACAACGCCCTATGCCATGAAAAGATGAAAATGGAGTAGAAAACATTCTGCAACCAGCTTGGTCTAGAAGCAATTTATATGATGTCTCCCAGCTGAGGCCTTTTTTAAAGACACTTCCCCTGTAGTTGAGTGCGCAACATACAGCTGTTATCTGTCTCTTCATTCCAATGGGGTCTAGACAGGTCGCAGAGGCCTTAGCGCAATGCTCTGAATTAAATACGGGAAGTCATGTCTAAGAGTACTGTTTAGTTACAATTTTGGATGATTCAATTAATCAGAGATTGGTGACATTTTAAAGGTAACAAAGTGAGTGATTACACCCTCCTCCCTTTAGAACCACAGGGTAAAAATACTGCCGAGCTCCCATTGTCCCAACATAGCCATTCTTACCTAAAACAATTTCAATTGTGCAGAATTGTTTTTGTTCTACTTGTGCATGAGCAAAGTTCACCCTGGGTACATTTAAACCCACTCACTGTCCATACATTCACCACTCATTCACTTTTACGAGAATACATGTGTTTGTTCCAGCAGGCTGTTTTTGTGTGCTCTATTTCTGTGGTCTTAATCTCGTCCGTCAATCAACTCTCCTGCAAGATGCACAAGACAAACATGAAAAACTGAACTCTCTATACAGGAAAATAAATGACGACAGCATAGCAGAAGTGTTAATGTGTTTGATGGCACATAGCCAGCGAACGACAATCTAAAGGGCATTAGTGGACGCCGTATATCAGTTCCTTTCCTCACAGCTTATGTCCAAATCATCCTGTTTGGAATGAAAGAAGTGAAACATGGAGAAAGAGAGAGTATATGTTTTTGTCCTGGGGCAGAAAGGCGTGCTCCTGCCTCAGGATGTTGCTTTTAAAGCTGAAGAAGTAGGTTTCCTGTGGAGGAAACGATCACAGAATAGACTTGGTCCAGACACCGTGTTCCCAGCATTTCTTGATCAAGGTCACCCAGCTGCAGATCAGGCAGCAAGCTTTTATGGAACTAAAGAGGTGAGTGAAAAGTCTTTTTTGGAATTGCACGGTTTAGCTGCTCATGCTGCTGCTGATTTGAGAATGCTCTCTTCTATCTGCAGGTGTTTTATCCCCTGATGGATCCTGGATGCTTTGGAGAATGATTTACTGATGCCACGTAAGCTGACCTTTTCCACAGGAGAATACATTCATGAAAAGTATGCAATTGTCACATACCACATGCAACTAAGACTTTAGCTAGAGCAAATGAATGGGTATTTCTACAACTCATCATCCATGTCTGAGTAAGGTCAACTCCAGTTTCCTATGTCAGGTCCTTGACCAACAAAGACATGTCCAACGACAGCTGCAATCTCCCGTTAAACACGGACACATTTGGCCTGACCTGTATCTACGGCCTGATCTTCTCTTTGGGTCTCCCGAGCAACTTGCTATCTCTATGGGGACTGTACCACCTGGGTCGTTCAGGCGGAGGAGGCTGCCAACTGGTCTACATCCTCAACCTGTTGCTGTCAGACCTCCTGCAGCTGCTCACCCTGCCACTCTGGATCCTTTATCTCCAAGGTGGGCACCAATGGCCCTATGGCCAGCTAACCTGCGAGCTGGTGGGATACGTGTTTTACGTAAACGTCTACGCCAGCGTCATGTTCCTGTGCCTGATAGCGCTGGACCGCTGCCTGGCCATCGTGTACCCGTTGAGCAGCCGCAGGATACGGACTGTTAGGGTGGCAGCGGTGTCCGGTGTGGTGGTTTGGACCCTGACTTTTCTGTACTGTCTGAGCGGGCTGCTCCCATCAGTGTTTGACTCAGACAAACTGCTGTGTCTGGAGAAGTACCCCGTCAGCCCCAGATACGCCCACTTCAAGATCACCACCATGGCCCTGGGCTTCATGCTGCCATGTGCTATACTTGGGTGAGTAAACCCTATGTTTTGTAATGTTGTGTTTCAAAACCTGTTCACGTAAATGTTTTGTGGTCAAAAGAGTTGACCGTTTCCAAAGTACAAGAACTTCTTGGTGTCTGCACAGTTCAAGTGGTCAAATCTGTGCTTCATCAAAAGGGAAGCCAACTATTTATCATCTTCAAATTGTATTAATACAATAAAAAGTAGTTTTAACTGAAATGAAAACTGATACAATTAACCCAAACCCTAACTCTATTGTTGGTACGCTACATGTAGTCTACAAAGTATTTTTAAACATCATCCGAGGCGTGTCCCATGTCTCACCTGCACCACCTCTCGGCCTGGGTTTTAAACACTTTAGGGACACTTGGTTGACTTTACTTTAAAATATTTTCCCTCCCTGTGTGCCTACTAACCCGTGTGTATTTTATATTTTACATATTTGTTTTATATTTTACATATTTTATATCTTATTATATTTCATAGTTCTATATATTATGTTTTATATATTTTATACTTTATGTTATCTTGGAACATTTGGGTTGATGCGATTTTTATTACCAGCACTTGTTTTTAAAGCACTTATTTCACTAAGCACTTTTATGTATTTATTTATCATTTGTTCACACTAATTTTATCTGCATGCCGATTTTAAACAAAGTCAACATCTGTACTTTTAGCCAGATGTTTTTAACTTACTTACCAGGATGTTGTGGGACACAACCTCGGACACACCACTGGGGAACACCCCCTCGGGGGGGGGCTGGAGCACAGGTTTGAACCCTGCCACACACGCTCTGTGCTTCAGCCGCTGGTCTCTTCAATCACTTTTATTGCATTTTCTATATTTCATTAAAAAAAAATGTACACAGACCAAACAGGGCTTTTATAAAGTTCTATTGGTTTTATTGTAGGAGTTTTTAAACAAAAATATTTATCCGAGAGTCTATGGAGCACCGCACGTTCCCCAAGACCCTAACACTCATTATAGGCAATTGGTACAATGTCCATGGGGAACATAGAATTATTTTGTGAATTCTAAGTCTTTTAATATGCAACTCTGCTTCCCTTTAGCTACACATCAGCCCACATTGGGGTGACACTCCGACGATCTCCTTCCCTGTCTAACCATGAGCGGCACAAAATCGTGGGCATCCTAGTCGTGATCACCATCAACTTCATTGTTGTGTTTGGACCCTATCACCTCGTGGGCGGATACAGATTTGTATCCTTTCTGCTGACAGATGAGCCATGTGGATTTGAGCGGTCCATATTCCTCGTCTATCGTCTGTGCTACGGTCTGACCAGCCTCAACACCCTGCTGGATCCCCTCTTCTACATCTTCCTGTGCCCTGATGCCCGGCTAGAGCTGCAGAGATCCCTGCCCTGTTTGGGAAGGGGGCAAAACTCCCGCAAAAAGATTATCCTCAGTACCAGAGCTCAACCAGACAACAAGATAGAGACTGCAACTGGACATAATAATCTTCTAGGAGTATAGCTTGGATTTAACTAAAGAGCTGACTCAAAGCAAGTGTGCCACCCAGTGGAAGAGCATGATCACAGTGATGTTACCTTTTAATTTAGTCTTTTTTTATTCAGTTCAGTTAAGAGTTTCAAATCCAGTCTTTTGTGATTTTCCATACCCATTGTCACCTTACATTAAACATATAAGGCCATAATAAATACAGTTTCTGATTAATCTAGGAACTACATTTGCTTTCTAGCCAGTGTATGGAAATAGACCAACGAAGTTATTTCACATATTTGTTACTGTCATTTAAACAACAAATTCATGCTTTGTGACTTGTTTACGCTCAGGCCTTTCAAAAAAAGAATGGGTGTGAATCACTACGGAAACACGAGCATGGCTGTGGGTATATCATTACAAGATCTGTCTTTTCTCTTTTTTATTTATGTTTATATGTCAAAGCATTAAAACAAAGGAATGACATGTGCAGAATGCAATAATGGACAATTAAGATATATTTTCCTTATTATAAACACATAAGAAGAGCATAGTCTAACTTAAAGTGTTGCTTGGGTCATTTCCTGCTGCTACTGATAACATCTAGCAGGAGACACCTTATGTTTCCGTGACCCATAGTACAAACTGTTTTTACCAAGTGATACAAATTAACATATTTAGCAAGCATTCAAGTAAAAATAAGAAAATAATTCAGAACCCTGTATGTAATTGTGGAGGTTAAGAAATGCTATAATCACAAGTGTAAGTATTCAGTACTGACTGTAGAGTATTGCTTAATAAATCCTTATATTTTCTGTATTATAAAGATGTATATATCAGTCAGATAAAACTAAAAGTTTGAACAAATTGTTCACACACTTGAAGTACCATGCATTTCTAGACTAAAAGCCAGTATTCATACATTGTTAAATATAGCAGTGTATGTTGCCATTGCATACAAATACATCCACAAAAACTTGGTAGAAAGCATTGAGGACGGATTTAAAATGTAAAAGCACATGTTACACTTCTTATAATGTAAATTGCAACATCACTTAATCAGAACAACAACAGTCCAATGGATTTGACTCTACCTTTTGAAAAATAATGATAATTTAATCAGCACTTTCTGCTGATTTTTCTAAAATAAAAGCCTGCCAAGAGCTGAAGCATTTATACCAACTAAGCTTCCAGTTCAATTGGTTAATTGCATTTCAATTTAATGATGATCTATTGATATTTATTTGATTTATTATGGGTATTTGTTCATTATTCATTAACTTTTCATTTAATTCCAGCATATTGTCATGACTTGTGAATACATGTCAGTATTAGTGGTAAAATAAAACCTGCTTGCTATCCATCTCGACAAGGCTAGCTAAAAAATTCCGTTTCTAGATTATGTTTTAATTTGAGACATTTGTGCAAAAGTATCAACTGTAGTTTAACCTTGACAAAAAAAAAAAGCTATCCAAGTGGAAGTTACGTAATTAGGCATCGACTTGAGGTGAAAGGAAACTGTATTACCGGCGGAATTTGGTGAGTATAAAGGACTCTTTTGTTGTACTGACGAGAGTGATGCTTTGTAAAATGATTAACAATTAAGAGGTATAAGAAACAGCATCAAAGGGAATTTTAAACTATAGCACACGAAAAACAACAAATAAAAGGCCTGTCTAAGGCCTCATTCAAAAAAAGTTAGAAAAATGAGTAGGGAAACTATAAGAACATTTACGGTACACTTTCAGACCGTTCTGGGCAGTTTAGCAGGATTCCTATTCTACTCCGTGATCCTCCTCTTTCAGATACAAGGCTGTAAGAGCATTCGGCTTCAACACAATCTCGGTGGTGCTGATGGAGGTGCGAGCGGTGCTGCGGCGTCGGGACAGTTCTGCCAGATCCTCAGCCAGAACATTCTCCATCACCGCGCTCAGAGAGTGTCTAATCTTCTTGCATAGGTCAGGGCAGCTGAACACGTACAGGATCGGGTTGAGGACACTGTTAAGGAAGCCGATGGTTGCTGAAATTGGGAGGGCCCTGCCTGCGAATAGCTGCGCAGGATGCCCAGTGGGTGCCATCACCTCTACGATGATGAAGATGTGGTACGGAGCCCAGCAGAGGACAAAGCTAACCACCACGGCAATGACCAGCCGAACAAAACGAAAAGGACGTCGGGAGCCTCTGCGCACCAAGCCGATGTTGACGGCAGTATAGCTCAGGACGATGATCAGTAAAGGGATCAGGAAGGACAGAAAGAGCCTCATAAAGGCCAAGGCCTCCTTGCGCTGATTACACAAATGTACAAGATCAAAAGGTTCAGCAGGTAGGAGTCGAGCAAAATTGTAGTAACACAGGATCTTGCTGTTAGGGAGGGCATAGGTGTCACGGAATATGTAGAAGGGAACCGTGAAGAGCACAGCCAATGCCCAAATCACCCCACAGATCTTCCCCACGAGCTGGACGTTCCTGTAGTTCTGCGCCCAGACCGGTCTCAGCACAACCAGGCAGCGGTCCATAGAAATGGCCGCCAGCAGGAAGCCACTGACAAACATGTTGAGGAAGAACATGGCGGAATGGATGCGGCAGAAGGTCGTGCCCAATGTCCAGGTGTTTCCGCGGGCCATGTAGAGGGTGAAGAAGGGTAGACAGGCGGTGGCCAGCAGGTCGGAGGCTGCCAGGTTCAGGATCCAGACGCTGATGACAGAGCGGCGGACCTGGAAGCCCACTACTCCGAGGATGAGGATGTTCTCTATGATGCCGATGGAAGAGAACAAGCCATGGAGTGAAATGGTGAACATGTTCAAAGAGGTCATCGAGGACGTTTGGTTGGACAGGGTATGAAGGCTGAGGTTTGCATCCTGGCTGACATGACAGTGCATCTTGAAGGAAAATGTCTTGGTGTTTTGATGAGCTGATGTCCTTTAGCTTGGGCTTTTGACTTCACACTGGTGATCTAAAACAGAGAGAGACATTATGAGACTCAGTTCAAGGTAGTTCTATAAGAATACATTATCAGTTTCATTGAGTTGCAAAATCAGTTGAAGTTGTTCCTGAAAAGAGAAGTATGCATTCTCCAACGCAGCAGTTTTTCATGCTTCACCACATTTACATGCTTCTCTAACACAAGCAGAGGTGAGAGGAACTTGAATGTGTGAAGTTTTGCAGCTGGCTGTTGCATGCAAATGAAGTTTCATTTGAATCGGTTGTGAAACCTATTTAATGACTCCTGTATGTAATTAAAGGTTAATCAACAATCAATTAAGGCTTTATTGATCAGTAATAAGAGTTTAATTAGAAATGTATTTTTGTTGTTACTTTAAAATCAAAGCTGAGCTTATAGCATTATTACTTGGCTATAGTGCATTAATACATTATTAATTCAATATATAGTTATGTTAAATCAATATAACCAAACAAACAGCCAAACAAAATAAAATATATAAATATAAAATAAACAAGTGCACCCTAACCACCGGCCTGGTATCCATCTATAAATTCACTTTTTATGTGTGAATCTTAAGTTGAAGAGATACCTTTTTTTCCCTGTTTAAACCCAGTTGTGTTTGCAGTCTGTGTTGGTTCTGTATTTCTTTGCATTCTTATCTTTTCTATTGCCCACATCTATGGATGGGTATCATCTGAAATTGATCGATTCCGATTCCGATTCTGCTTATCGATTCCGGTTTTTATCGATTCCCCTTTTCGATTCCAAAATTGTAAAAGAAAGAGTTCAAATGTTTAGATAACAAAAATATCTTTATTCTTTTAAGCTTTAACTGACATTATTACAAATAAAAAAATACATGCAATACAAATGTATTATACAATAGCTGTGCTTTGTTTTAACTGAGGTAGCAGCAGGAAACCTACTGACATCATATAAGTCCTGTTCGAGAAAAGAAAAAGTCAGTCCGAGCAACAATAGGGTCCAAATGCTTGAATTAAAGTGCATTCAGTGCACAACACCTGGCTATTTTAAAGATGCGCAAAATCAGCATATCAGCCTTTTCTGGTAGTATGCATACGTTTTATAACAGTACCTGGCTTTTACTGTACAAGTACCCTACTATCGGGTACACACCTTGCATACCTAAATGACGGAACTTCGATAACCGATAATGGATGTAGCCCTTTGACAACAAATGCTGTTACCGCTCTGTGACACTCCTCCGTTTTTTCTTTGGTCAGCTTTCCTTTTAATGCCAAAGAGAACGGTGTGTCGTGGCTAGCTGTACCTGGCACTTCTGGACATGCAGGCGGCGGGGTACTAGTGCTGGCTATTGATGCCATACTCGGGCTCGGAGACCGCAAGCCATCAAAGACTGTACATTCTTTCATCTCGATGCCGTGCTGTCTTAAATGTTTGTTTAAATTAGAAGTGCAACCTGACGTACAAGCTATTAACTTGCCACAGGCATTGCACTTCTTTTTTAGTGTAGTGGTGCCACACTTTAGAGCGTTTACCGCGATCCATATTTGGTGTTATGAAGTGACTGACATGCTGGTATCTAAACAAATCAAACCACACGCTGCTGTTCCCTTGATGCGTGACATCGTCCCGTTACTACAGGTCCTTACAGATAGCTACGTAGCCTTAGCCTACGTCCATGCAGATATGTAGGCTTTGTTTGCAATACTAAAGGGTTAGTACACCGCGTTTAGGAACCGTTAACCAAAAATACTGTACTTTTTATGGGTACCCGGGAGTGTCCTGCACGGGTCTGATTTTCAAGACCCGCTCCCGCCCCGCACCCGCGACGTGCAATACCGAACCCGCCCGCTACCCGCACATATTGCCAATTAGTTCCGCAACCAGACCCGACCCGTCGGCACAAGATCCGCAACCCGACCCGAACCCGCATATTTATGCAGTGAAAACGTGCAATTATTAACACACGCAGTTGCATTTTTTTTTTTTTAAAAAGAGTGGGATGTTGCTTATTTTCTCCATCTAGGATGACACCACAAGCCTCCTAGACGTTGGATTTCGCTCTTGAGGAAGTGTTCACTAGCAGGAACACAACAGTGTGATGTTTGTACGTTTATTGAAGTAACATGTGAACAGGGTTGGGTTGTAACGGAATACATGTAACGGCGTTACGTAATCAGAATACAAAAATCAAGTAACTGTATTCAGCTCGCGTTACATTTGAAAAACGAGTAATCTGATTACAGTTACTTTCGTAAACCTGAAGTGAATACATTTTGGAATACTTATTGGAATTATTGATGGAAATATTTCCTCACAACATTTAATATTCATTATTAAAGGTACAGCCGAATCATCACAGCGCACAAAAACTTTTACCGCCGCAGATGGACCAAAAAAGGGAGCGAAAAAAAAGGGGCGGGTCCGCTCAGTGAAACAATAACAACGAAACATGGAGGAACAAAAGTCTGCGTTTAAGTCGTGTGTGTGTAGAGGTGTGTGTGGTTAAAACACATCAGCCTGCGGTCGCTCTTTAGCCTTATGATTCTGAAGGTAAACACAGCGAAGGCGGTGCGTGAAAGGCACTGCGCGCTCGTCTTCTGAGTTAACCCTCCCGCTGCCTCCTGTTGCTGCAGAGACTTCATGAAGTGAAGGAGGTTTTCCTTCTATAAAACAGCTGTGGGCAGCAGATACTGTGAGTGTCACGGACATGAATTCATAGATCAAGGCAGACTGGTGCACAGAGTCTCCTGTTTTGCCGATCCGGTGCTTAAACAAATATAGCTCTACACCCCTGGCCGACATGTCCTTAAAATGAAGTCCGAGTTCGACATTTTAATTAATGTCCTGCCAACACTGGCAGGACAGAAGGCGACACGCCCGTTCTAAGCTGTGTCCCTCACTCCTCACATCCCAAGCTGCATCCCCAAAAAGTGTATTATGTTGTTGCATCGTTTCAGATGTGATGTTTCAGTTGTGCTCTTGATAAGCCATTAAAACAGTAAAAACACGTTCAGTTTCCTTTTGCTTTTTGTGTCTCCTGTTCACCAAAACATACCCATCTGTGATGGAAAAAGAAAGTAATCCAAAAGTAATCTAAAAGTAATCTGATTACGTTTTTTAAAACACGTAACTGTAACTGTATTCAGATTACTTTCAGAGCCATGTAATCAGTAATCAGTAACTGATTACATTTACAAAGTAACCCTCCCAACCCTGCATGTGAATGATATGAGGGGGGTGAAGGGATGATCTGGGAGGACGACCTATGGTCCTTGCAGTGGGAGACTCAGAGTGGGGGTTCCGTCTCCGGCATGATCTGCGTGGGCTGATTACGGGCCCCACAGACGATACCTGGAATTAAGGTGTTAGTATACACAGTAGGGCTGAACGATATACCGTGTCATGGCGATAACCGCGATATGCGCAATATTCACACCGCAGGGACGTGCGGTTTTATTCATTTAAAAAAAAAAAAAGATACAAAAAGATACAAAAAGATAAATAAAGATACCCTTAATACTTATCGAAACTGCACATACAATATATCCGATGAAAGCTGAGACTCCACAGATTATTTAAGTATAGTATCTAAGCGATCCGATCTCGCGAAAGGGGAAGCAAACACAGACATCACAACACGTACCTTTACGGAGCTTTTAAGGAGATCGGCTCACCGTAGCTGTCAATCTGATCAAAAGACGTGTTCAATGGCATTAAAACGAGAAAAAACGCGGCTGAATCGGTTAATCCATAGGTTGATAATGTATCTGTGTGATAATTGTTTTCATTTATAATCCATAATTCTATTGTTATGTAAAAATCGGAGAGGAAAAGTTAGCTGCTAATGGCTCCACCAGAGTTATCGCAGTTTCCGGTCTTTGCTATGCGGCAGTCTAACACACACACATTACCAAATAAGGACTATGTGTGAGTTCCCCTCGATTCCATTGGCTTTGACAGTTAGAAAGAGATGTCACATGTCAAAATCCAACAAGGGGGGCCAGAGATATGGAAAATCCACCCAAATGGCCCCAGAAGAGGTTTTTTGTGTGCTAAATCTGTCTAAAAAGGTCAAATATCACTTGTTTTGCATCCATCTTGATACAGGGTACTTATTATATGTTGTACTTTGGATTCCTAAAGCTTTTAGTCTACTAACCCATCATCCAAGGGTAGTTTTCACTATATATAAGTACAAAATATTTTTTGGACGGACACTATAATTTACAGTTTTTTACCATGTTCAATCTGAATTTTCTTTAAAATAAAAAACATCTATATATATATATCCAGCGGAGCGGGGCCTGCTGTGATCTGATCCAGAATGATTGTCATTGGTGGTTTACTGTGCATGCAGGGGAAGTTCTACACACACCAACACATGAACAAATAAGGAGTGAGAGTGACGCGTAGCCAAAACCGGAAGCTGCATACAGAGTGTATGGCTACCATTAGCAGCTAACTTTTGTGCTCCAATTTTTACATACAAATTGAATTATGGATTATAAACAATTGCTTCAAAGCCACAGATACATTATTAACCTATGGATTAACCGATTCAGCCGCGTTTTTTCTTGTTTTAATGCCATTGAACACGTCTTTTGATCAGATTGACAGCTACGGTGAGACGATCTCCCATAAAAGCTCCGTAAAGGTACGTGTTGTGATGTCTGTGTTTGCTTCCCCTGTCGCGAGATCGGATCGAGTAGATACTATACTTAAATAATCTGTGGAGACAATACCTTCATCCTGTTAAATATAGTTGAAAAAAACGCAATATATACCGCAGGGGGGGGGGGAAATCGCGATGTCAGTTTTTTTCAATATCGTGCAGCCCTAATACACAGTATATAAACATGCACCGTTTAAATATAAATGGTGACGGGCAGAGGATGTTGGAATGAAGGGATGAGGGATGGAGGGATGGAGGGATGTAGGGATGATGGATGGATGTAGGGATGGAGGGATGAGGGATGTATGGATGGATGTAGGGATGAGGGATGGAGGGATGTAGGGATGATGGATGGATGTAGGGATGAGGGATGGAGGGATGAGGGATGGAGGGATGTAGGGATGATGGATGGATATAGGGATGAGGGATGTAGGGATGGAGGGATGTAGGGATGAGGGATGTGGGGATGTAGGGATTAGGGATGGAGGGATGTAGGGATGTAGGGATGGAGGGATGAGGGGATGGAGGGATGTAGGGATGAGGGATGTAGGGATGAGGGGATGTAGGGATGGAGGGATGTAGGGATGAGGGATGCAGGGATGTAGGGATGAGGGATGGAGGGATGTAGGGATGAGGGATGGAGGGATGTAGGGATGAGGGATGCAGGGATGCAGGGATGAGGGATGTAGGGATGTAGGGATGTGGGGATGAGGGATGTGGGGATGTAGGGATTAGGGATGGAGGGATGTAGGGATGGAGGGATGAGGGATGGAGGATGTAGGGATGAGGGATGTAGGGGATGAGGGGATGTAGGGATGTAGGGATGAGGGATGCAGGGATGTAGGGATGAGGGATGGAGGGATGTAGGGATGAGGGATGGAGGGATGTAGGGATGTGGGGATGTAGGGATGTAGGGATGTGGGGATGTGGGATGTAGGGATGAGGGATGTAGGGATGAGGGATGTAGGGATGAGGGGATGTAGGGATGTAGGGATGAGGGAGGAGGGATGTAGGGATGAGGGATGTAGGGATGAGGGATGTGGGCTGTAGGGATGAGGGATGTAGGGATAAGGGATGTAGGGATGAGGGGATGTAGGGATGAGGGATGTGGGGCTGTAGGGATGAGGGATGTAGGGATAAGGGATGTAGGGATGAGGGATGTAGGGATGAGGGATGGAGGGATGTAGGGATGAGGGATGTAGGGATGTTGAGGGGAGGGAGGGAAGAAGGGATGGATGGATGTATCGCTCGGTGTGAGTCGGAAGGGGAACTATATGGGTAGAAAGGGAGAGGGAGAGTGGGTGGGTTGAAAGGATGGAGACGAGCAGTGGCCGGAAGTTTTGCCGGATATAAATAGGGGTGGCCGTGGTTCGAGGTGGAGTTTTAGGCGTGGCCATGCTCCTGAACCTATGTTAACATTTTAACCTCATTTATTGAAAATGCTGTATTCTCCGCTAGAGAGCTTCACCTCAGCCATTTTGAATGTGACGCGCTCAGCAGCAGATTGATGCGCTGCAGAGGTTATGATTATGCGTGGTCCCGCGGGGGAGAGGTCTAAGGATTTAAACACTAAACTAAATTATTATAATTTTAATATATTTATTATGCAACACCCGCGACCCGACCCGCAACATCTTTGTTTTACCCAGAACCGAACCCGGAAAAAAGGGTTTGAAAAAATACCACCCGCGAATCACTTTTTTTGCGGGTCACCCGTCGGGTACCCAGGACTCTGGTACCCGGTACCCAGCATTTTCTTATCGGTTCTCATCTAACCGAGTTTCGGTTTCCAACCCTACCCACATCCTCCCCTAGATCCTGTTAAATGTACCTGTTAGTCTTTCTAATCGGATCATATAGCACAACATGCAAATATTTATAAAGCAATACACTCAAACATCATTTCTGATATATTTTTCTTGTAGGTTGCTAAGCATGGTCTATATGGAATATCCTGTTAAACACAGCCTTCACATTGAACAAAAAAAGTGTAATGGTGACTAGGGTTGGGTACCGAGAACCGGTTCCGGTTCGGAACCGGTTCCAACATTTTGATTCCAACGGCATCATTTAGAAATGTGAATTTCGGTTCCGCTTTTCGATTCCTGAGGAAATGTTTCTCGCCGCTCTCCGTAGCCTCCTGTGTGACTGCGGTGGGGCGGGAAATGTAGCGTTGTATCTACATTTCCTACAGTGTAACCTGAGACCAGGGCCGGCCCGTCGCACTGGCATTATAAATGTTCGCAGAGGGCGCCATATCTGTGGAGGCGCTGCGCTGACAGCTCTGGGAGAAAAAAAAAATGTTTTGACCGTTGGTGCTCATCCTAATTTTCGGCCTTGATGTAACAACATTCATAATTAAGTAAATGTAACACCCTTTTCACCCCGGCTACACGTTTCATTTGCCCTGTACGATGGGCGCTGCAAGTGATGAAAATGGGGGATGTTGGCTTATCTGGCGCCCGCAGCTCACAGCCAAAGTGCGCGTGAGCGAGGGAGAAAGGGAGGGTGCACTGGAACCGGCGCTGTTGTTATTAGCATCTGGTGCTAGCTGCGCTAACGGAAGAAGAAGATGTTTCTCCAATGATGTGGAGGAGAGTCCTCTCCAGTCAGACTGAGAGGCTGATAACTTCAGCTCAGTGAGGTAAAGGACTCTGAGGGTTTAGATAGTTCACTTTAGTCTAAGTTATCTCAGTGGGTCTCAAACGTTTTGATCACAATGTATGTAAACACATATTTCCATGGCTCTCCTTTATAATGATTGGGATGAAACAGGTTTGAAATCATTCCAATGAAAACTATAGGACAGTAAACCAGACATATCGTTTTAAACTGGAGATAAAAAAATATGCATAAATAAAATAGTAAAATAAGATATGAATGAACAACAAAAATAAAATGCGTTGTATTTGTTATTTAATTATTAAAATGTAAACCGATCTTTTTCATATGGGTGTTTAGAGTTGTACCCCCTAGATCTAGTCTCTAGTAATTCTGCATGTGCACCAGATTGAAGCATTTTACATCAAAATGTTCAAACATTTCTTCCCGGTATGCCTGAGAGGCAGATATGCTTGTTTTTCTCAACAAGAACTGTTTTTAAAAGTTGGACTGTTGCACTGTTGTAGCTTCAGTGGTTCTCAGGTTACAGTTACATAGCAGTGAATATAAACAGACTGATTAATGTGAATATTACTTGAACTAACCTGTGTAAAAGTTTCTCGAATAAATGTAATTTTTTTGGTGGAAGAAGCATGTATCATTTTTTTACCCTGCCCCTCAAAGAATCGGAATCGAGAACCGTTAAGAACCGGAATCGAAAAGTAGAATCGGAATCGGAATCGTGGAAATTCAAACGATACCCAACCCTAATGGTGACACATTACACTAACTGCCTGGCCCTTAGTGGTTTCTGCTACTGACTCAAACTCTGCAAATGCGGAAAAAAAAACAAGCATTGCAAAGAGAATTTAAAGTTTGTCATTATATGTTTTAATTGTCCTTTGTCTATAAGAAAGAATCAAGCATTTGCAATGTTCATCCATTTGACATCACTCTTTCGAGACACTAAGGCTTCTCCCTTTCCCCTTGTGTTGAGATTTTCCTGCAATTTTTTTAATAAATTCTTACCTATTCCTATGTCTCTGGCAGGTCCGATGAGATCTCTTTCATGTTGTGTTACTACATGACACAGCACCCAGCACTGGCCTCATGGGCGTACATGCACAGTAATAGGAAGTCACAAACCTCAAAAGGAACCTAAAGTGCTAAGTGTGAAACCAACTTAATTTGACTCAACCTCTAAGAGTCCGGTGTTTGTTATAAATAAAGCTCTGTGGTCTCTAATAAAACTGATGAAGAAAAAGTTTTATTTGGTTTTCAGCCTCATAAAAGTGTCTCATGGCCTTCAACCTACCTCTACCAAAATCACCTAAATGACATGATGTAAGAACAACAAAGGATTCTACTGTGAATAGAACACACTGACGTGGATATAAAATGACAGGAAAGAAACACAATTGTGATCATACACAATAATAATAATAATAATAATATTGAAGATTAACAATTACCATCTAGTCTATAAATAGTTAGCAATTAACATAGCAAGGTATCAAAAGCGTTAGATAATACTTTTCTTTTCTATTTCTCATTATTTGGTTTCAGGAACGGCATGTAAAATATAGCTTTATACAGTAACTGTGTAAAGACAAGTCATAATTGAATTTTGTATAGTTGGGATGTCAACTTCAAGTGTTTGTCAAAGATGAAGAGAGAGCACGGTTTATGACAACAGATGATAATAGAAGCAGGATCTTTTCAGAGTGGTTCATTTGTCTTAAATGTGTTACCTAAATAACACATTTTTAGTTCCATCTTTCAAAGTTGTTTACAATCTTAGATTTAGTGTTTTGCAATATTACGTAACTCGTTTTTGTAACCTTTTTATCATCAAAAACATAATAAAAAAAAACATAAAAAATAGAAGAAAACGGAAATACTCATTCGTTAAAAATGTATACGTGCATGACTTGTCTAAATGTACTCAGTTACTGTCAACCACTGAGGTTAACACACTCACTTTTAAAAGCATCAATCTATTCTAAATAAATCTTGCTATGACTTGGCTTTATTTTTGCAAGATATAAGTAATTATATGATTAACTATATTAGGAGTTGTCTACAGTGCTCGTGCACACAGTTTTAACATAATGCTCAATACCAAAAGGAACGGAAAGCAGAAGTTACCAAACATAAGAGCGAGAGAAGCTGTCACATGACGAAACGCGATGTGCCAATCATTCCTTTACAACGTTACCACCAAATACACCCATCAGGCTTCATTGTGTTGCATTCAAGGTTTACACTGACATCTGCTGACCCACCGCGGGGTATTGATACAGTTCTCCTTTTTCTAGGCTTCCTCACTGAGAAAAGCATCAAAGCTATTGCGTGCATTTTCACATCCTCTTGCTCTCTCCTATTCTGTTTCTTTTTTTCTTGTCTCATTTCTTTCTAAATGCGTGATACCGGCTTGTTTATATGGTGACTGAGGAAGTTACAAAGCCACACGCACTTCTGCTTGTTGTCCCGTGATGTTTGTTGTTAGGTGTCTGTGTGTGTGTGAGATAAAGGAAAGAGACTTGACATACTACTTAGTCATTGACAGTACAAACAAAAACATCTCTCTGTTGTTTTTGTAATGTGGAAACATGCAATTTATTAACTCAGTTGATTCCACATGACACCAAGGGGTTGGCCTTGGCAATAAAGAGCACAATTATAGAGGGGAAAAATCACATTCCTTAGCAAATTTGGAAAACAGTCAGTGGCGACTCGTCATTAGGGGCAGGCACAGCCCCACCTAGTGTCAGCAGAAAGTCATTCAAATAATAATTCCTAAAAAAATGCAAATAAATGCAAAAGAAATACATCTTAAAATATATTTTAAGATCATGTTTAATCATCTGATTCGTCTGTACATTGCTGTTTTAGTCTATGTTCTAATTAGTGTCTACAGTGTGCCTATTGAGCCGTTTTGAGCGACGTGGGCCAAGCCCCGATCTAGCCCCTCTCTCTCACTGTCTAAGTGAATGGGTGCTGTATTTTTCTATTCAATGTGTGCAGCAAAAAAATAATCACCATAGGGGCACTGTCCTGACATACCTACCAATCGTCATCTCATAATTCAGAGAGCTGATTGGCTGTAAGTACGTGTGCCGCGAAAATAGTAGTTGTTTGTGAAGAGGAGACGAGAGAGAGCAGCGTATAGCGATTCAAATCAGTAAAACGGAAAGAAAATGGATGAAGTTCACCATCTACTTCAGCTTTGGTAAGTTCATTTTATTTTATTGCCTATAGGCTATTGCTCTGCTGGATCGATTTATATTGTGACCTCGGTGATGAGTGTCTGTGTTTTCTTGTTTTTTACCCCCCCCCTCTCTCTATCGGAAACATGGATAGCCTACAGCTATTTGTTTGCATGTTTAAAAAAGCACCAGGAGCTTATATATACACATCTAAGTTGTTCGTGACCCTCCACTTTTGTACATATAAAAACGCCACTGAAAATATGGGGATATGGTACAAAAAAAGAATAATAGTAAATTAATCTATCCGTTTCAGATACTCATGAGTCATGACTGACAATGTGTCACAACAAACCTACAACTGAACCACTTTTCAAGCTAGATATCAAAAACAATATTGACATGGGGTCTTTGAATGCAACTTCAAAACCTCATTTCTGTAATTGTAAGGTAGTCAAAATATAGGGAAGAGTGAGTGCATATCCAGGTCACACAAAATATTAAAATGTTACTGTATGTTGCCAAATGTTTCCATTTGTGATGCATTTCTTATCTTCAGAACAAATGAAGAAAAGGGATGATACCATATTTGGTAATTACAAAAATTACGTGGAGTTCCTCAAGGCTCTGTTCTCGGCAGTATGAAGCCTCATTTCATGCACACAACTGGCAAATGAGTGCACCAGCCTGATGCCCCTTATACATCTAAAACACATCAAAACCACAGTGTGACATATTTAGCCGAAAAGGAAAGATGTTCTAAAAAGATTGGCTGTTAGCAAGGGTTAACGAACCAATAATAACATCAATCGAAGCGTTTTCACTTCCGTTAGAAGAAGTATTGACAACCACAATTCTGAAACACCTGGGTCACTCAAACGCGCCTTTTTTCCGCTGACGGCGTTAAAAATTCACCTCAAAACTTTTACTGAAACCTCCATCACACTGGAAGAGTCTGAACAACGGAGCGTAAAGGATGTTCAAGATTTATGTGCTCTTAGTTACACTCTTCAGAGCCTGTAAGTGTTTTTTTACTGAATCTTACATTTTGAAATTGTGATGCATGAGATTTTAAAATGTGTTTAAAGTGATATGGTAATTGGTAATTAACTGTTAATTAATTAAATGGTAATTAACTGTCTGTATTTCAGATGGCGCTCTGCTCTACGCTGAACCTGGACAAAATGTGACTTTGAAGTGTTTCTATACCTCGATTGACAACAACCTGTGTTGGTACAAGCAGGTACCAGGGAGGCAACCTAGAATGATATCCTCTGTCTACATACATGCAAGGAACAGCAATGTATTTTACAACGAGTGTAAAGACGAACGCTTTGCAGTTCACACTGGATTGATGTTCTACCATCTGAACATTTCGAATGTCCAGGACTCGGATTCAGCTATATACTACTGTGGAACAACCAGTGGCGTAGTCACTGAATTTGACAACGGAACTTTTTTGGTTTTGAAAGGTATTTTATTTCTGATTAAGGACAGTAAACAACTTTTTTTCTGTGTCCTCAATTTCATAACCCTTTCTGTCAATTTCTACATTTCAGAGTCCAGTCTCAGGTATTTACTCCAGCAGCCGGAGTCCGACTCTGTGAAGCCTGGAGGCTCTGTTACTCTGAACTGCACGGTGCACACTGGAACCAATGACACAGAACAAAGTGTTTACTGGTTCAAAAAGGAGAAGTCAACAAACTCCAAACATGTGGGAACTATGTACATCCACACAAACGGCAGCAGTCAGTGTGTGCAGAGCCTGGGGTCCGAGTTTCCTGCGTGGAGCTGTGTGCACAGTTTATCAAAGCAGAATGTAAGCCTGTCTGACGCTGGGACGTATTACTGTGCTGTGGCTTTATGTGGAGAGATAATCTTCGGGAAAGGAACAAGACTGGAGGTTGGAGGTGAGCGCCATTTAAAAAAAAAAATTAAGCCATTTCTTTTTACATTTTTAATTATTTTATGTTTTACAGAGAAACGGCAAGACATCTTCCCTCTCTTGGTGCATTGTATGGTTGCAGCTCTGATTGTGTCTGTTATCTTGAACATCATCGTAATCGGTATCCTCTGCAAAGTGTCAAGGAGAGAAAACCTTCATTCTGGAGGTACATTTTATTATTATTATTCAGTTTTTCATTTTGTCGGTTTTCAGAAAAAAAAGAGGAAAGATTTTTGCTAAATAACTAAAATGACTTAAGTATATTTTCTTAGTTTTACCCAGCCACGCAGATATTTGTGGTGTTTTCCCTGGTTTTGAGGTATCCGTTTTGAGGCATTTGTCTCTAAGAATTGTATTTGTGTTGTTCATAGCATTTAAAAAATAACGTATCTCTTTTTCAACTAGTTCAATATTAACACTGTCAATTTGTAGGGGTACAAGAAAAAAAAGTTCAGAAACAATGTAAAATTGTCATTGGATAATCCACACACCTCATCATTTAGGTCAAGGGTCCAATTAATTACATTGTTTGGAATGTAATGACTATAACATTTGATTTTTTTATTACAGGGGTGTCTCCCCCCCACACTTCGGTCGCAGAATACACTCCTAACATTGAGGTAAGCTCTAAAGATCTTCCAAACATCGATCATATTTAATTATAAACAGCCACATTCCATAACTATAAAGGCATAGTATCTGTTTTCTATAATTGAGTTCCTTATTGTCTACAGAATCAGGAATCTAAAGATTTGGAGTACGAAGCTCTGGATTTCAAAACGATGCGAAGCAAGAGCAAAAGAAAGAGAAGCACAGAGGATGAGACGGTTTACTCTACAGTAAGACTGACCTAAAGTGACCACACTTTCTACACCTTTCACCGACTCCTGCCATCATGGATTTTATTACATTTTATAAGAGCAACTTTTGTGTTTTAAACATTCTTTAAATCCTGTTTATTCATTACTGTGAAATTTAAAGTGTCCTCATAACCCTAACCCTCTTATATGTATCAGGAATTGAAATGAAATAAGTGAAAAATATCATTATTTCTTTTTTAAATGCAGTGGATTAAAAAATTGTCTTTATTTCCTCTTTTTATAAATAAACGTTTTTATTACCGCTTTACTTGTATGCATTTGATATTGTATAACCATGGATGGGAACATACAGAATGTGCTCTTCTAATATCAGAGTAGCACATGATAACAAAGGCCCTACGTAGCTGTACGTGACCGGATGTATGATTACCTAGAAGAGCATCAGGACTGTTTTAGGCATATGCTAGCTATGTGACAACGATTAACATGATGATTCAGCCTCTATGGAGATAGATATATGACTGACATGTGTATTGCTTACGCAGGCCTTAGCTAATCTGAAATAAGACTCAGTATACCTCCATCGGGTGACTGTCACACTCTCTTGTATATAAGCATCTGAAGGACACTGTTCTGGGTACTATTTGTCCCATGCAGCTCTGTGTGTGATGACTACTTCCATTTTTGCAAGGATAATAAATACATGTATCCTGATATTGAAGACCAAGCAGGTGACGAGTGATATTTTTCTAACAACCATAATAGTTGATCTTCCATGACTTGAGTTACCTTACCCTGTTTAAATCTCTGAATGTGGCTAAAGAGGTATCCAAAAAAATGAAGCATTGCATTTTTATAAAGTAAGGATGCTCAAAAGAGAAGAAATGTACAGTCAATGTGAAACGACAGTCGGAAATACTGAAACTTTAAGACCCAGTTGTATTTCTTTCAGATTTTGAAAAGCTCCAGAGTGACAGAAGACATTATCCAACTTTTCCCCCAGATTTACATTGAAACTAAACTCTGTGGATTCCACGGTTAAATTCAACATTAGGCCTGTTGCTTCATTTCAGTTTGATGTATGCAGTTAAGCTTTTGGTCGGTAGGGAGCAGTATTCCTCCTACTGTATGATTCTTACACTGTTCCACCATTTTGCTTATCTGGTCAAACATCAGTTACAGATCGGCGTGACCACAAGAAAGATACGATCTGAAAGTTAAGTTTAAAGTGCACACACCACAAAGACAGTGCATTTTCAAAGACACATTGATTTGTGTGTGTTCCCCCCACAGACTGATATATTTAGAGTTATTGTTTTGGTAACCAGACATACTTTTTGTTTAGACCCAGTGCACCATATTTAGCATGACAGCAACACGTTGAGTCACTATGCAATCAGAAATCCTCACTCTGATGGTTTTTAGAAGATACGTTTGGTCAAAATAAACATTTCGTTTTTAATTTTAGCTGCCAAATGTCCTCAAGCTTTGAATTATCTAACTATGCATACTTATTATTTATCATATTATAATGACTAAGTTTAGAACTTTTGTAGAAGTTTGCCGTTTTGTCCAACCTTTGACTTTTTTCTCTCAAACACTCATTTTGTGATGTGTTTCTAAGTACTGCTACTCACTGAGAAAAAAGAGAAGAAAGGAAAAGAAAGTTCCCGTTCATGGTCAGCTCGCTCACATCGAGTTCAATCTAAGTGGTTTTGTTGCCCTCCCCTCCCGACAAGAAATGTGGTTGTATTCACAATGACGCCTTTACTTCTTACTTCTCATGTACTAAAAGCCAATACTTACAGCCACAGTTCATACAAATAAATAGATACAGATGAAAAGGCGCTGGTACATCTAACTCAAAGGTTAGATGTACCAGGTTGGTCGCCTTTACTTTCTCTTTTCTACAAACACGTGTTATTTTATTCTAACTAAAGGTTGTCTTGGTGTCTCTGCTTTTGATATATATTTTGATAAATATAAAGAAATATACATGCAATGTGTATCTACTCAAATACCACTTTTGTTAAACAGTGCATAAGTACAAAGGAAGTATATCTGTTCCCAATTGACTTTTAATGCCAGTATTGAAGTGGTGGAAAAATGAAGTATTGCCACACAATGCATTGGCTGCCCAAAGTGGTGCTTTAGTAACCAATCATAGTGTTCCTGACCTATTTCAAGAGTTACGACAAACAAACAAATAAATGTAACTCTACTGTTTTTATCGCTTCAACATTTGGTGCAAAACCACAGTCAACAAATATATGTGAAGAGTGAAAACTGTGGTGGTCATATTAGATTAGAATAGAGAACCGCAGTGACGCGTCCTAAAACCCGGAAGTAAACTTCTTCCGGTTCCTTCGTCAAAAACCAATGCAATTTCTCCATAGGATTTTGGAAAATAGCTCGAAATAAGGTCTGTGGTTGACACACATTTAAGAGAGGGATCACATTTTGTTCAGCCGGATAATCTCCACATGTCAACCCTACTTTTATAATTTTTCAATCATAAATCTAGTCACCAGAAGCAAAATGCTAACGTTATGCTATAAACGAACTACAAGCTAGTACAGCAGCAGGGTCGCACGACTTCAACGTCACGCCAAATTAAGATCGTTTCAACTGACTTGTACTGAAACTGCACTTTGAACACTTTAAATATATTATTAACATTTTAAACTGTATACCCCGGTTATCTAGGCCATTTTTTTGTTTGTTTAATGTATACCACGTTTATCTAGGCCCTTTTTGTTTTGTTTTATGTATACATCTCACACTGTGGGAAACGATATTTATGGATGTATAACACATGTAGAATTGTTGACAATAAAGCTGACTTTGACTGCCGCGTGCTTGCATATTTTAACAAAGCTTTTCATTTTAGCCACACAGAATTTAACTAGAAGTCATGGCTGTCAATGACCAGTCTGATATCGTTTTACAAAGATGACAAGAAGTGTAGATAGAGGAGAGAACCACTACAAGTCAGGACACGTACAGCAGTGCAGCCGAGATGAAGGTGTGCTTACCGGTGTTGTCAGGGCTAGCATGAGGGACAAGGTTTATAGTGTCGGTGAGTAGTGATAGCAAGAGTACCGTTAACCTAGAGTTAATTTATTCACATTAGTGACATTAATTCCCATCAACAAATCCATTTTATGTGTCACATGAAATCTTTATTACAAATATTACACACCAGAAAACACAGAAATATCCCTGAAATAAACATACAGTAGGCTATAAACAATTAAAGGGATAATTGGGAAGGCATTACAAATGTAAATATATTTTAAATAATAAAACAATCCCACCACCACAGGTATCAACAGGAGAAGAGGGAATTCTCTCCACAAATTGTGAATGCCCACGTGGAGAATGTAAATGAAGTCATGCAGCTGCATTAGCCATCTTTGCCATCCACAATTTCAGCTGCACTGACACCCGCTGTCAGTGGAAGAAGCCAAAGGAAGCTAAATACACATTCAGTGGAGTAGCTATTTCCTCCAAACCAATAACTCATTCAACCCGCTGACAAGAGAGCCCACCTCCGAAGATCGTGACTGGCTGAGGGACAGACTCTGGGGCAGGTTCTCAGGAATTTCTTCAAATCAAATCAAATCAAGTTTTATTTATATCGCACATTTATAAACGATTTTTGGTCGAGCCAAAGTGCTGTACATATAATAAAATTAGCCTACAGTAGAGACACTTTACAGCAAATACAACAACACAGATTGTTCAGAATATCAGTATGAGAAAAACGACACCCTCTGTCCTTAGACCCTCACATCGTACAAGGAAAAACTTCCAGAGAAAACTATAGGTTACTTACGTAACCCCAGCACTCAGAGTAACATGAAGTGAGATGTCTCACTATGGGATACACCTCATCGCGGAGCAAACAGAAGCATCAATCTCATTATGCCAATCCTGATGGCTGGTGATATTGACGTCAGCGTCAGGGAATTCACCCCCTATAAGTAGCTTGCGCCACGACTCATGCGTCATTCAAAATAAGCACCTCTTCTCGCTTCACCATAGCAAGGAGGGCCGTCTGGTGAGACATCTCACTTCATGTTACTCTGAGGACTGGAGTTACGTAAGTAACCTATAGTTCTCATTCATAACACTCCGTTCGATGTCTCACTATGAGAAATTGTAGCTCCCGTATTGTCAAACGAGCTTATCTCGAAAATCACCAAACCAACCAGAACTTTAACAGGTGGAGCTCTGACTCAACCAGGTTCCCAGCACTGCGTGAGTCACACTGGGAGTAGAACGTCCAGCCTGTTAAGAGGCGGACAAAAGTGAGCGGCGAGGACCAGCTCGCCGCTTGCACCAATGTCTTGGATGGGAGACATCCTGGACAGAGCCCAGGATGCAGCCAGACCCTGAGTCGAAAGAGCTCGCGGACCCGAGGGTTCCTGCAAACTCTGACTCGTATGGTCAGAGTTTGTGGTACCAAATGTGGTACCTGAACCAACCGCCTTAAGATAAGGGCAGGGTTGGGCTTCAACCACACTCTGTTTGCCCTGAGGCGAACTGAGTGCATGAAGACTGTACAGATAGTGCATGAGTGCCACTGGCTCGCTTGGCAGCTGCCAGGGTCAGCTTCATGTCACACTGTATTCAGATTGTACCACTCACGGGCCAGGCCCATAGAGCCAAACGCTCTGGGTGTGGGTGAAAGATCGCCCCCCCCACTTGGGACAGTATGTCCCTGCGTAGTGGGAGCTGCCATGGCTGCCCGCACAGCAGCTGATATATCTCCGCTAGCCAGTACATAGCTGGCCAGTGCGCAGCTATCAGAATAAGTGTGTGGCGTTGCTCTCTCACTCTGGCCAGAGTTGGGGGTATCAGAGCCAGGGGTGGGAACGCGTACAGAAGGCCCGGGGGCCAATCGTGCGCGAGTGCATCCATGCCTAACGGTGCATTTAGATCGCGCATCGAAAAGAACAACTGACACTGAGCGTTGTCTTTCGAACAGATCCACCACGGCTCTGCCGTAACGCACCCACAGCTGGCTCACAATCCTTGGATGTAGAGTCCAGTCTGCATAAAGTGGTATACCTCTGGACAGTAGATCTGCCCCGAGGTTCATCACTCCCGGTACGTGTGTCGCTCTCAGAGAGAGGAGACATCTACCGCTCCATAGGATCAGTTTGCGCGCCAGTGTGTGTAACTGGAAAGAACCCAAACCCCCTTGGCGGTTAATATACGATATTGTGGTCGTATTGTCTGTCCTCACGAGGACGTGATGTCCCCTGAGGAAAGGCAGAAAGCATTTTAGGGTGAGAAACACCGCTAAAAGCTCTAGGTAATTTATGTGCGCCCGCTGGAGGTCTCTGCTCCAGAGACCCCTCACCGGGCGACCTTCATAAATACCTCCCCAACCTGTCAGACATGCGTCCGTGGTGACCACTTTCCGTGAAAGGACAGCACCTATAGGCACACCTCGTACTAGAAAAGTTGGGTGCAGCCAGTGGCACAGTGCCATTACGCATTTCACAGTAACCATCACTCTCCGCGCGCCATGGCGGGGTTTAGTTTTAGTGCGGCCACCCAGCGCTGAAAATCCCTCATGTGTAAGCGTCCCAGTCGTATGACCAGGATGGCTGATGCCATGAGCCCCAGCAATCGCAGGCATGATCTGAAGAGAACATGTTTGCGCAGCTGGAAAAGAGCGAGACAAGCTCTGAAAGCGTTCTCTCTTTCCGCTGACACGCGAGCTGAAAAGGGCACCGAATTCAGGCGTAAACCCAGAAAGAGTATAGTCTGCGCGGGGCACAACATGCTCTTCTCTGTATTTATTATGAACCCCAGGTTGAGCAGGTGTTTTACGAGGACATTTGTCTGCGTAACAGCCTCCTGCTCCGACTGTGCGAGAAGCAGCCAGTCGTCCAGGTAGGTCGCCAGGCGAATATCCTGTTGTCTTAACGGGGCTATCGCGGCTTCCGTACATCGTACACACACCCTTGGACTGAGAGACAGACCGAAGGGGAGTACTCTGTATTCATAACAGATCCCCTGAAATGCGAATCTCGGATATTTCCTATGTGGATAATATACTGGGATGTGAAAATACGCATCTTTCAGGTCGACTGATGTAAACCAGTCGTCTTGTCGCACGAGACGCAGCAGAGATGTGAGAGTGAGCATTCTGAACTTATATCTTTTTAGATATTTGTTCAGAGCCATCAAATCAAGTATTGGCCGAATTCCGTTCCCTCCCCGTTTGGGAACGAGGAAGTACTTGGAATAGAAGCCGCCCTGACTCTGCTCGGCGGGTACAATAGATATAGCCCTCTTTTCTAGGAGTGAGAGAATCTCTCTCTCCAGAATATGGGCTGACTCTCCTCGGGCCTGCGAATGCAGAATGCCCGAGAAGCGAGGGGGGGTGAATTGGAGTCTGTAGCCCCGTGTTACGGTCTTGAAAACCCAAGCAGATGATGTGAGCATCTTCCACTGCATGCTCCTTAGAGCCAGTGGAGATGTCACGTCTCTTCCCCTCTGAGTCTCTATTTGTTGTGTTATAGGGCCCTCTAGTGTCTGAACACAGTGGTGCCCCTTTTCGACAATCCCCACCGACACTGCGCATGCGCATGACAGTGGTGCCTTCACAACCCCAGCCGGCACTGCGCATGCGCGTGACGGTGGTGCTCTTAAAGCCCCAGCCGGCAATGCGCATGCGCGTGGCGGTGGTGCCTTCACAGACCCGCCTGTAATCCGCCTTTTAAGAGATGCCGTAGCTACTCTCAGAAGGGGGACAGTTGACGGGCTGTTTATTGGTTTTATTGTTTTTCTTTTCATTTTTTTGAGCTGCGCCCTCGGCCTGAAGCCTGGATGAGTCAGCGGCATATGTTTTATGACAGCAAAATCAACAAATGTGTGACTGTGAAGAAAATATTTTAATGAGATCTGTGCATGGGAGACTTTTAGTGTTTTCCCTATGTGTCCTGTTTGTAATTTACACAGGGCAAAGGCCAAGAGGACCTGCCTTCCTGTCGGGGAAGTGTGACTAAATGCACAGATGGCTTTAACAGATCAGTCCTTTGTTTCAACATGTGTGATATCGATTAGGATGGAAAGCGCGCGAATATAGGCCACTCCTATATTATCTGTGTAGAATTGCGCTGTGCTGCTGTGTAATGGGCAGTGTTGACTAGGTATCTGTATGATGCAAGTTGTGTCGATATCTTGTAAACGCTCCCGGCCGTGACTCTCAATAAACTCTGGTGTTTGATTTAAAGCGGATTCCAGCTTCCATTTCTTTCATCACATTGCGGATCAGAAGTTTCTCTCACAGTTTCTCTCACAGTGACATGTGTTTGTGCGGACTTGAGGATGGTGTTGAGGCATCTTTCGAGGCGGCGGGAACACATTTAGAGCTGGGGAACCGTGGACTTCCAGCTCTGTCACAGAGGGGAGAAGGAGGGGCTGTCACGCCGCTCGCTTCTTCTTCCTCAACTGCTGGCCGAAATTCTGGGTTGACTGCGCCTGAGCTGCAGCCGGAACCGGAGATTTTCTAGGCCAGCTCGCCCTCGTCTCCAGCCTGGGCTGGGGACTCGGCGGGCTGCGACCTCTGCGTCTTCGGTGCTTTAAACCGAGCAGGGTTCGAGGCAGCTTGGGCGAAGGACTGCTGCTGCGAAGGACTGCTGCTGCGAAGGCAGCGGCTGGACCCTTCGAGGGAGGCAGAGGTGCTCCTTCTCGTCCTCCTTCTTTTTCGACTCACACCTCCTTTGCATGGAGGCAAGAGCGGAGCCGAAAATTCCCTCGGGAATGATGGGCATATCCAGCACATCCTCCTTTTCCTGGTCTGGGAGGTTGGTGAGGTTGAGCCATCTCGCTCTTTCCTGCACCACCATGATCCCCATTGCCCGTGGCCTGGACGGCGCAGCATTGGACACGGAGACAAATGTCCGTGACGGCTGCCATCTCATCCAGAGTGGCTGCCCCCGGGTTACCCGACAGGTCCTCGCAGAGCTCCGCTTGGGAAGCGGTTAGCAGCGAGGACACATTCAGGGCCCTGGCGGACAACGCTGCAGCTTTGTAGGACCGTTCAGTCATTGTCGACTGAAAACGGTCCGACTTTGCTGGCAGCGTGGGGTTCCTGCTTGGTGAGGGGCCCATCCTCGGTAGGAGGTGGGCCGCTACCAGCGGTTCCATGGGCGGTATGCGGAGCAGGCCGAGCTTCTCCATTCCATCACAGTCTAGGGAGGAGGCACCCTGGATTGGGACCTTGGTGCTGAAGGGCCGGTCTCTCCACGAGACCGACACCTCATCCAACATCTCCGGGAAGACCCGAAGGAGTTGCCTCTTCGTCCGCGCTGCTTGGGGAAAATGTTTCCCTTCGTAGCGGGAGCTGGAGGTCTCCTTGGCCATTTCAGGCCACGGGATGTCGAGTCTGGCCGCGGCGCGTTTACACACGGCCTGCAGGTCCATGCTCAGACAGGGCGAAGCTGGTGTGCTATCGCCCGGGAGAGCAGACCTCGCTCCAGGCTTTGCAGCCTGAGCCGGTGACATGAAGGTGTCCTCTTCTTGTTCATCCGACTCGGACAGGAGGAACGCCAAGGCGTCCTCTTTGTCCTCATCGTAGTCCAGCTCGAGGACATCCTCCGCGGGTGAGACCATGGTGAGGTCTAACCGGGAGCCCCAGCTCGGTAAAGCATGGGGTCCCGTTCCCGCGTGTCTTGCCGTCACCGGGTCCCGGCCTGCCAGGGCGCGGGATTCCGGTTCTGCAGCCATCGCAGATAATGAGCCCCAGACCGACACGGATAGGGATTCACTCTCTGCGGCGGACGTCTTGACTGCCAGCCGGGGGGTCCTGCTCCGACAGGCTAGCTTGGCATGCTAGCCGTCGGCGGAGGCTCTTCACGGTGAAGCGGACACAATGTCCGCACGAGCCGGGGTTGTCGATAGCGCCTCAGGCGTGTTCCATCCCGAGGCAGGACGAGCAGACCTGGTGTGTGTCTGTGCCCGAGATCTTCAACCCGCAGCCGCAGAGTCGTGCCACCGAGTCCCTGACTCCTCTGGTGTGAGGGAGAGAGGCGTCCAACTTGTTCGCCTCGTGGCGTGGAGAGGGCCCGCTCTCAACAGGTAAGTCGGGAGAAAAAGCTGTTACTACCCTGTCCTTAATCCGGAGAAAAGGACGGTGTGGGTCTTTTATTCCCGGAGAATACTGACTGGTGTGACAGTATGCTCCTTTAATCCTTTCTTCCTCCGTGGAGAAGAGAAAAGAAAAAACGTCCTCGCTACCGTGGTGTCCATAGTGAGGGAGCGAGCTAGCAACAGGTGTGTTGCTAGCTTAAAAAAAATCAGACCTACCTTACTTTCCGGGGAAGAGAAGGGCGAGGTCGATTTTTAATACTAACTGTATTACCGTCTTCCTGCAAAGCAGAAGGAGTAGCCGGCGAGCGCCCGTCGACCGAAATGGATATTTGGGTTCAGTCTGTGGACCGTTAAGCTTGTCCGGCTACTATAGAGATGTGCTCTGAAGCGAGAAGAGGTGTTTGAATAACGCATGCGTCGTGGCGCAAGCTACTTATAGGGGTGAATTCCCTGACGCTGACGTCAAGATCACCAGCCAATCAGGATTGGCGTAATGAGATTGATGCTTCCGTTTGCTCCGCGATGAGGCGCATCCCATAGTGAGACATCGAACGGAGTGTTATGAATGAGAACCCTCAGTTTAAGGGGAAAAAATGGAAGAAACCTCAGGGAGAGCAACAGAGGAGGGATCCCTCTCCCTTGGCTTCTCTCCCCTGAGCCAGAAGAGGAACACTACAGCTTGGAAACATTACATTACATTACATTACATTGCATTTAGCTGACGCTTTTATCCAAAGCGACTTACAATAAGTACATTCGACCAGGAAGACACAACCTTGAGGAAAACAGAATCATATAAGTACATCAGGTTTCATAGAGCCAAACATTTCAAGTGCTGCTCAACTGGCTAAGCCAGTCCTTTATTAGTATATAAGTGCTCAACACTTACTGTTCCTGAAATTATCAAATCTGTTGGGCCTCAGGGACCTGAGGCAATTGTGGCAAGCATGGCATTGTCTGAGGAACAACAGAGGGCAATTCAGGTGGCTACCACTGGTCAGCGAACCAACCCAAACTGGCATTTGTTCAGGAAAGGAAGGTTGACTGCCAGCAACTTTGGAGCTGTCCTGAGGTCAAAGCGTGTGACTGCTTCCCTTATTGCCAGGGTGCTAGGGCAACAACAGGCCCTTGATGGTGTTTTGTCTGTACAGTGGGGGACTATGAATGAATGTGAGGGCGTCAGGGCATTCACCACTGCAACCCAGATGCAGGTCCATGAGTCAGGTTTGTGGCTCTCCCAATCAGGAGTGTTGGGGGCATCTCCAGATGGTCTGGTAGGTTCTTCCGCTGTGCTGGAGGTAAAGTGTCCCTACGGAGCCAGGGAAATGACAATTAGTGAAGCATTGCAAATCAAGGGCTTCTGTGTCAGTAAGGAAGGAGAAACATTCAGCCTGCGTGATGAACATCCTTACTGGCACCAAGTGCAAGGTCAGCTTCACCTCACTGCAAGAAAGAAGAAGAAATTAAGAAATTGTTAATCGTTTTTAATTTACATTTACTCGCCTTTGCAATGTTGTGGTTGTTAGAGTGTTAGGCTTCCTGTCAGCTCGTCTGTTGGGAAGATATAAAATATTAGTTTCATGGAAGTCACACCATCACATATAAGAGCATTAAGACATACAGTACATAGGCTAAAACAAAAACATCTTTGTCTCGTGAACATTTTCACTATTTTGACATTTGTATAGATCAAAATTGAACTAAATAAATAAATGGTAGATTAATCCATATTGAAAATAGGTGTCAAGCTGCTACACTTTTATACGATTATAATAGTTATATTTCTTAATTAAGATAAGATATTACTGTATTGATCCCAATTTGGGAAATGTTTGTGTTGCAGCAGCATAACAAGAAAAACAAAATATAAGTTATTATATATACAAAAGTATGTGAGGGATGGAATATTAAATTGAATATAAATGTAAAATGTACATGTGATTTTACGTCCAAGAGAAGCTATGGAGCAGAGAGTTCTCTGCCAGCCAGAGGTGATTTGTTATTAGTTCAATATGTCAAACTGATTTCCCTGACTACAATCTTTAGTTACATGGTGAAACGTTATGCTGCTTGTACTAATTAGACTTATCATATAAGCCACACAGGTTTTAATAGGATGTATTCATTATCTTTACTTATGTTACGGTCTTTTCAGCAGCGCCATCTCTAAAACGGCGATACAGTCACTACCCATCATTTACATTTCACCGTGACATGGACAAAAATGTAACGTCAGCTTACCTCATGGCACGAATCCAGACTCTCCTTTGGAAAACATTGGCCGGGAAACGATAGAACGAGCACGGTTCATGCGAAGACCTGTGGCTGCAACCCGGAGCAAAGCAACACACCATTGCGTAGCTAACTAGTAGCGCTAGCCTTAGCTAACGTTAGCCAACGAAACGAACTGCCGAGTAAAATTGGAAAACACTGGTAATTAATTGTTCTATAATTTGTAAAACTACGGTGTTAAAAACGACAATTTCAAAAATAGAGAGAGAGAGAGAGAGAGAGAGAGAGAGAGAGAGAGAGAGAGAGAGAGAGAGAGAGAGAGAGAGAGAGAGAGAGAGAGAGACAGAGAGAGAGAGAGAGAGAGAGAGAGAGAGAGAGAGAGAGGGAGAGGTGTGGCACGTGCATGGAGAAAATGCATTGCTTTTTGACAAAGGAACCGGAAGTGCTAAAAATGCTAACTTACTTCCGGGTTTTAGGACGCGACACTGCGGTTCTCTATTGTACTAATCTATGAACTACTTGAGTAAGTTCATCAGGAGGAATCCTAAATTCCTTCAGCACAAACACACAACAGGACTGAGCACTTAACTCCAAATGACAAAGAAATGCAATGAAGATTAAAGAGTTTGACAAGCTCAACCTGCCAAAACCACATTGAATAATTAATCTCAATAAAGCAGTTCCACCTAGTGTTGCTTGTACTAAATGAGTGTTATTAACTTTAAGATGTTTAACAAACACTGGTGCTTCCTCTTTTCATTGTTGCCACATGGTCTGACTCAAATTCTCTTGAAATAAGAATGGGAGGATCTATCTATTTTCCATTTCAGCTTTCTTTGGCTTGTTGGTGAAACAGTGAACACTCAGGAAGCGAGTTGGTCAGTCGGTTTTGTTAAAGCTTGTGCACAGACCACAAACATCAAAGGACATTTCAGTCACACGCAGAGGGGCTGCTTTGGTGTGAGAGTGTGTTGCTTTAGTAGATCAACTGCAGGAGTTGACAGTGCTGTGAAATCTGCAAGGTAGATTAAGAGGGACCTAAACAAAACTATATTATTTTCTTCAGAGTAACGTACAACAACTACGTTTTCTTTTTTACCTAAGCAGAAAGTGAAGCTCCAAAACCCCTGAACCCATTTCCATTGAGATTTGTATCCAAGTGTTAAGAGTCAAGCACAGGTGCGCTATAAAATAGCACTACACCCCTGCAATGTGTGACAATAGACTTTACAGCATGTTTTTTTAAATTGAAGTTGCGTTGGTGTTTGTGTATTGGTTGTTGACGGCAGTGTGTGCCCCCCCCTTGGTAAATGATTGCCCCCCCATTTCATTTGTTCTAGAGCCGACCCTGTACAATACATCTGTCCAGGGCCGGCCCGTAGCACTGGCGTTATAGATGTTCGCCAAGGGCGCCAGATCTGGGGAGGCGCTGTGCTGGTAGCTCTGGGAGGGAAACCCATTTTTTTTACCGTTGCTGCTCATCAAATAAAAAAATAGGCATAAATAAATGTTAACTAGGTAAAATAAGATATGAATGAACAACAAAAATAAAATAAGTTACATTTATTTGTTATTGGCTATGGGTTATTAGTTATGTTTACATACTTATTTGATTCTTAAAATGTAAACCAATCTTTTTAATATGGGTGTTTTAGAGTTGTACACCCTAGATCTAGTAGTAATTCTGCTCAAAGTGCACCAGATTGAAGCATTTTACTTTAAAATGTTCAACATTTACTTCCCGGGGGGACATAACACCGGACCCCCCTAGAGGATGTGGCGTCCATCTCCCATTCTATTGCGTATTCCTTGGATACTCTATTGATCTTTATCTTTTCTACTGTACGATTCTCTGGCTGGGGCGCCAGCTAAAATCTCACCTATGGCGGCAAATTGTCTAGAGCCGGCCCTGCATCTGTCAGTCTAAAATGGCAGGAAATTAGTACAACTGTTTATCTTACGCTAGCCAGCACAACACTTTCTATAGAATGAACACAGCTATAAGTCAGAGACTCAGATGTTGAAACACATAATCTAGTGGGAACCGATGCTAATGTTCCAAAGCTAGGCTAACTAGCTTTGACTTCCTGCACACTTAAAGACATGCTGCTTCTTTAAGTAAACCATTGACAGTTGTTTGTTTCGAAAATAAGTAGACAGTCCAATATAAAATAGGAATCATTCCTCAGTTTTACCATGTTTCCATGTGCAGCAGATGCTAATGGGAAGCATAGGGTGGTACACGTATTTTTAAAAAATGACTTCCCAATTAACACATCATCGCCTTTGAATAAATAAAAGAAATTAGAGGGCCAAAATGCAACATGGTGTTATATATAATTTGCTCTCAGAAACACAAAAAGAAGTACAAAAACAGTGGCTCGGAGCATCTTGTTGCAAGTCTTCATGTGTGGTTTCCTCTAAATAAGATTTGAGATAATGGGTACGTAGGCTATTGTCCCATTAATAAAGGTTATTGCCAAATCTGACCAGGCCTCACTGGCATGATGGGTACAACTAAAAATATCAACCTATAACCACAGCCATTAACTGCAAGCATTCAACATTAACTTTAAAGTCTAACATGGGTTAAATCACCTCCCACACACTGCCTTTCAACTTCCTTAACAACACACATCCCCTAAATCTAATCTTGAAAGAAATCATGCAAAGCGTAAAAGCATATCTAAATTGAACAAATAGAATGACATGGCTGAAAATTACAGCATATTGCTCCAAATAACCTCAAAACACAGTGCATGTTGTGAAAAGAACACAACACCAACCTCCACACATACATTTGAAAAGAAATTAATGCATATAATTTATTTTCAAATGTATGTGTGGAGGTTGGTGTTGTCACATTTACTGTCCTGCAACAACGATTCGCACACCTATAGCCACCTGATCGGAACGTTTTGCAAAAGAACAAACCAGTGAGTTCAGCCAATCACAAACAGCCTTCGTCTCCTATAAGAGTAAAGAGAGCGTCCGTCAACACACAGGACATAAACTGCAGAGCTTCAGGGAAGATGCTACTTTGGATTTTTCTTGTGCTTCTTGGTGAAATCTGTGAGTCTTGCAACCTTTTTGACTTTTTCCGTGTGCATGAATGTAAGTTGGATTGAAAAGACAGATTAATAATACTTTTATCCATTTCTCTTATGCAGGTCAGGTGCCAGCTGTAGGAAAAAACTCAAGTATGACTCAGGATAGTGGGATCATAACAGCTAACGTTGGGCAGAAAGTGACTTTGAAATGTAATTGCGAGGACGAATCTGTAACTTTCCTTTCCTGGTACCAGCAAATCTTGGGAGGCAAACCTGTCATCATATCAACTCGAATGCGGAACTCAGATGCTACCATCTCCCCCGGGTATAAAGAAAGGTTTGGTGTCTTTGTAAATCATAATGGAGGCATCAACGATCTCACAATCAAAGATCTTCGCCTGTTGGATTCAGCAAGTTATTACTGTGGGGTTTTAGTATTCAACACAATTGAATTCGGAAAAGGAGCATTCCTTCATGTCAAAGCATCGAAGTCCAACATCAACGCGGTCGTCCATCAGCCGGCGTTGGAGCCACTTTGGGCGGGAGACTCTGTGATTTTGAGCTGTTCAGTGTATGCTACAGTATGTGAAGGGGAGCAGAGCCTCTACTGGTTCAGACATGGTGCGGCTCAGCCTGCAATCGTGTATCCCAGTGCCGGACAGTGTGAACATATCCTTAAAGGAGGGTATGGCATGAGAAATTGCACTTTAAAACTGGCTTTAAAGTCTGTCAGCTCTCCGGATGCAGGGATGTATTACTGTGCGCTGGCCTCCTGTGGGGAGATCGTGTTTGGAAATGGAACCAGAGTGGAGATTTTAAGTAAGTGATTTATATTGCATATTTTGCAAAGAATATTGCTATTTTATATTCTATACCAAAATAGATCTACAAAAAAAGGCATATGACATGTTTTCTTCACAAAATGTGTTAGGAGATTCAACCAATCAACGATTTCTGCTGGTGTATTGCCTCAGTTTGGCATTGGCTGTTTCCATTATTGTGATCCTCGCCTTGGCTTACATTATGTACAAGCTGAAAAAAAAGTCTTGCACCGTCTGCAAAGGTAGGACTTTCAGAATAAAAGCTCTTAAACATTGTTAGCTGATTTGACCTAGCTTGATCAGTTGTGTATTTTTGATTTTCAGAAACTGTTTCTCCTCAGGCGTGTTCAGCTTCTGATACTTTGGTAGGTGAACTTTAAAACTGACGCCACACATCTACTTTCTTCTAGGACTATATTTCACACATAATTTGTATTTGTTGTCACTAACAGAGCCAAGATGCAGACATTCTCCATTATGCTGCTCTGAGTCTGAACCGAACCAGAGAACGACCTCACCATGAAGACAACGTGGAAAGTGTTTGTGTCTACTCTAGAGTAAAAAGCAGGAAAGTTTAAAGGACAAAACCATCTATTCTTCCTGTCAATCTATCGCAAGAGAACTACACTTGACTATGTTCAGAATTAAATAATGTTGAACGTGTGAAATATGTTCTAAGATGCCATTTGCCAAGACTATAAATCCCTTTATACAAAGCAAGCTCATAAAAAAAAACGTTAGTCTATTATCTTCCTTTGCCAGATACAGAAGCATTGGTTGCACCTTTCAATCTAAAGCCGCCCCTCTTCGTTTACTTTTCACTCCTGCGGTAAAGGTGGTGTGAACAACAGAGTAGAAGTTTCCATCAGTGGAAACAACAGTTCTAGCAGCGCATGCGCACAGGAAGACTGGCCTTTGTGCAACTAGGGTTAGGGTTAACACCAATGACTTGTCAAAGATTGTATGTTAAAGAATGTTCACATACCTATAACTCCGAAGGTCCAGATATATTTCTTAGCTCATGTGAAGTCTGGTTTGATTGAAGCTTTCAAGTCATTCTATTAAACTTAGTTTTAGTCATCGGTCACAGCTAAGTTTCATAGTTTCATTTCCCCAAAACTCATCTGCCCAAGTTTGACCCCAAGACAGGCTTTTCTAGGAAATGTGTCAAAAATGTAATTTCCAGAACTCTTGTCGTTGATAGAGATACAAAAACATCGGTATTCTCAGATAAAAATACTAAATAACAACATTTTATTGTTCCCATTTGGCTGGGCAATATGGCTCCAAATACAAAGAGGATATTATGTAATACATTCTGGATACAATGAACAGTATGTGAAATTGCAAACAATAAATAAAGAGCATCATAAATGAAAATATGAATACTTGAGTAAATGATATCTTTACAGTGTTATTGGTTCAAATGACCTAACTAGCATTTTCCACATTTCAATTAAAGCATATTGTGTCTTTATCTATACCAATGAAATAACAACTGTCTGGACAAAATAAATAAGATGGTTTTTTTGGCTAAAATGTGTCTTTTGGAATTGTACTGGTTTTATCTGATGAAAACACGTCTAAGACTAGAGAGAACGGTCAAGAACTAACATGCTAGATGCATCAAACAGTAATGGAAAGTCAAGAGGATGCTGTCTGATCTGAGTCCCTCCTCTTCACAACCTCAAACCACATCCATTTTGCACATTGTCATCTTAAGTTAGTCTACTTATCTATTAAGATTACACTCTTCCTAAATATAACAAATTCATTTTGTGTCCAATTTCCAAAGATATCTCGGGAAACACGCCAAATGTTTTCAAATGAGTTTAGATCTTCATGAAAAATCGTTCTCACAGACTACATTAACACTGTAGGGGAAACTGACCATGTGATCATCAAGAGTCATCTCTGGCTATGTTTAGTTAACCAATCAAACTAATGTAAAGATGTACCTTGAAAACGACCAATTAAAACCGTTTCTTCAGCTACGGTTAAGCCCGGTCCCTTTGAAGTGACTGAGGTGAGATATTTCCACTCTCATACACAACCAAAATAACATGTCTGGAGCGAGTGAGAAACAGAAAGAAGATCTGCACTCCTGTCAAATGGATATTTAGCTAAGTTAATGCTAAATGTAAAAACGCCACTGTGAAATATTCCCCTTTGGTGTTTGGAATGTGGTTACTTTATAAATCAGACGCTCATAAAACTCTCAGTAACACTATGTCAAAGTCAATTGGACACAATTGTTACTGCTCCTTCAAGGTGTGGGAGCGAACAGCGGAGTGACCACATGACATCATGTGATTTATAAAAAACACGCTGCATGTGTGCCCACGCTAAGCGCATTCATGATGCCAGTATACTTCCCGGGTTGTTTACTGTAAATGCGCCGATTTCACTGCACATACCAAGACGGGCAACAATCTTTTTTTAGCCGTGTGGTCACCAATCAAACACGAGCTCTCAGTATACCCTGGTCGTGCATTTCTCTAGGACCCTATGCTTGCTTCGTCTTTGTGGTTTCGAACAGGAAGTCTCTGCAGTGTGTTCATGCACAGCATCCGCACTAAAGCCCAGACCCTTTTTCAGAAGATCAGAGGATTGTTTTAGAAATCAAACTAATAAAGTAGTTTGATAAAGTACACCAATACTCTTGACAACTGTCCAATTGTCTTTTAAAAATCAGCCCGGTATTACAGTACACTGAGTATAAGTTACTGTCACCATCATCCTTTTGGGATAAACAATTTATATTGCTTACTCTTATAACAATTGTTTAAGCCACCTGTTGTCACACAATAAGTGTGGCTTGATATTGAGTAAGAAAAAGGCCCCCCCCCTTGCGTTGGAAAATGACGACAGGAACCCTGACATAACGTCAACATAGGCCGAGTTGGGAGTGAGAATGTGTTGCTTAAATTACAGATGAACTATACACTTTTGCCTGGGAAGATTTCTTGATCGGAGCCTTGGTATTCTCAACCATCCTGGTGGTTTTTCTGGTGTATGCAGCGTATAAGATGAACAACAGCAACAGCTGCCAATGTACAGGTGGGCCACCTGTCATTTTGTTCATTTGATAGAGTGTACTGTATGTAGCCTTATAACTAGTGGAGGGACGACCAGTTACATTTCATTTTAAGAATACAGTCTACCAAATGAATTCAAGCTATCTACATGTTCTGATAGTGCATCCCACTTACTAAGGATGCTGGAAACGTTTAAGTGGTCTTGATGTTACAATATGAATTGGCTTTAGCTATGTGTGGTGGTTTATTTTCCACCATATGTATTTTTACAGATTCAGGATGTTCAGCTGCTTTAACCCCAAATGTTCTGGAGAGTATTGTCAAGTATTGCACTACTACAACAATGCATATTTCAGCAACAAGGTAACTTATATTGGCTGAAAATAGCAACATCTTTGCAAATAAAAATGAAAAACATACTGCTTTCAGTAGCTGTTTGGCCCTTTCCATTACTGGAACTTATCAACCCATAACCTGGACTTTGGGTCTAAGTTCTTCCTCCAATTTGAACTGTTTTGACTTTTTGGAAAATGTAATATAACATTTTATCACCAGGATTATCAAGATCCAGACAACCTCCATTACGCAGCTTTGAAGGTCAACAGATCCACAAGACAGAGGGACACCGCACAAAGTGAATGCGTGTACTCCGGTGTAAGGCAGTAAAGCTAATGATATTTCATTTGCACTTTAAAGTGTCTATCAAGCTATTAAATGTCTTTCTTTGTCAAATTCAACCTTAATATATTTGATGTAAAGTCTAGCCTTGCAATAAACTAATAAAACAAGTGCTCTCAATGGCGAGGTTCAGCTTTATCATTAAGAGTGTGTACATGATAACAAAAAATTACCACGCCATCTGTTTAGAATAGAATAGAATTCCTTTATTGTCATCGCACCAGGTACAACGACATTTAAAAAAGCAATCCTCACAGTGCATTTCCACATAAAACGAATAAATATATTATCTATATAAACATATACACATTAAACATGCGCACACATCCATACATTATATAAATACAGTTTACAATATAAAAAAACAACACAGCGATGATATTTTGCATCTCTGATGTCAATCAGTTCATAAGTTAATACAACTATTAAAAAGTAGTGCAGTTGGAAGTTGTAACTGTTCAGTTCAGCGTTTGACAGTGTTCAGTTCTCGTATGGCTCTGGGGTAAAAACTGTTTTTCAGTCGGTTTGTTCTTGATTGAATTGACCTGTAGCGTCTACTGGAGGGCAGAAGAGCAAACAGGAAGTGTCCAGGGTGTGAAGAGTCTGCAATTATTTTACCTGCTCTGTTGAGGCAACGTTGGCTGAAGAGTTCCTCCAGAGAAGGCAGTGAGCAGCCGATGACCTTCTGGGCTGTGTTGATGACCCTCTGAATGGCTTTCCTGTCCTTTTCTGAGCAGCTGGCACACCACGTGGTTAGGCAATATGCCAGCACACTCTCTATGGAGCAGCGGTAGAAAGACACCAGAAGCTTCTCCTCCAGGTTGTTTTTCCTGAGGATCCTCAGGAAGTGGAGTCGCTGCTGGGCCTTTTTCACAGATGTTGTGGTGTTGATAGACCAGGATAGATCTTCAGCAATGTGTGTGCCGAGGAACCTGAAGGTGGGAACCCTTTCCACACAGTTGCCGTTGATGTACAGTGAATCTGGTGTTGTGCTGTTTTTCCTGAAGTCTATAATGAGTTATTTTGTTTTTATGGAGTTCAGAACAAGGTTATTATCTGAACACCACACTGCCAGTCTCTGGATTTCATCCCTGTAGGCTGACTCATCTCCTCTTGTGATCAGTCCAACCACGGTTGTGTCGTCCGCGAACTTGACGATGGTGTTGGTGGGGTTAGTGGGGGCACAGTCATAGGTGTACAGGGAGTAGAGCATGGGGCTCAGCACACAGCCTTGTGGTGAACCGGTGCTGAGTGTGAGGGTGGAGGAGAGGTGAGGGCCTATTCTCACTGTCTGGGGGCGGTTAGTTAGGAAGTCCTTAATCCATTGGCAGATGTTTGGGGAAAATCCTAGGTCAGATAGCTTGGAAACCAATCTTCCCGGGATGACTGTATTAAAGGCAGAACTGTAATCAACAAAGAGCATCCTCACATAGCTCCCCTGGTGTTCAGGGTGGGACAGTGCACTGTGAAGAACAGTGGCGATGGCATCCTCTGTAGACCTATTTGCTCTATACGCAAACTGATTTGGGTCGAAGGTGGGTGGGAGAATGGTTTTGATGTGCTGCAGGACCAGCCTCTCGAAACACTTCATGATGAGCGGTGTGAGTGCTACCGGACGGTAGTCGTTGAGGCTGGAGATGATGGTTTTTTTCGGCAGAGGGATGATTGTGGCAGATTTCAGGCATGAAGGGATGATGGATTTGGAGAGTGACAGGTTGAAGATCTTTGTGAAGACCTCCGGAAGTTGGTCTGCACACTCCTTCAACACCCTTCCCGTCACGCCATCAGGGCCTGCAGCTTTCCTTGGGTTCACCGCTCTGAGCACACGCCTCACATCATGCTCCTGCACCGTGAGGGTGTGACTGTTGGATGCTGGTGTGGTTGTTGTGTCCGTCTCTACTGCATTGACCTCAAAACGAACAAAGAAACAATTAAGTTCCTCTGCCAGTGAGGCGTCCCCGGCAACCGTTGTGCTGTTATTGTTCTTGTAGTTGGTGATGTGCTGTATACCTTGCCACACCCGCCGTGGATCGTTGTTGGTGAAGTGGTCCTCAATCTTCCTCTTGTAGGCTACTTTGGCATCCCTGATGCCTCTCTTCAGGTTGGCTCTTGCTGCACTGTATTGAGCACTATCACCAGACCTGAAGGCGATGTTTCGGCCCTTGAGGAGAGCTCTGACCTCCTTCGTCATCCAGGGCTTCTGGTTGGGGTATATCTGAATACGTTTTTCAACAGTCACATTATTCACACAGTTCTGTATATAGCAGAGTACAGGTGATGCGTACTCCTCCAAGTCCTGAACCTCAAAAATATCCCAGTTAGTCCTTTCGAAGCAATCCTGTAGCTGTGAGGAAGCTCCTTCAGGCCATGTTTTAACAGTCTTTGTGGTGGGTTGAGTTTTCCTCCTGACAGTGGTGTATGCTGGGGTTAAAAGGATGGACAGGTGATCTGACTGCCCTAGATGTGGTAGTGGTACAGACTTAAATCCCTTCTTAATGTTTGAATAGGCCTTATCCAGTGTGTTTACCCCTGGTAGCACATTTTATGTGTTGTACAAACTTTGGGAGAACTGTCTTCAAGTCTGCATGGTTGAAATCACCAGCTATGATATGGGCGGCTTCGGGATATGTGCTTTGTTGTAAATTGATAGCACTGTGCAGGTAGCCTAGCTCTATTTTAGCATTAGCATCTGGTGGTATGTAGACAGCTGTTACTATGACAACGGTAAACTCATGAGGGAGGTAAAAAGGCATGCATTTCACCGTCAAGTACTCCAGGTCTGAAGAGCAATGACTGTCCATGATTATGGCATCCTTGCACCAGTTGTTATTTACGTAAATGCATAACCCCCCTCCCCTGCTTTTACCAGAGTCGATGTTTCTGTCCCAGCGGTATGCTCTTCGCCCCGCTAGCTCAATGGCTCCGTCTGGGATAAGTGGGTGTAGCCATGTCTCCGTTATGATCAGGATGCAACAATATTGTACGTATTTATTTTCAGACATCTGTAGGTTTAGTTCATCCATTTTGTTGAGGATGGATCTGGCGTTCGTGAGAAAGATGCTGGGTAGCGGTGGTTTGTGAGGTTGTCTCCTTAGCTTAGCCAGTTGACCGGACCAGCATCCCCGCTTCTGCTTCCTGCTCCTCCTCCGCCTCCGATGCCTGGTGGAGCCGACAACAATCCACGGAGAGCCCGGTGTCCTGGCTATCTCTTCCGGTATATTGTGGGAGTGCGAAAATGCACTTGTTATCGCCACATTGCACTGTAATCCTATCGTAAGTAGGTCCCTGCGGCTGTACATAGGATTCGCACTGCTAACCGTAACATTGGCTAGTAGACATACGGACGAAAACACACATAGAAAGCACAGAAAGGAAGAGCTACGAGCCGCTGCGACTGTGCGCGCTGCCATCATGATACTTTTATGTATATGCAGTCAATCGTGAAATAGTTTTTGTCTGTATCCTTTAGCACTGTAACTCTATTGCCAACAACCTTTGAAGGCAGCTTTACGGAGTAGCACTTTGCTGAATGATGTCATAAGCAACGTTACACTGCAAGCTAAAAATATCAGTTTTAGCCATGCTAATGACATGGCTCTAGATATGTCCATGTCGATTGGTCAAATGGTCCAACACTTTGATCTATCTCAACAACTATTGGACAGTTTGAAATTAGATGTAGTGCATGCACCCATCATGCCCACACGATGAATCCTACTGACTCTGGTAATAAAGTGATCTTTGCTACAGCACCACCATGACATTGACCTTTTTATTTTATGCAACAACTCAAAAACACTAAAAATGGTTATTATAAAGTCACATTTTGTCACATTAAAACGTAGTTGAATAACCATTTAGAGTAGTACAACAAAACAATAGATGGAAAATTGCAAATGGCATTTTGAAACATCAGAAACCAACAATAGTAGTAGTAGTCAAAGTAGTAGTAGTCGAGGTGGTAGTAGTAATCAAGGTAGTAGTAGAAATAAAGACAAATATGTCTAAGCTGGTAGGCAGGTTATACAAGTATTTACGTTTTCAGCAAAATTATCAACAGAACAGAAGGATTTCTTAAAAGATATTATGATGCATGTCAAAGTATATCAGCCTGACATAACATAACGTCAGTTCCTTGCCCTATGTTGAACATAATTAGACTTCACTTTACATCATTGATGGTGAAAGCTGTATGTATCCGTAGTTTATCCTCCCCAATTTCAAATATGATACCAAAAAAGAGCCTATAGGCACCGGAGTACTTTTCCCTGTACTTTTCCCGTTTAGTTCCGTTAGTACCCCGTATGTCACGTTCACACCAAAAAGAGTACTTAGTCCCGGGAACTTTTACCCCTATTTTTAGTATCTGCTAGAGAGGTGGTACCAAAAAAGTACCAATTTCTATTGGCTGGGCGAATTGCAAACCACTTCCCGTAAAACTCTGAAAAGTTTTTTGAAGCCGCCATTGCATTTGCTGGCATTAGCATTAGCATTAGCCCTGCGCATCAACTGAGAGAGAATAACGACTGGCAACACACACAAAAACAGCGGCATTCTGACGATTTACTCGGAAGGCTTCAGTAGAAGCTGCTGGGTTGTTTGCGGCCTGCCAGTAAACCCAAAGCAGAAGAAGATGCAGTGACGTCAGCGGCTCATTTGCGTAATCTTCCCTCAGGGAAAAGTACTCCGGTGTGAACGCGATTGGTACTCAGTGCCCTGGGCTACTAAATGCCGGGGTTACTAAGTACGGCAAAGTACTTGTGAAAGAGGCTATTGTGTTCTTAATATACCATTTGTTGGGGAATAATTTGCTTAGGTATTTAACCTTTGACACAGTTCATCGTTTTCTCCTTTCACTGTCTCTTTTCCCATGGCATAGGTCTACGGCCTTGGGTATTGCTGCTATCTCTCTTATGGAGGGAAGCTTGGTTATAAACTGCAACAATTATTTAATGAAGATTAAGTGATGGCTAATTCCAAATCAAAGTTAACATACAAACAAAGACAAAAGCTGAACGTTCTGTTTGTGGTGTTTACTCTCTACAGGTGAGGTCGACTCTCTTGTGTATTTCTTGAGTGGATTTTTGGCAATTAACGCCATCCTGGTTGTTCTACTGGCTTTCATAATAAACAAGATGAAGAAAATGAACAGCTGCCAGTCAACAGGTAACTGGTAATGTTGTTCTTGTTTAATTTGATGTTGCAGAATATGGCTTTAGAATTAAAACTTATATTTCTGTTTTGCAAAGTCTTCAACAAGATTTCCAGCTCCGTCCACAGCAGATTCAGAGGTGAGTAAATCAAGTTCACTGGAAATAAAATGCTAAATTAACATTCAGAACCTTTTGTTGTACAATAAATTGTTT
The DNA here is from genome assembly GCF_902827115.2 of Pseudochaenichthys georgianus. Classification (NCBI taxonomy): domain Eukaryota; kingdom Metazoa; phylum Chordata; class Actinopteri; order Perciformes; family Channichthyidae; genus Pseudochaenichthys; species Pseudochaenichthys georgianus. Next base: position 12,859,896 of record NC_047520.1, on the reverse strand, counting down.
CCTGGAAATTATTATTGTCAAGATAAAAATAAGGATCAACTGGTATATATATATTGTGTTACCAGGGTTACCAGCGAGCAGAGAAGATCTACTATGGTGCTTTGGGTGTCAACCTGACAAACAGATCAGGAAGACAGAGGGAGCTGACCTGGAGTGAATGTGTGTATTACAGCGTAAAGCAGTAGAACAGGAAGTAGTACATTTGTACTTTTGAGTCAGACAAGTTGTTCCTTTTTTATTCCTTCTCTGTGGTCTGCAGCCCAAAAAAAAAAGAGATCATTCTGTTCTTTGCTAATGTGTATTTTAAGGATAGTAACCAGAAGCCTATCTTTAGACAACACACTCTCACTCCCTAAGCGTCCAATAGCGACGTTTGGTCAGTGTCCGTGGCGTCCAATTGTGACGCTCCTAGGCTCCTTCAGCGTCATAAAGGGACGCAAATAGCTTTCAACTGATTGCAATGTATTCCCATCTGCGTCGGGATTTGACGCTCATGGAAGCACGGCATTCGTTTATGCCGGCTGCCCTTAAAGGCAATGTGAGCATCCATTCCCATTGGATAACGGAGAATTTTACACCCAGAAGTAAGTACTCCTCTTACTGTCGATTGATTTTACAGTGATATCTGCACTACTCATCGACTAAAAAACACCGGATTATCCTTGTTAATTACACAACATTGATTGGTTTAAATTGTGTGCAATGCTTTTGTATTTTTCCCCTTCGATTCGGAGAAACAAATATGTTTTCTGAGTAAAGGATGGCAGAAGACACTACACTACCCAGAATCCCCAGCTATCGTTTGGCCTACACCATGTGCTCTGTTTGACAAACCCCGTTTTTTTCACCATTCATTCCGATGGCTGGCGTCTATGTCACGTGATCTTTAAATTTCTCCCTGCAGAAAAAGAAAACATGGCCGAAATTCGTTTTATTCTCGTGGAAAATGCCTATTTTAAAGTTAGTTTGGCCATTAAAATGCGTTTTGATGTCATTTGATGCGAGAAATATGAGTTGTTATTTCAGATTATGTGTGCAGTGGATGTACATGATCTTTAGTTTGCTAGTTATTACGAAGATTACTTCAGGAAATCGCGACGTTTTCATTGTTACCAAGGTGGTTGCTAGGGACGCTGCTATCGATATTATTTCTGTTATGTTGTGTAACTGTTTAATGGTGTTATCTTTATTGCTACCCCCTTCCCCGTCAATGTATAGTGTTGGTCCACAGCCTAAACATATTCCAGTCTCACATCTCAGAGCACATCGTCATTAACAAATACCGGAAACAGACCAAAATAATAATAATACCTTATTCCGAGTGTGCTTGCTTTTCTCTTTGAAAGTCATCACATAACGGCATTGTAATACACGGTTCGGCTGCATTACATATTACATATCTGCCGTAGTTCTGTATTTATAGAGCCCTGATGAGAAGACAAACATGAGGAACTGAAAACGTGACGTGGATCATAAATATATCAGCCATTAAACAACATCTTACATTTCTTTTCACACAATACGTCTCCTTGCAGTATCAACACTAATTCGGCTCACTTTTATATTTGATCCAATTGGTAGATAGGCTGTATTTACACCATAAAGGTGCACAGCTGATATGAAGGGACACCTGGTGGTTAAAGCATGTTATTGAATTTCAATATTTTTATTATTAGATATTAATACAATCCCTATAAAGTATATTCATTACTCGTTATTCTCTACTAATTGTTAATTAAAGACTGTATGTAATGACTATTTTGCACATCCCTTTCAAGATTTCAAGATGTTCTAAGGTTTATTGACATATCATAGAGGCCTACACAACTGTGGTGTAGTTCTGCACTGAATGAAAAACTTGGGTTGCAGGTTCCTCAATAGTGCATTACAAGACATCTGTGTGATTATACTAAATGATTTTCAAATAAACACAACTGCATATTTAACTGTTACACATGCTGATGTAACGCAAATGTTCCAACTTGGGATCAATAAAGTATATCTTATCTTAAGCTGATCGATGGCTACTGCCATATTTGCAAAATGTGCCTCTGAACCTTGACAAGTGCATGTTTCAGGCTTATCAATTAATGTAATGTAATGTTATCACAGGGGTCACACACATAAGACCAGCTGTTAAATAAAGCTATTCTGACCTTAGCTGGCATGTGGGTAGGCTATATATATTAATACTGCCCATAATGGGCACAAGCAATGTTCACCCATTTATTAATTATATGTTTTAAATGTGAGTGTTTCCTGTCCCCTAAACCTCCAGGGGTGTACACAGTTTAATACTGGCAACTTCTTATTATGGGAAATACGAAAACGTCTTTTAAAACTACAACTCCCAGTAGAGACGTGCCATAGAGAACATGTTGCGAAACAGAATAGCCAGCATGTGTAGTTCTGGGGACGGGGTGGGGGAGGGGGGACGCGGTGGACCCGTTCAAATCCAGTTTTGGACAGTCTGCCGTGGTTCCATCCCATTTCAAGTGCTGTTCGAGGCTCTGCAACCCTCGGAGCACACTCTCCAATCACAGAGCTTGAGGACTATCACGGGGTTTGTCAAGAGCACATGGTGTAGTCCAAACGATAGCTGGGGATTCTGGGTAGTGTAGTGTCTTCTGCCATCCTTTACTCCTGGGAATGGACGCTCACATTACCTTTAAGGGCAGCCGACATAAACGAATGCCGTGCTTCCATGAGCGTCAAATCCCGACGCAGATGGGAATACATTGCAATCAGTTGAAAGCTATTTGCGTCCCTTTATGACGCTGAAGGAGCCTAGGAGCGTCACAACTGGACGCCACGGACACTGACCAAACGTCGCTATTGGACGCTTAGGGAGTGAGAGTGTGTTGCTTTAGAAGCTAAGATGTATTGATGATGTAAAAGTCACTTATATACTTTTAGGTTTAACATCATTTGATTATTTTTGACATCCTCCTTGTATTTTAACCAGATCCAACATGTATTTTTGTATTTGGAAGTTATTTCATTTATGATCAATACAAATCTACATTTGGAGCAATGTAGTATGTGTTTACTTGTCCAATCCAACAGCTTTTTTCTTTATTTGCTATTTAAGCTTACCTCAAGTGGCCATTCAGTGAACTGCAGTTTTTCTTTTCACTTCTGCATTAGCATACTTCTTCTGAACCGGTAGTTGCTGCTTGGCTATGACAGCCCGTCTTCACTACAGGCATTCATTTGAATGGGGTGACGTAGAAGATTTTTAAACTTCGCCGAACTGCATTGTGGGGAGCATGGCATGGCTTTGCAAGCATCACGAGCATCTATCGGATGCTTGGCATCAGCCAATCAAATCCCGCGTATGCAAATCTGACAGTACAAGTGCTAGCCAATCAAACCGCGTGTATGCTGGGAGAGACTACGCAGGTCATTTCCTCATATTCAAAAAAATGGAGCAGTAGTGAATCACCCGGTGCTGTATGATCAGTCTCTGTTGTGTACATCTACCGCAGGGGTGGGGAACCTTTTTCCTCTCAAGGGCCATTTCAATTTTTTCAACATCCTCCGAGGGCCGTACAAATCAAAAAAATCATAGCCATTTATTTGGCCTTTCTTTCAGGCTGTGCAAAGAAAAAGCAATAATCTGAATCCAGATATTTTACCATGACTCGCGTATGCATGCACGTGCACGGTGTGGCATGACCACCAAAACAGAAAGATATGGACACAAGATGTGTGCAAATGTATTTGGTTTCCTATCCATGTAGACATGATTTAAGTGGGGGGGGGTACCTAACCTCCTCTATGGGGGTCCGGGGGCCATGCTCCCCCGGGAAGATTTTTTTTTTAAATGTTGAAGTTAAAAGCATCAATCTGGTGCACTTTGAGAGCAACATTAGGAGCTCTATGGAAACATCTCAACACCCATATGAAACAGAACTGTAAGCATATTTACTTTTTCTTTATGGATATTTTACAAATCACTCCCCTTTCAAACTGGATTCTTGTTTATTAATAACAACTTTTTTTTTTTTACTATCATATAGTATTTTATACCCGTTTACTTTATTCTCTTATAATGATCATATAAAGATGTGCCTTTACCTCACTGGTTGGAGAAAAAGCTTCTTATATTCGTTAGCATAGCTAGCTAACAAGATGCTAACAACAACAAAGGTATTGACTGTATGCTCAGTGTGACAGATGAGCAGATCTCCACTGGGCTTTCAGCTAAAGACACAGCCACGCAGAAACTGCGGCATGTGTGCGGCTCCTTATGGGTACAGCTTGGAAGTGCCGGAGCGACGTTCTGGTGCTCTCGGTCAGAACTGCACCCCTGTCAGACGAGACATGTACCACGTGATGACACGTTAGGCTCGTGTTGTGTTCAAGGACCCTGACCTTGGCCAGGAAAAACAGGCACTCGCTTTGTTTAATTTGTTTGCGGTCTAGATTTCTTTAACTTTTTTCTTTTTTGCGTGTGTTTATAAATTACCTCGAGGGCCGTACCAAATGGTCTCGCGGGCCGTATACGGCCCGGGGGCCGGAGGTTCCCCACCCCTGATCTACCGGGATACAAACTGGAGGAGCGAGGAGGGAGGTGGCAGAGACAGTGGATGAAACTGGTAGGTTTTCGCCTGTTTGGGGATTTTATATCCAGTTTACTTCGTTTTAACATTGCTATTGCTTTGTATGCCGGGGGCGGGCGGGAGATTCCTGATTGGTAGTTGGTCGCCTTGGGCGCGAGAAATCGCCAAGCCTCAGACACGCCCTGCTTCAAGATTGTTTGATGCCTGTAGTGTAGACGGGCCGTAACATACAATACAAAAATGATGTGCAATGCAATTCTACTGGGTAACAGCAAACAGCTTCAAATGTAAAAGATTTCAGAGGTTTAATGTCATATGTAAACATATAGTTTTCACTTGTACTTACTCACAAAATCAATCTTAAAGGTCCCATAGTATACTTTATTTGAACAATATATTATAGGGCCTAATCTATACAAACATGTCTCTGAAGTGTTTTGCTCAAAATACCAAACAGATCACCCATTGTAGCATGCCTCTATTTCAGCCCTGTTACAAAAGTGCTGATTCTGGGTCTGGCCCTTTAAATGTAACCAAGCTGCTGGCCACGCCCCTTTGGAACTGCTGCTGGCCACGCCCCTTTGGAACGTCCGCATGCAAGCAGTGAGCTCTGTGAAGAGAAGGCTGTCTACCAGCAGAAACTCAGCTAAACGCTGCCGTGATTAAACGCCATATTATGTTCCAATCCATATCAAGCATTATTTCTGAAACAGTATGGAGCTCAAACGCTATCTCTCTCACGGGTTTACCACAGGGACATTAACTTTTATATCCGGCTTCTTTACACATATTCTCTCCAGCACAGCGTTAGCTCTGAGTGTTAGCGATGCTTGCTAATGTAAACACAGACCATATTACTTCCAGAACACGTTACGCATTTCCGATATGATGTCAAGTCCGCGGCAAATCTGGATCAGCTCCATTACCCCCATTTTTAGAGATGTGGGTAAGGAGGAAAAGGGAGAGGGTTACATTTTCTGACACTTTGTGAGTCTCCTCATACAGTACACGAGGGACACATATTTATGTATAAAAGACATCAAAAAGTGCATTTTGCATATTATGTGATTATAAAAAAGCAGGTAAAAGTAAAGCAGAGACTCTTTTTCTGCTTCAAAGGGATGTCACAGTGGGTTGCTCTGGTTCAAAAGTCACGACTGACCTTTTGTTGTAGTATCTATCTTAGTGCAGCAGCCTTTGTCATTTTAGCAGGATGTAAGGGTGTTCTTACATAGATGCTCCTTAATCCAAAGACCACTTGCAGTGCCATTAAATGAGAAGAATATTTATCAGGTCAGATTTAACAATACTTAAACTACAAATATTGGTGTACTTAATTATTATTATTTTTTAATATAGCTGAATATAGGTATTTAAAAGTATTTGAATCGTTTAATCTTGGATAAAGGCATGGTACAATCAATTCCTACTTTTTCACAGCAAAATTATCCTTAAGACCTTGGCCTTTAGTAATAGGCCTATTGTAGAAACTGTTTTTCTTTTTTGAAACACTTCACTAATCCCCGAATGATTTACATTAGATTATTACAACATTGTTTTATTGACTAGCTAAAGCATATTTTCCACATACTTCTGACCCATGTAGATACAGGGACAGTATATGAGAATAATTTGGCAACTTGACACTGACATATGCATAAACATTTTATTACAGTTTATTCTCCCTACTTTTAAATATAGCACAAGATACAGAGCCATTATGTTCTTCATTCAACTTTCACCAAGTGAATCCTCTCAAGAACCAAACTTGAAAGTATAGATGGCTGTACATGTGTTCAAGTTTTTTTAAGTAGGAGGTACAAAGTCACTTCAGGCTGGCCAATCAAACGCAGTCTTGTGTCTTAAGAGTGGAGAGAGTATCAAAATCATTTTTACTGAACTCAAGAATTCGAACAAGATGACGTCTCCAAAGTTGGTCTTATATCTGACGTGTTTGTTCTTGGGAACAATCGGTGAGTTGTATTTTTATACTGCTTTTCCTTTTCAGCAACTTTCATAGAAATGCTTTCAATATTTTTAAATTCAAACTTCTGTACTTGCTGAATACATCCAATGTAATTAATTGTATATTTCTTTTGACTCTAATTTCAGCTCAGACGACTGATCGGAAACTATCCTCAAGTGTTCGTCAAGAGAAACGTTATATATCTGCTAATGTTGGAGTAAATGTGACTTTGCCATGCTACAATGAAGATGTTGATACAAATCGGCTTTTCTGGTTCAAACAAACTCTGGGACAGAAACCAAGGCTCATCTCATCCGTCTATCCTTATGATGCAAGACCCACTTTTTATGATGAATTCAACAACAAGTCACGCTTCACACTTGATCACGGGAAAAGTACAAATCACCTGACGATTTTAAATGTGCACATTTCAGACTCAGCAACTTACTACTGTGCATTTACCAATCGATATGTGGTGAATTTTGCCTTAGGCACTACTATCAGTGTCACAGGTTCAGGTTTGAACATCCCACCTTCAGTCCATCAGTCAGCATCTGAGATCATCCAGCCAGGAGGCTCTGTGACTCTGAACTGTACAGTAGACACTGGCAGCTGTGATGGAGAACACAGTGTTTACTGGTTCAAAAACTCTGAGGACTCTCCAGGACTCCTTTACACCCGTGGAGGCAGGAATGATCAGTGTGAGAGGAAACCCAACACACAAACACACACCTGTGTGTACAACCTGCCAATAGAGAACCTGAATCCTTCTCATGCTGGGACCTACTACTGTGCTGTCGTCTCATGTGGACACATACTGTTTGGAAACGGGACCAAGCTGGACTTTAAAGGTAGGTAAATCTCTAAATGATTTAATGAAAAGTAATGAATGTCTAATTCCGATCACCCATTTTAAACAAAGCTAAGTTTCCGTTTTTGGTGTTTACTCTCTACAGATGAGGTCGACTCTCTTGTGTATTTCTTGAGTGGAGCTTTAGAGTTCAACTCCATTCTGGTAGTTTTACTGGCATTCTTAGTGTACAAGATGAAAAAGAGAAACAACCGCCAATCAACGGGTAACTTGTAATTATTGTATACGTCCGAAAGATTGTTTGCAACCAAAGAAACGTGTGGAGAAATACAAATGATGTCTTTCAAATATCTTTCCAGAGTCTGAAGCAAGATTATCAACTCCCTCTACAGCAAATGCAGAGGTATCATTTATCTAAATAAGTGTAATGTTTTAATGAAATACATGTTTACTCCTGTTCAATATCTTTATCCATTTCTATATATTTTGTCACCAGGGTTACCAGGATGCAGGCAGCCTCCATTATGCTGCTGTAAGTGTCAATATGCCCAACAGATCAAGACGACAGAGGAACATCCCCAATGATGAATGTGTGTACTCGGGTGTCAAACTGTAGACCTACATTGCTAAATTACTTTTGTTAAACAACATTGAATTAGTGATGTTCGAAATTTGATGTAGATGTTTTAATGTTGTGCTTTATGTTTTCTTATGTCCATTGTATCTCCTCAGTATTCAAAACTGACTCAAATATTAAATGGACACTTTTGTATTGATACAATACATCACGTGCATGTGTTCACTTCCTCATAGCAATATCTATTTTTACAATCTTCAAACCTCTTTTTAATAATTTTACTGTAGTTTGAAACCAATAAAATAAAATGTGTGCATTTTACAATAGTAGCTCAGATGTTACTTCTCTGGTCCACACTCTTGTGGAAACCTAATAGATAGAGTATAGCATATTACTTAGGAGTTTAGTTATATTGCATATTGACAGACAAAACAGATACTGAACAGAAAACCAATGGTCTGTACCATTGTACTGTTGGGGTTAGGTAACTCAAGGGTTTTCAGTCCTACAACGCTGGTTCACTTCTTACCAGGACAGATTGCAATGATTACTTGCCTAACAGCTCACCTTCTGAGATACCCTGGGTTGACTTTCCAATTTGATAACCACAGTCGTAGGACAGCTTAGTGAGACAAACACATAAAGGATATGCAATGCATAATTATTGGGTAACAGCCAACAGTTTCCTTTTGTACTTAGGCCTTCTTGAAAAATAGATTTTAATAAATCTTGTATAAAGTATAAATCAGAGGCCTGCTAAATGGACTGTACTTATATAGCGCTTTATCCAGTCTTTTTAAGACCCCTCAAAGCGCTTTACAGACTATGTCATTCACCCATTCATACAGAGCAGTGTATCTTACTTGCTCTAGGACCTAACATTTACACACCGTTGGCCATGCCATCGGGAGCAACTCAGGGTTAAGTATCTTGCCCAAGGACACATCAACATGTTGACTGCATGGGCTGGGATCGAACCCACAACCTTCTGCTTGAAAGACGACCACACTCCCTCGCAGCCACAGTTGCCCACAGCATTGCTCCATTCCCTTGATTTAATGGGGGGACTTTTGGCACAGAAAGGTAAAGGTAAAGCAGAGGGACTTGTTCTGCTTCATAGGGATGTCACAGTGGGGCCCACTGGTTAAAAAGACAGTCCTCTCAGACCTTTTTTTGTAGTATCTATCTTAGTGCAGCAGCCTTTGTGGTTTTATCAGGATGTAAGGGTGTTGCAATCTTATATAGATGCTCCTTAATCCAAAGATTAAGCACTTGCAGTGCCATTAAATCAAAAGAATATTTATCAGGTCACATTTAACAATAATACAACTTGAAATAATCTTGTAGTTACATTTTTTTGTTTGGAATAGTGTTGAATATAGCTATTTAAAAGCAATGTAACCCATTAGTTTCATATAAAGGCATGGCTACAATCAAATTCTCATTTTTCACTGCTCAATTATCACTAAGATCTTTTTAAACAACATCAATAATCCCAAAGTGATTAACGTTAGATTGTTATACAATTGTTTTCTTTATTAGCTAATGCATTGTTTCCAAAGTAAAAGAGAGTATTTTGGTAATTTACATGTATTTGTAAACATAGAATGGGGCAACATGGATTTCTGTGTCACAATCCAGTAAGTACCATTACTTTTCAAATAACACCAAACCTGTTGCACTAACTTAGCTGCAGCCGAAGCCTAAAGGACATATGCAACTAACTTGTTACCCTTTTGTGGCGGCTCAATCCCCAGTTACATTTGAGTCGCCGAGAGGCTAAACTTGGCTTTAAACTGTGACGCGTTTTCGAAAAGAAAGTCCATGTTGAAGCAATATAGTTTTAAGGATATTTAATAAACAAAATCAAAACATAGTAACTATGGACAAAACGGTCAACAGAAAAAATGACAGCACAAGCTCACCCTCTGTCATGTGCACTCGACATCAAACAGGTGACTTATAAACCAAACCACACCCATGTGACAATTACCGGAAGTGCGCAACAAGCAAAAAAGGTGACGTAAATAATAATAATAATACAAATAATGAACTTGAGCTAAGTAGTGTTATGGCACCTACACATTTCATATTATATTCACAGCATTACTGTAGCTACAGACAAAGCAGTGTATTCTCCTTACTGTTACTAACATAGCACAAGATAAAGAGCCATTGTGTTCTTCATTTCCCTTTCACGAAGTGATTCTCAAGAACCAAACTTGAAACTATAGATGGCTGTACGTGTTCAAGTTTTTTTAAAGTAGGATCTACAAAGTCACTTCAGGCTGGCCAATCAAACGCAGTCTTGTGTCTTAAGTAAGAGTGGAGAGAGTATCGAGATCATTTTCACTGAACTCAAGAATTCGAACAAGATGACGTCTCCAAAGTTGGTCTTATATCTGACGTGTTTGTTCTTGGGAACAATCGGTGAGTTGTATTTTTATCTTGCTTTTACTTGTCTGCTACTTTCATGGAAATGCTTTCAATATGTTTTTATTCAAACTTCTGTACTTGCTGAATATAATTAATTGTATATTTCCTTTGACTCTTATTTCAGCTCAGACGACTGATCGGAAACTATCTTCAAGTGTTCGTCAGGAGAAACGTTTTATATCTGCTAATGTTGGAGTAAATGTGACTTTGCCATGCTACAATGAAGATGTTGATACAAATCGGCTTTTCTGGTTCAAACAAACTCTGGGACAGAAACCAAGGCTCATCTCATCCGTCTATCCTTATGATGCAAGACCCACTTTTTATGATGAGTTCAACAACAAGTCACGCTTCACACTTAGCGTAATATAAGTACATAACGATTGATGTGCACATTAGCATAATTACTAGCTAGCCAATAGCTGCTAACTACCGCCTCGTTAATATCAAATCCATCATAATAACAAATCATTACCATGCTGTCATGAACGTGTGGTGCTGTTACATGTACGCAAATTGACGTGCTTGATGTGAACGAGTATTTTGGTTAAAGTTGCGCACATACGGGTACTTCTCAGGCATGCCGGGTAATCTGTGACGTTTCACTCTCTCAAAAGTTGGGCCATTTTATCATCATGCGCTAATGAGCAACTCTCATAGAAATGAATGAGGCCCCGCCTCCCACGCTGTATCCAGTTCTTATTATACATCCATGGGTACAGGGAGAGAAACACAGAAGAAGAGATGAGAGCGCGGCAGAGAGAAGCGGAGTGGAAAGTGAGTAAAGAGAATAATTAGCGATACAAGGAGAGAAGACGGAGAGGAGAGTGAACAGGCGTGTTAGCGGCAGACAGGGAGAGACAAATAATTACACATGGCTCTCTCCAAGAAGAGGAAAGTGGACAGTGAGAACAGAGCTTTTAACCCTGAGTGGACTCATTCATGTTCATCCTGCTCTCTGGGACCAGCGTGTCTCATTTGTTCAGAGACTGTGGTGCTCATTAAAAGTGCCAAAACGCCACTATGATTCAAAACACAAAGTGTTTGACCAAGAACTCCCTCTCAAGTCAGAACTGAGGTCACAAAAAATAAGCAGTCTCAGAGCCCAATATGATCAGTCCACCAGGATCAAAATGAAAACTAAATATTGTTCCAGGCTAACCAATGAGCATGTGTGTATGAGAATGGCCCTGACACCATTTCAGCCCAGATTTAAACTCCTGACAGGACAAGCTCAAGCTCAATTCTCACACTGAATTAAAAAAATGTGAGTGAGGGACTGCAATATAAGAGGGAAAGAAAGAGAAACTTTAAAACTGTTCAATTGTTATGATGTGTAAAGACTGATATTGTTCTATAATAGTCTGACACTGTTAAGTCATGATGTGAAACGGTTAACAAAGAAAAAGGGAAACTCAAGCTGCTGCTACACTTTATTTGATTTATCTAAAATTAAGCACTTTTAAGATGCACATATTTTCAAAAGCTATTTTATTTATTTTCTCTATTTTATTTATTTTCTCTATTTTATTTTTTAAATGCAGCCCGAGAGGAACATTACATATATCAATCAATCAATCAATCAATCAATCAATCAATCAATCAATCAATCAATCAATCAATCAATCAATCAATCAATCAATCAATCAATGTTTATTTATATAGCCCAATATCACAAATGTTACATTTGTCTCAGTGGTCTTCACAGTGTGTACAGAATATCAGTATGACAATACGACACCCTCTGTCCTTAGACCCTCTGTCCTTAGACCCTCTGTCCTTAGACCCTCACATCGTACAAGGAAAAACTTCCAAAGAAAACCCAGTTTAAAGGGAAAAATGGGAGAAACCTCAGGGAGAGCAACAGAGGAGGGATCCCTCTCCCAGGACGGACAGACAGATGCAATAGATGCCGTATATATATCCACAGTATTTACTGTATATCTGTATAGTTCAATGTTAATTGACAATAAATATTGTTGTTTTTGAATTGTACTTAGGGTTAACCTAACCTAACCTAACCCTAACCCTAACTCTATATCCATAATAGTTGGTCTTCCATGACTTGAGTTGGTCTTATCCTGTTTAAATCTCTAAATGTGGCTGAAGAGGCAAATCCAAAACATTTTATAAAGTTAGGGTGCAGAACAGTTAGAGACAGAAATTACAGTCAATGTGAAACAACAGTCGGAAATACTGAAACGTTAAGACCCCGTTGTATTTCTTTCAGACTTTGAAAAGCTCCAGAGTGACAGAAGACATTATCCAACTTTTTCCCCAGATGTTTTTACATTGTAACTAAACTCGGTGGATTCTACGGTTAAATTCAACATTAGGCCTGTTGCTTCATTTCAGTTTGATGTATGCAGTTAAGCTTTTGGTCGGTAGGGAGCAGTATTCCTCCTACTGTATGGTTCTTACACTGTTCCACCATTTGCTTATCTGGTCAAACATCAGTTAAAGATCGGCGTGACCACAAGATAGATAAGATCTGAAAGTTATGTTATTTAAAGTGCACACACCACAAAGACAGTGCATTTTTAAAGACCCATTGATTTGTGTGTGTTCCCCCCACAGACTGATATATTTAGAGTTATTGTTTTGGTAACCAGACATACTTTTTGTTTAGACCCAGTGCACCATATTTAACATGACAGCAACACGTTGAGTCACTATGCAATCAGAAATCCTCACTCTGATGGTTTTTAGAAGATACGTTTGGTCAAAATAAACATTTCGTTTTGAATTTCAGCTGCCAAATGTCCTCAAGCTAATTATCTAACTATGCGTAATGATTATTAATTATATTATAATTACTAAGTTTAGAACTTCAATAGAAGTTTTCCATTTTGTCCAATCTTGGACTTTTTTCTCTCAAACACCCATACATTTAGTGATGTGTTTCTAAGTACTGCTACTCACTGGTCAGCTCGCTCACATCAAGTTCAATCTAAGTTGTTTTTTTGCCCTCCCCTCCAGACAGGAAATGTGGTTGTATTCGTGAACCTGTTTGTTTGTTCAAGTTACTTCACAATGGCGCCTTTGCTTCTTACTTCTCATGTACTAAAAGCCAATACTTACAGCCGCAGTTCATACAAATAAATAGATAGATGAAAAGGCGCTGATACATCTAACTTAAAGGTCATGGCGAAGAAGAAGAAGAAGAAGAAGAAGAAGAAGAAGAAGAAGAAGAAGAAGAAGAAGAAGAAGAAGAAGAAGAAGAAGAAGAAGAAGAAGAAGAAGAAGAAGAAGAAGAAGAAGAAGAAGAAGAAGAAGAAGAAGAAGATTTTTAAAACAAATTTTATTTGTTTTAAACATACACCCACCCTGCAAAAGAGTCGGAACAAAACTAAAACATTACACAATCAAATAAATAAACAGATTTTCATGACTACCAAATAAATATCATTTGAAAAGCGTTTTACCCATTTAAAAACATCCTCTTTTACACACTTTAAAAACAAAAACTACACCTATCCTTTAAAACTTCAATATGAGAGAGTCATTCTCCCCCAGCGAGCACAGAACCCGCCCCACAGCCCACACATCCAGAAACCCCTGCAGGTGATTGATCAGCGTATAGTACGCATGCTCCACCCTCAGACGCGCTGCCACCAGCCCCCTCAGACAGAGCACTGCATCCGTCCATCCCACTCCAGCAAGTTGGTTCTTCCTACTTTTCCAGATCGCTAATTTTGCATTAGCAAACAAGAAATTCATCAACAGTAGGGTTTCCTTCTTTTTCAGGATGTATTTGGGGCCATGGACAAAATGTGGTATGGAGAAAACCTCCCCGAACCCTTCCACCCACCCCTGTAAAAAATGTTTAAGACCAGCCAATCTGGGACAGGACACGACTAAATGCTCCAATGTTTCCGCCATAAAACAGAACGGACAGCCTCCCCGTGTGCCTGGGTCAAAATGAGCTCTGTATTTGTTAGTGGCTATTGCACCGTGTATAATTCTCCATTGGATGTCAGCCATCCGTTTTTCAACCGGAGATTTATACAGGATCCACCAGCTGCCCTGAGGGGAAGAGCCCAAGCCAAACACATCCGTCCACCTCGACTCTCTGACGCCTGCAAGCGAGCTGAGGTTTAACACCTTTACACAGCTAAGGTATAGCTTCTTCCCATTGCAGGAGGTGAACTTTGCAGGTGTTAGAGTCCCCAGTGATAGCAGGAGACCATCCTCCTCTCTCCATTCCCCCACCGCAGGACCCACACTCAAGGCAGGAAAAACATAATCATGTCCCTTTCTCCACTGGTCAGCCAGATCTGCATCCAGAGCAAAAGTCAGGTGGGATGGCGACAGCGACTGCCACACCTCATCTACCAGGTTCTCCAGAACTCGGGTTGATCGAATGCCCGTCACCTCAGCCAGTTTTTCTGTGGAGACCCCCGTCAAATGGCCAAGTTTTACCACTCCCGCTTCAATGAACGCGTTCTTTAGGGTGGCTGAAGAGAAAAGGGTTCCAGAAAGAAAACCAGTGTCAAACAGTGGCTCCTCAAACAGCCACATCCCAGGCCGGGGGTCGGGTGGTCTGGTAAAACTCAGAATCTTCCAGACATTGATGACTGAGCAGTAAAAAGGTGTAAGTCCAGTTATCTTGTACGCAGGGGCCTTCAGCAGAAACAGGTGTTTATCAAAACCAAAGCCCCCC
Organism: Pseudochaenichthys georgianus; assembly: GCF_902827115.2. Classification (NCBI taxonomy): domain Eukaryota; kingdom Metazoa; phylum Chordata; class Actinopteri; order Perciformes; family Channichthyidae; genus Pseudochaenichthys; species Pseudochaenichthys georgianus. Next base: position 12,844,878 of record NC_047520.1, on the reverse strand, counting down.
GCCCTCCAGAGCAACAGCCGGGCCATAGCCAGCCAGCAGGGAGAGGCACCATACAGCAGCCGCTGAGCTGCCTGCAGTCTAAAAGCAGCAGTCCTTGCAGTAATGTCCACGAGGCCCTGCCCCCCCTCCGCCACAGGCAGGTACAGGACCGATGCTGGCACCCAGTGATGACCCGACCAGAAGAGATCCACGAGGAGCTGCTGCAGTTGTTTCATGAGGCCCGGCGGTGGGGTTAACACCTGCAGTCTGTGCCACAGAGACGAGGCAACCAGATTGTTGGCGACGAGAACTCTTCCCCTGTAGGACAGCTGGGGGAGCAGCCATTTCCATTTGGTTAATTTTGCTTGCACCTTTTCCAGCAATCCCTCCCAGTTCTGTGCCACCATGTCCTCGGACCCCAACTAAACTCCCAGGACTTGTAAACCCTTGTTTCCCCAGCTAAGGTTACCAGGAAGACTGGGTCTATTTTCAAGACTCCACTGACCTACCAAAACTGCCTCACTCTTCTCCCAATTAACTTTGGCTGAAGCAGCCTTCCTGTACAAAGCTAGACTGTCCTGTAGCTCCTGGATATCTCGCTGACCCTGGACAAAAACACTGACATCATCAGTACAACCACCGGGGGGGCCTGAGCTGACTCTGGCAGACACAGGCCCCTCAGCCGGTTTCTAAGTCTGCACAAAAGCGGCTCGATGGCAATACTATATAATAGGCCTGAGATAGGGCAGCCCTGCCTGATCCCCCTTTTAACTGGTACAGGTCTGCTCAGCCCTCCCCCCACCTTCACAACACAACATGCATCACTGTACAAACACTTCACCCAGGACAGAAAATGCTCCCCAACACCAAAAGCCTGCAATGTGGCAGCCAGAAAAGTGTGATCCACACGATCAAACGCCTTCTCCTGGTCAATAGAAATAATACCAACATTTATATCATACAGTTTACAAACATCAAAAGTGTCTCTCATCAAAAACAAATTGTCCACAATTGATCTGCCAGGGATGCAATATGTCTGATCAGGACCGATAAGAAGTTCGATAAAAACCTTCAGTCTGTTAGCTAAGACCTTTGACAGTATCCTATAGTCCGTACATAGGAGAGCCACAGGTCTCCAGTTCTTCAGCAGGGTCAGATCTCCTTTCTTAGGCAACAGTGAAATCACTGCACGCCAACAGGAAGCTGGAAGAGTCCCTTTCCCAAAGGACTCCATCAACACTTCTAGCAAGTCATGTCCCAGAATACTCCAGAAATGTTTAAAAAAGTCTGCAGGTAAACCGTCTATGCCGGGAGCCTTGCCGGAGGCCATCTGTGTCACCGCAGAGGTCAGTTCCTCCAGCGTAATGTCAAAGCCCAGGGTGTCACTTTCGGCTGGACTCAGCTGTGGAAGACCCTGAAGAAGTTCATCAGCAGCTTCCACGTCACAACCTTCAGCTTTAAACAAGTCTGTGTAGAAGGACACTGCATGCCTCCTCATCTCAGCAGGTTCAGAGGTTACCTGTCCATCGGGGAGACGCAGACATACCATCTGCTTCCTTTGGCCCACAGACCTCTCCAGGTTGAAGAAGAAGGTGGTTGGTGCATCAATGTCTCTCATGGAAGTGAAACGGGCTCTGATCAGAGCTCCCTTGGCCTTCTCTTGAAGAAAACAGTTAAGCTGTTGTTGTTTTAGGAGGGACTGTTCTATATTTCGAGCAGACACACTCTCTAACTCTCTGATCTCCCTCTCTAACTGCTCTATAGCTCTCCTAATGTTTGCAGTGGAGTAGGCTGTATACTGTTGGCAGAACACTCTAATCTGAGCCTTTCCTACCTCCCACCACTGACTCAGGGAGGGAAAAGACTCTTTCTTTGATTTCCAGTTGATCCAAAAGAATTTAAAATTCTCACAAAAAGTCAAATCTTGTAAAATGTTAACATTAAACTGCCAGAACGATCTCGGCTTCTCTGTGTTGGATAAAACTAAATCTAAAGAAACTAGCTGATGGTCTGTGAACCCAACCGGTTGGATGTGACAGTTCACTGCACGAGTAATACAAGAAGCAGACATGTAAAATCTGTCTAGCCTGGCTGCACTGACGCCCCCATCTAGCATTCTCATCCAGGTGTATTGTTTAACAGAGGGGTGTTTCATCCTCCACACATCCACTAAGTCAGCCTCTCTCATCACCTGTGACAGTAAAAGGGACGACTGAGGATGCGGCTCCCGTCCTATTCTGTCTAAAGTGACATTAGTGCAAGCGTTCCAGTCCCCCCCCAGTATCACACACTCCCCCTGTACACTAGTGTCCAACTCATCTTTTAATAACTGAAACACAGATACACGTGCAGGGCCCTGATTGGGTGCATAAACATTAATAAAAGTGAAAAAGAACTCTAACAGTTCCACCTTCACCATCAAGGCTCTACCTGCCACTATCTCTGTGCTGGATACAATCTTAACATTTAGAGAGGGGGAGAAAAAAACAGCTACTCCAGCACTGAGGTTTGAGCCATGACTGAGTACATACTGACCCCCCCACCACATTCCCCAGTCCGTCTCATTCAGGCTATCACTGTGCGTTTCCTGCAGAAATATCACATCTAATTTTTTCTGATTAAAGACCTCCAGCACTGAAGCTCTTTTCTGTGCACTTCTACCCCCGTTAATGTTTAAAGAAGCAACCCTTAAAGCCTGCATCAGAGGAAGGAGATAGAGAAAAATAACAGACAGGTACACACAGCAGAGAGGAGACACCCAGTGTTGCATGATCATGTTGACATTATTTAGACCTTTTCAGTTTCCCCCCTTTTTTGCTTCCTTTCGGAACTTTTCTCATATTAGTTACATGCTTCCTGAGACGATAACGTCTCTTTTCATCCAGCAGGTCTGACCCTACAACTTTCTGAAGAGTGCTCACTGTGTGAAGAAACTTGTTAGTGTCAGGGAAAAAGTCTCTCACTTCCACTGCCTTGCCAAAGGACTCATCTAAAAAGACATTAATTTCTTCCAAAGAATATATCTCTGCGTTCTGAGAGAGACTATCTGCAACTGAAACACAGTCAGAATCCCCCTCACCGTCTGTGTCCATCTCTGTCACCTCATTAATGTCTGCAGCCTGTTGAAGCTCTGTTTGCCTCCCAGAACCAGACGGCAGCTCCTGCTGCGTGCCAACAGCCTCCACCTGTCCCACAGCCCCGGTCCTCACCTGTCCCGCTACATCATCTCCCACCCGTTTACCTGTTTCCACATGTTCTCCTCTCACACTCACCACATTCTCTACAATCCCCGTTTCATCTCTCCCGATATTCATCTCTACTTCATCCGCAGCCCCTGGGGCCCCGGCGGGTGCAACAGCAGCCCCCGCGACACCGGGCTCCGCGGCCGCCGACCCAGCGGCTCCGGCCGCTCCAGCGACTGGCTCGGCGGCCCCGGGCTCGGCGGCCACGGGCTCGGCGGCCCCGGGCTCGGCGGCCACGGGCTCCACCGCCCCGGGCTCCGCCGCCACGGGCTCCGCCGCCACGGGCTCCGCCGCCCCGGGCTCCGCCGCCCCGGGCTCCGCCGCCACGGGCTCCGCCGCCACGGGCTCCACCGCCCCGGGCTCGGCGGCCTCGGGCTCGGCGGCCCCGGGCTCGGCCGCACCCGGCGGAGCGGCGTGCCGTCTCTGTGGACATGCAACACGTTTGTGACCCGACTCCCCGCACTCAAAACACTTTACGTTCCCTGAGCTCGCATAAACCATATAAAACCCCTCTTCATGCCTCACCCGGAAAGACACATCCAGTGTCTGAGTGGGACAATTCAGAAACATGAACACCTGTCTCCGCAGAGATTGGACATGTTTTAACTTTTCATCTTTACACCCCAGAGCAACAGTGCGGAGATTACTGGCAAACTTACCGAAACGCTTCAGCTCCCGTTCCAGCGCCTCATTCGGGATGAATGGAGGAACGCCAGACACAGTGATCCGCGTGGACGGTGTCGCCAACGGCGAAACTTGGATATATTCCTCGTTTACCATTAATCCGCTCTCAATAAGTTCGGTTACATATTTCTGGTCTTTCAAAAAGACCACGACCGCTTTGTTCATGCGGGAAGCATAGGAGATGTTTACATGGCCTACCTGCTCCCCCACAGCCAGCAGCACCTGCTCCACTGTGCTTGCGGCCTGAGCCACCAAACGCACTCCGTGTCTCAGAGACACCGGCGGCGCCCCGAAGGACGCCATCCCCAAACGAACTAAAAGTGAAAACCCCTCTTCCCTCTTCAAAAACACACCTCCACCACAGAAGAAGACTTTTTTTGACTTTTGCAAAAACACTTTATTTACATACGATCAATTATACATTCGATCAATAAAGTGCTTCATTGTGCAATAAAATGAACGAATCACTTAAAATAATACATTAAAAACCTATGTCTTAAAAACTTGTGCAAAGTGCAAATCCTCATCCACCACAGAACACACAATATCCTCATAACACCAACGTTGTTTAAAAGCATCCAAGTCTCCAATATGTTTATAAAAACGATGCTCCAGCCAGAGTCTGGCTCTGATGTTGCACAGCCAGATCGCTTTTGCCTCTTCCCCTTTCTTATTTTCCACCCTGTTTTTCCTATAAATAAATGGCCATTTTTGCTTCGCCAGAGAGGTAATTCAGGAGCTGCCACTTTTCCTTGTTTGTCTTTTTATATGGAGCCCCCATGATAAAAACACTCTCGGTAAAAGCTATACTAAAAAGACTAAAAACCAATGTTAAAAGAGAGAAGAAACCCGTGAGTCTCTTGCACTCTGTAAAAACATGGAAAACAGTCTCTCTAAAACCACAAAATGGACACTTATTAAAAACAGCAGGATTAATAATGGAGATAAAATAATTACAGGCGATGGCACCGTGTAAAATTCTCCACTGGAGGTCGGCAGTACGTTTTTTTATGGGAGGTTTGTATAAAATCCTCCACTGTGGGCCTGGTCCGCCTCCTGCACCCAGTCTGGTGCTCCACACAGTGGAGGCCCTGTCCTTCAGCACATTTGTGTTCGTCGTCTTTACAATGTTCATGTAAATTGTTTTTTTGTCAGCTTTGTGGATAGTCATTTGTCCTTGGTTTGCGACCTTGAGCAGGGGGCCGGTCAGTTCTCCGAGCCCTGGGCTCAGGTAGATCTCCGGGAAAGGGTCTGCTGGGTCCGGCTTGGCTCTTCCCTGTCCATAGCTCCTTAAAAGTATTTTGTCATCAGGGGAGAGGATTTGGCTCCATAGTTGCAGGATCCTCTCGGCCACCCGGACAGAGTGCAGACCCAGCAGAGAGCCCAAGGCCCGGGCATCGCTCAGCTCCGGCCCCACTGCATCCACCAGCTGCTGAAGGCACAGGGTCTTGGATCGGCACAGCGCCACCGTCAGGCCGGGTGTTTCGCTGCTGCTGACGTCCAACCTGGCTCTGTGAATGAGAGGCTCCATCAACAACCAGTACAGAGAGTCAGTCTTTGGACACCTTTTATGGTTAAAAAGGGCCCAAGATTTAAAAACACCCTGATAAAAAGGAGGTAGCCCACTTAACTTTAAAATGTTTAAATCAGTTAAAAACAGAGCAGCATCCAGCCCCAGGTTACTCACGCGTCGGAGAATGCAGCTGCTCACATCTCTCCACACCAAATCAGCCGGGCCAGTCAGATACCTCTGTAAAAACTGTATCCTAAAAGTGGCTGTTCGGCTGGCCAGGTGGATAAGGCCCTGTCCCCCCTCCTCTCTAGATAAAAACAGCACCCCCTGTGGCACCCAGTGTAGACCCTCCCAAAAGAAATCCACCAACTTCTTTTGTATTTGGGCTAGTAAGCCCGAGGGAGGGTCCACACAGGTAAGACGGTGCCACAGTTGGGATGCCACAAGGTTGTTTAAAACCAACACTCTACCTTTAAAAGACATCTGAGGGAGCAGCCACCTCCACTTGGACAGCTTTCCCTCTATCTTTCCTATGACGTCCTCCCAGTTCCTCAGGACTATGCTTGCATTACCCAGGAACACACCCAGGTACTTTAGCCCATCTTTCTTCCATAGCATGTTCTGGGGAAGAACTGGGAGACCGCCACTCCACTCAGCGAGGGCCTCACTTTTCTTCCAATTCACCCTCGCTGCCGATGCTGAACTAAAATCCCTCACGATGTTAACTAAAATGTCTGTCTCTTTTTGGTCTCTAATAAAAACAATGATGTCATCCGCATATGCTGATAAAACCATGCCTCCACTAAAACCAGGTAAAAACAGCCCTTGCAGTTTGGAGCGTATTTTGTTGAGAAGGGGTTCTCGGGAGAGTGCATAGAGCATGCCAGACAGAGCACAGCCCTGTCGGACCCCTCTACACACTCTAAACGGAGCACACAGCCCACCGTTGAACTTCAGCACACTCTCAATCTCAGCCTGTCCTCCTACAATAAACGACCAAATAGATCGATTGTTTTCCGACCCAAATACGACCCATAGCCACGTTTTAAAGTGTAGCACTTCTAGTGGTCGTGTAAGAAACAACATGCTCCCGTCTATTCATTTAGCAACTCCTAGCGGATCGTAATCCCGTGAACTTTAACCTTGCGCATCAATAAAAGTGCGACGAAGAAGAAGAAGAAGAAGAAGAAGAAGAAGAAGAAGAAGAAGAAGAAGAAGAAGAAGAAGAAGAAGAAGAAGAAGAAGAAGAAGAAGTTAAAGAGCATCACAGCTGTACAAGTGGTAAATCTGATTTCTGTATTTCATTTGATTTGTTTACGCTTTTAATTAATCCTGTCGTTTTTCTACAAATCATGTTTATTTCAGTTTTACGTTTTAGGGCTGGCCCGTGGCATAGGCAGTAGGTAGGCTATATGTGAATGCTTGTTGTTTGCAATAGCATGGCTGTAAAGGTTAGCACTTAGCTTAGGTATAGATGCGCTAACGATGTATTGCAATATAAGAAGGTTCTTCAACAACAAGTTGGAGGGAGAGTTTTCTCCTAAGCACAAAAGGAGCTAAAATCTTGACTAAAAACAAAACCCTTTGTAGCACGTGACATAAAACATAACAATGGCAAAAGTATGTATATTCAGCCAGACCAGGACATGATATGACCTTAAACAATGCGAAAGGAAATGGCATTTTAATAATAATAATAATAATAATAATAATTATAATAATAATAATCGACATTTACACGGCGCTTTTCATAATGCACACACTTTTTTTCTTCTAAATGTCACCTAACATGTTGCATTAATGATAGTTAAGGTAAGTTCAACACTTTAATATCATCAGGTCATAGTAGTTTTACTACTTTAAACATTCGCTAATTCAACTTAAGTTTTGTGAAGCCATCACATCTAGTTAAAAAGAGAAATATATTTCCCTGTAATTACTGATTTACCTGGGACTTGATTGACATTGGTGCCTGTAGTTTTATTTCGACAAATGTTCATTTATGAAGCAACAATTAAAAAACATGGTAGCACAACTAATCTGAGTTCATCTGTTTGTTATTTTTCAGGTCATCCATCAATTCAATTATTTGATGTAGCCTATTATCAAAAAAAATCAACGGTTCTTTTCAGAACCATATTCTTCTTCCTACTCTCTTTCACCCCTCTCGTTTTCTTGTCTTTTGTTTTGTTTTTCTCCCTCCCTGTATGTCAGTTCATCCTTTGTTTGTTGTTGTCCTTTTTACCCTCACTTTAAAATGGCATCCAAGCAACTGAATGAATGGCTAGAGGCAGGGAAAGACCTTGCAGATGAGTTTGCAAATAAGGCAAGTACACCATTATCCAAATATGTATTATAACATTTACTTAAATGATAAAAGACACACACATTACAAAGATGTGTGTGCAACAATTAAGGGAAATATCTAATCTATTTTATATATTAATATACCAAAGAAACCAAAGAAACCAAAGAAAATAACGCAAGGATCAAATATTACCTGGAGGAAGAGGGACCTGGATGGGAACATTCTACCCCAACATTGGAATAAGAATCGATCTGGTCTGTACAATATCATCTAGTTCTAGTGTTTCATTAAGTTTTAATGTCGTTGGTCTTCAATAATGTTTCCTATATCATCGTACTTTGTTTATGCAGTTAAACCTTCCAGCTCTCTGGAGTCCCCAGAGGTCGAGGAGACACATGAGATTCCTCTACAGGTCCCAAGTCTTGGTATGCACAATGAATTCTTAAATTATCCTTCAACTTGAAATGTAGCTAATTGTTTATAGTATGTAATAGCTATGTTCATGATACATTTTAAAGTGAAAAGCCATCAACAAGTCCTCCAACTAATACGACCAAATAGGTCGGAAAACACCCAAATATGTATAAGTATGGAATATCTTTTATTAATTAAACTAAATTCCATGATTTGTTTTATATTTTGTTATTTTAGATCAACATCTTCTCACACTGAGAAACCTGTTGGGTTCTCTCACTGTCCCTGCATCATCAGAAGAAACACCCACTGTAACAACATGGACCCAAAGACAGTTGAAACGTGAACAAAAATTCAGAGCTGCAATGCCAGAGCTCCTTAATTTGAAATTGGCTGCAGAGATTGTCACTAATGCAAAACTGCAATGCAAAACTGCTGATGCTGATGCTGATGCTGTGGTCCGGTGCTTAGACTGTGTTCCACCAGGAACTCCCTTTCTTTGTCCGGCATGTGACCCAATTATCCATGGCAAAAATGTCTTCCATGACAGGGAAGCCATGATTGATGAGTTTTACAGACCTATTCCTCCCACATCCTTAGTGGTTGTGGATGAAAGTGGCAAATATGGACTCTGTGAACAAGGTGGGTTCAAATAGTTTATTACATATTCCCTTACCATGGTTTCCTAATGTGCACTACATATACAGCGGCATCATTTTCACCATGTCGGAAGTTTGCTTTAACTATTAAAATGTGTCAATTTGTATTGACTACATGTCCTAACATGCATATGAATCTCTGAAATTGTCTTTGCTGCAGTGTGTCTGCTTCCAATTCCTCCACCATCCCAAATCTGCTTCTGTGGTCCAAGCCAAGATTTCACCATCATCCCAGGAAAGCAGACCGTGTTGGTGACTATCAATGGTTTGTTGCCACCAGAAGACGATGTGGTCAAGCAAAAATACAGGATTGCTATTATACTTTTGTCCTGCGTTGCATAGATGCCTGTCAATTTGCACATTTATATTTTTTCTCAGGTCCATACAACGTTTGCCTGCCTTCTATGTGCTGTCCAACTTGTTCCACCAAATGGTCCAAATGGCATAGGTGACTTGCTTGGATACAAATACTGGCCAGCAACCGACAGCTGCAAAATGATTTTTAAGTTTGATGTGTTCACATCATTCGAGCAAATGAAATTGGCCAGCCCAGCATTATCCCAGCAAGTATTCATAAAAATGCTTGAACATCGATCGTTTTCCACAGGAAGGGTAAGAATAAAATGTGGTTTTCAAGATTTTTGAATACCAAACTTTTAATTAACAAAATGAATACCATTCTTGTTTCCAGACAGGCAGAATCTGTAGCGATACCTTCCACAGAGTCTTTCGGGAGTTTGCCTTCTGTAATTACAGACAAGAAGATCTGTGCCTGGTGGAGCCCTTTAAATGCCCAGCATGCACACCTGACATGCTGGCTATTGCTGTAGATGGCAATAGAAAGCATTATCGCTTCAAGAAGTCCAGAGGGTCAGTGAAATCATATTCTCATTTTAGTTGTTGTTTTATTGACTAAGCTGAATGTCTTTGCTGAAATGTTTAACTTTCCCCAACTTTCCAAGTTTTTAATTTTTTTTAATTTTCCAAAGTTTGTAGACCATCAGAAAACAATAGTTGGTTTGTAATTGCACATAATTTTATCAATCCAATTCATAAACATTATTGTATACGACGCCTGTAAAGTTAGCTCAACTTTAAAATGTTAAATGGTTGACGTTAGTTGGAGCTAAGAACCAGCTTTGGAAATAATCGCTTCATGATAAATTATTTTTTATTTATCCTTTATTTATCCAGGAATGTCCCATTGAGATACAAGATCTCTTCTTCCAGGGAGTCCTGACCTGATGTATTACATTTTCCAGGAACCTTTTTCCTCTGCCTTCCTCTGCCCTATTCCATGCCCAGCAATATAAAGGATGTACTTTTATTTTTACCTTTCTACAAGAAGTCAGTAAACTTTTCACTAATGTTAAATAATGGTGACAAAAGGCTTTACACAAAATTACAGATCAAATTCACAAAGGCCTTTTCCACATTTATGAAAAATGTATAGCAAAAGCAAATTGCCCACATTAAATAGAGGACACAATCAAACTTATGTATGTATGATAATGTTGCTTACAATTTCTTTCTCGAATTTCGCAGGACAGATGAACCGTCTCTATTTGATGGACTGTTCATTGCCCAGGACAGTAAAGTGTCTGCCTTTGTCGACAAAATCAGGAGCCAGATGACGATTGTAAGAATCTATTCAACCCACTAACCCTTTTATTTATTTGACTTAGCACAGGGTTAAATGTAACAGATTGTGTCTATTTCAGAAAAGTGGTCGTGATGTTTGTGGACCGGCAACATTCACAGCTTGCAGAGAAACCTCACACAAGTCCAGGGCCAAGGTGGATGAGGAAGGCCTGCAAATAGCTGTGTGCAGACATGGCATCTTGCTACAAGGCCTAAATCACTACCGTGGTGAAATATATGCCTACCCAATGTTCCTGCAGAAGGAGCTGGCTGAAGTTGCGAATGCAACATTCTTTTGTATGGATGTTGCCTGCAGGTAGTTATAACTATTGCAAAATTAAAAGTGTTTGTGTGAAACGTGTTATCTATTTAATTCTTGCACATCCAGTAGATGTAAAGCAAAAAAGCATTCATTTGGATAAATGCTGATGTTGGTTACAAGGATTGTACTGGTAATTTTAAGGACCTGGTTTATCTTTTTACTATTATACCATCATGCAACTGGAAAAGCTAATTGATTTTGTCATTACAGGTACTGGCCTTATTTGGAGAAGATGGCAGCAAAGTTGCCTGAGCTCCAACCACTTACAGAGATGAAACCTTTTCTCTCTGTAATGCACGCCAAGGCCCACACAGGCAAATGCGAGGTACAGTATGCAAGTTAAACATTTGTGTGACTAGATTCAAATGTTTTAGAAATGGTAGTGCACATAAGAATATCATGTCATGTAGTATATTCTATTCAAGCCTGTGAAATAATTGTAATAGTTACAAATGTTGACAACATTGTTACAAAACAGACTGTCACAAGGATAGGCTTCCAAAACCCATTATGGTTTTTTTGTAAATATATCCGCACTGTAGAAATAATGAATGAACAGAGCTTCAAATAACTGCAGTTGTGACATTGTAGTTCAAAGCATAATTCAATCTCAGAACATTTTAACTTTCTGAAATTTCTCCTGACACTGATGTTAACTAAAGATGTACAGTACAAGAAATTATAATATTGAACTAAATATCTAGATCTCATTGTTTATGATTCTGAGCAGGTGAAGTGGGGTGGCAGAAGCCAGGAAGGTGCTGGAAATACTGTTGGCGAGGAAGTGGAACAGGTTAACAGCTTCCTCTCAAGGGCAGCTCTGACAACAAAATACATGACCAAATCAGGTTGGTAGAGGAAAACAAATAGTTTTAAGCAGTGCCACATTGTAAAGCTGATATGAATTTTCATGTTTTTGTGTTTACAGCTCGAGCAGATATGATAACCGTGCTGGCTATGCAATGGAACCACAGGAAGGTGGAGAATCTCCACAAGACACTCTCAAAGAGATTTGTCAAAGTAAGACGTCCATGCTGCATTTCAAAATGTACATTAAGAATATCTGAGTTTCTTGTTGTAGTAATTTAACACCATCCTTAGCTACATGTTGTTGAATTAAATGTATTCTGCAATCATTTCATTATGATGGTGCTGCCATGGCACATTGTTCTGCCAAGAGAGTATATGTTCTGTTTGTTTTTAATTAAGCACTATAGGTTGATTCATCTGAATTTCTGTATAATAATAATCATGTTAATCCTGCTTGATATTTAAAAAAAAAAAAAAGGGACACTAAGGTGATACTTGCCAACCTTGAAGAGAAGGTGTTTAGCATTTCATGTTGTTGTCTGGTCAGTTAATGTGCATAAAGGAATTCAGTAAAAAAACAACCTTCTCAACCAACTGGAACGCATATTCACTTTTTCCTTTTAAACATTCTAACCAGACTACACAGAGAGCACAAACTGAAGTGGACAATCTTGAGAGTCTCAAGCAAGAGCTGAACATCTCCCTGGAGGACACGGAGCAGTGGGTGTTGGAGGTCAAGCAATGGGCAGCCACTGGTATGTTATATGATCACTGTGGTATAGATTTGGTTCCATCTTTCCAAACATTTGGCTTCATGTTTTATGATTATACCTGGTTGTTTCTGCTTTCAAGAGAAACATGGAGGCCAGAGTAGCCAGGAGGAGCTCCAGAGAGAAATAGATGACATTATTTATTCCCTCCGAAGAAAGAAACACGACCTCTATCGACAAAATGGTATTTATTATTACGTTATCTAGAAACAATATTTGTTTCTTGTTGTTGTTATTGTTAGTATTATTATTTTTTTACTCTACAGACAGCAACCAAACAAGGCAACGCAAACGGAGAAGACTGACAGAGCTCAAGAAGAAACTCAGAGAGAGGATACTGCAGTACAACACCATTGATACCTGTACAGAGACAATTGACACAGAAGCAGCATGCAGTCTGTCTGAGGATGTCATTCTGCCCTGGGAGACACAAGGAGATAGTAAGAAACAACTTGTTTTTGTTTGCCCTAGATATTCCATAAATTCAGTTGTAGTACTATAATACAATCGCTAATGTAACACAGAGCTGTCAACATAGGTATCACAAATCATCATGATCACAACAAATCATTTTGAAATAATTATATTGAAAGGTCTGTATGATGTTGTCCTATCAAGTCTTAATTGTCATGCTATAGTCTCACTGGGACAGGCACATCTATGGAAACAGTAAAACCCTTCCTGACCACCCTGAACTGCATACTAATGTTGAATCTCAAGACATACTGAATGTAATTCTGCCAACATAGACAGAATTGAAAAAATTCAGCAAGCGGCGAGGTTGAACAATTTTTACCAGATTTCAAGGTTTTGGGCAATTTAAGTTAAAAAGATTGAATGCAAACGGATATTATTTGTTTTATTAGCCTTACCATTGTGGTTGTGTTGTCATATTTTGTGTTTTTTCCATTATAGTGGTGAACCTGCGCACAAAGAGGCGACTTTTTGACCAGGTTATGCTGGTCAGGCGTATGGAAGAGGAGAAAGTCATCATTGTGAAGGAGATGACCCAGCATTGTCAAAATCTGAGGCAGGCACTGGACAAATTGGACCACCTCCTTTATCAGACAAAAGACGACATCAGGAACCAAAGTATGTTCCACAAATACCGATTTATAACATTTGCCACTGCCCCTTCTGGTCAGTGTCAAACGTCTGTCACTGAATAGCATCTGTAATAGCCGCGTTCACACCGCAGGACTTTCCCTGGTACTTTAGTTCTTTAGTTCCGTTAGTACCAATAATGTCGCGTTCACACCGCCGGCACTACTCAGTGCCGGGAACTCTTTTGGTACTTTTTAGTCCCTGCTAGAGAGGTGGTACGAACCTGGTGACAAAAGAGTGCCAATTTCTATTCTATTTCTATTGGCTGGGCGAATTGCAAACCACGCCCCGTTAGACTCTGAATTTGTTTTGTTAGGCAGCCATTTTTTCCCTCGCTACAAAACCACATCCACACCTGAGCGAGTATGTTGTTTGTACTTGAAAGCAGTTATGACAACACGTACAACACCGGAGCGGTGGAATGATGAGGAAGTGTCGGCGCTTCTGTCAATTTACTCAGATGCAGGGATGCAGCAGCTTATACAACAAGCAGTTCCCAACTCTAAATGTTTTGAGCGATGTTCGCAAAAGCTACTTGAAATGACCATCGACTCGGGCACACTGCTGTGGGAGCTCGCTGAAACGGCGGATTCAGTCGGCTGTGAAGTGAGCAACAACGACGAAGGTAAAATAAACTACTTGTACTGGGGTTTTTAATATGCACATTACTGGTCTCAGATGTACTTTTATTTGCTCAGTAGATCGAGGTAGCCATGAGCAGGCTGAACTGGCTAACACTGTTAGCCAGCCCTGAGCTGGCTAATAACATAACATCTAACTAGCTATTCTCGGCCACCATGAAAACGTTTTGTCTTGTGAATAAGTGGGCAGTGTTTTCTGTAATGTGCTTCACTAACTCATGGCACTACATTTGTTTGTTTCAGGCGAGGCGGGACAACTCCCTGGATTGGAAACGAGTGGACTTTCCCGATCGCAACAGCAGCCGTTGCTCGTCTCCCTTTCCATCAACCAAACGCAAAAGTACGTTCACACACACTGTAGCTTCACAATCACGTTTACTTCCTTCATGGTACAATTATGAATTATGAAACACCGTGGAAAACGTGTTTGCCTAGGCAGGCGTTTACACTTTTCGCGCCCATTTTACGCTCACAAAATTGTAAACATCCGGGCTAGGTCACATGACTTCCGGTAAGAAAACGTAACGTGTGTGTGTGTGTGTGTGTGTGTCTGTGTCTGTGCCTAACCCTATCAGTCGGAATAGCCCTAACAGCCTGACCGTGTCCCTTCTGCCTGTAAAACTACATGGTGATTAAATAATGTTTCCTCTTAGGAAAGCGCGCACAGGAGTCAGGACACACATGATGAGAACTTCTTTGCCACCATCGAGACTATGGAGGACAGGCGTGCCATGGCCAGCAAGGCGATGCACGAGGACCAGATGATGCTTTTACACAAGGCCCAGGAAACAGAGGACAGGGTGATTGCGATGATGGAGCACCAGGATGAACGGGACGCAGTCTTGGCACAGCAAATGGAGCAACAAAAGGCTTTTCAGCAGGGGTTTCTGGGAGTGCTTTCAGAGCTAGTGAAGTCAAACAGGCCTTCCTCCCTGTAGTATTGTTTTAAATATTGACACACAGCGGTGTTTCCTGGACATGGAAACATTCAGGGCTTAGCCCACAGTTCAACTCTTACAGTGCTATTTTTATATATTTGTTATAAGTGTATTTTTTTTGGGTACATTTGATTGAAGTTGATTTTCTATTATTATATATATTGCCACTGTTTTTTAATGCTGACACCTAACTTGCACGAAGGTGTGTCTGTTACATTGTTTTGAACTTCATCTTGGTGATGTTGATGCTGAATTCACTATTTAGTAGATAATCATGTGACACTTTAACTTTGCACTACGGTCTGTCTGCTGAGCCTACCTATTGTATTTGCCAGTGTTATGTTTTGATACTGACACTTATTGATCTGCTGCTGATAAATAAAAGATAACCTCCATCTTGCTTATTTCTCCTCTGACACTATCTTTACAGTGACCTGTGTAGCATCCTATAAATCACATTTAAGTGATTATTCTGATTATTTCATTGTATTTCAAAACGGCGTCCATCAACACAAGCACTATTTATTTATTGAAAGAGAAATGGTTAAGTTTGTAATTACCAGTGTAAACCCAGAGAAGAAGAAGACGAAGTGACATCAGCGTATTCGTGCCTCAGGGAAAGTACTGCGGTGTGAATGCGATTGGCACTAGCCCCCTGGCGGATTTAGTGCCGTGGTACTTTAGTGCCGGCACTAAAGTACCGCAAGTCCTGCGTTGTGAAAGCGGCTATTGATTGCTTTTTAGCTAATATACAGCCTCAGAGTTAAACATTAAAATTGATTATATGGAACCAACATCAATGCTAATTAAAAGTTGCCTTACATAGACTGTCATTTTGTCTTTTTATTGTAGTTTCTCCAAGCGATATAACAGAAGAGGGATACAGGGGACTGCACTGCTGTCTTTTACACCATCAATATCTTCTGGAGCAGAAACTGAGCAGAGTCACCAGCACCTACAGCTGTATTGGCACGGACTCGTCTTTTCTCATGATGGAGGAAGACATTGAAGACGGTGATGAGGACAACGAACAGGACGGTGATGAGGCCAACGAACAGGACGGTGATGAGGACAGCGAACAGGACGGTGATCAGGATAGCGAACAGGACGGTGATGAGGACAACGAACAGGACGGTGATGAGGCCAACGAACAGGACGGTGATGAGGACAGCGAACAGGACGGTGATGAGGATAACAAACAGGACGGTGATGAGGACAACGAACAGGACGGTGATGAGGACAGCGAACAGGACGGTGATCAGGATAGCGAACAGGACGGTGATGAGGACAACGAACAGGACGGACAACGAACAGGACGGCGATGAGGACTACAAACAGGACGGCGATGAGGACTTAACAAGTCTATTGTGTTGTATGCATGTGAACGTATTAAAATGAGTATTGCGATTGAATGGCTTGTTTATTACCTTTTTTTTGTATTATCCTGCTTTGCATTTACTATGTCTGGTTTTGGTGATCACCCTTATTATCATGATCTGTTTAATTAACCAATGCTTACATCCAAAGAATGTGTCTAGACTTTACTCCTACAGACACACACTAACAATACAAATGGACCTAAGTAATACACTCACCGGCCACTTAATTAGATACACCTTGCTAGGATGGGTTGGACCCCCATCTGATTTCAGAACTGCATTAAGTCTTCATTGCATAGATTAAACAAAGTAGGCTACTGGAAACATTCCTCAGATATTTTGCTCAATATTGACCTGATCGCATCACGCAGTTGCTGCAGATTTGTCAGCTGCACATCCATGACGCAAATATCTGGTTCCACCACATCCCAATGGTGCTCTGTAGGATTTGGATCTGGTGACTGTGGAGGCCATTTGAGTAAAAGTCATTGTCATGTTCAAGAAACCAGTTGGAGAATATTTGAGCTTTGTGACACGGTGAGTTATCCTGCTGGAAGTAGCCATCAGAAGATTGGTACACTGTTGTCATAAAAGCATGGACATGGTCAGCACAACCCGGTATCACGGCAAGACGTGAATTGTGACGATTTACCATGCTGGGAGACGTGAAGATGTCACGATGTTGTCCCTTCAAACATGACAATTACACAGTATTGTTAACATGGCCCAACCAGTGGAGATATACCCGGAAATGCCAAGCAAATGCTAGCCCGACGGTCGGTTGTTATTATTATCAATATTAATATAATAATGATTTAATTTTTAATAGTCACACTCGATTTCGCCGATTTTCTTGTTGCCCCAGCTGGTCGACACCTCTTTTAGCAGAAACAAAGGCTACATTAATGTATTAAATCGATGTTAATCTGTGGATGTGGAATTAACGGACGTGACGTTGTGCGATTGCGTTACCAGGAAACAGCTTCGGTTCATGTTAATTTAAAACTCTTCAACTACAACCGTAGTCATATTTAAAAACATTTTATAAGGCCTCACGAAATACTTTAATGTAAATATGAAGGAATATGTGTATAACAAAATACATCTGTCAAAACAATACCGGAAACAGACGTAGGCAAGATCCTCAGCTAGGTGATTCGATTGTTTAGCCGCAATGCACGTTGGGAAATGGTGTTTATGCGATGTGAAATCCGAAAACATTTAAAAAAAATAAAAATAATACTTTATTCCGAGTGCTCTTGCTTTTCTCTTTGAAAGTCATCACATAACGGCATTGTAATACACGGTTCGGCTGCATTACATATTACATATCTGCCGTAGTTCTGTATTTATAGAGCCCTGATGAGAAGACTTCTAGACAAACATGAGGAACTGAAAATGTGACGTGGATCATAAATATATCAGCCATTAAACAACATCTTACATTTCTTTTCACACAATACGTCTCCTTGCAGTATCAATACTAATTCGGCTGACTTTTATATTTGATCCAATTGGTAGACAGGCTGTATTTACACCATAAAGGTGCATAGCTGATATAAAGGGACACCTGGGGCCTATACTACGAAGCTGGTTCAACCTAACCTGGATATGTTTGAGTTAGCCGGTTGGCCTAATCCAAAACATACGCGCTCTCGCTAAACTGTACTACGACGCTGGTTATCAAGTGGATCGCTCAAGCCAGCCGTGTCCTATCTAGTTAGGTGCGCGTTCACATGAAAGGGGTGGTATCTGGAGCATTCGACCAATCACAAACATGGAGAAGCGCACTGACAGCGCAGCGTCATACTTCCTGAATGAAAAGTGAACTTTAATACTAGTCAAATATGAAGAAGTTAAACTTTAAACATCCATTACTTACTTTACTTACAGGATAAAAGCCACAGAGCTGCACCTGCAAGGTGAATACAGCTGGCAAAAGAAAAAGTGTTTGAATGCGTACATTAACAGGTTTATGATATCACTGCCTGTCTAAAACACGATCTGACTTTAATTACATTTGTCTCGAGTGTTTCGTCAACTTAATGTGCTGCTTAAAATAATACTTCTGCATCCAGTATGTGACACTGTGAGTGTTGCACGGCCAGATACGGCTCATCTGACTCAGATCAGGAGATATATGATACATTATGAAGTGATATGCCGCGAACTGTACTTAATGTACTCTGATCCGGTTACTTATGTTGTGGCCGATATTTAAGTAAGCTTTCTTAACGCTAATGTTATAACAGTCAGATTGCTCTGAAGATGGAGGTGATATTCTATTAATGTTCACGTTCACACAGTCGGTGATTTCTGCCGGCCGTCTTTCCTGCGACGGCAGCTTTTCTGTATTTCCTTTCTCCTGTAATATGACTTGATCGCTTTAAACTCCGCACACTGAGCTCTGATTGGTCAGCAGGCAGTGCTTTCACTGAGTTGAGCTCTTAGCCTGCAACCTAACCTGGTCCCGACCAGGTTAGCTGCTTAGCATATATTACCATGGAGATCTAGCCTGCTAAGAAGAGAACCAGCTTCGTATGACCGGAAAGCCGGAGTTTTCCCTGAATTTAGCCGGCTAAGCGAAAATCCTGCTTCGCAGTATACCCCCCTGGTGGTTAAAGCACGTTATTGAATTTTATTATTATTATTAACTAACAGAATAAGAGACCTGAGAGGTGATGGTCATACGTTGACCTGGCTGCACAGTCACAGAGGCTGGCTGTGTCAACTGTTCACACTTCACACCTGTACAAATAAAAAAAATGACAGATTATCCTGTTAAACAGCAGTATAATAAGTGTTGACTCACTTCCAGCAGCAGCAAACATGATGATGATGATGATGATGATGATGATGATGATGATGATGACGATGATGATGACGATGATGATGATGATGATGATGATGATGATGATGATGATGATGATGATGATGATGATGATGATGATGATGATGATGATGATGATGATGATGATGATGATGATGATGATGATGATGATGATGATGACTCTGAGAAGACGTGAGCTCCTGATCCCCTTTCATGTGAAGGCCTTATAACTGTATCACAATGGATATTATTGAGTTTGCATAGAACCAAACACATTGCATATGAATATGAGTCGGACTGGAGATAGAAAATGGAGCTTGTTATTGTTACTTTTACAAGAATACAATCACCTCAGTGTTTAAAGAGTCTAGAATCAACTTTGTGTACTTTATTTTTGCAAAAACAGATAATTAACATCTGGAGCTCTTTTAATGTCCTTTTTGATTATTGTTACACCAGGTCTTGTCAAAACCTTTATTCCATATTCAATATCCATTACTTAACAAAACAGCACACCTGAAATGTATATTTAAATACTTTATTAAGGACAGTGAATTAATTGTTTCTGTATGTTTTTCAAATCAGTGTTATAAGTGTCATAGACACATAATTACATTGCTATTATTATCCTTAAAGTATATGTAAAACAAAACCACTTATGATCTTTTTATTTGAGTGGTTTACTAATGACAGTTAATTCTGTTTTTGCTATTGATGGTTTCATTTTTGTGAAAAATAATACAATTCAATAATGTGCTTTAACCACTAGGTGTCCCTTTCTATCAGCTCTGCACCGTTATGGTGTAAATACAGCCTGTCTACCAATTGGATCAAATATAAAAGTCAGCCGAATTAGTGTTGATACTGCAAGGAGACTATTGTGTGAAACATAAATCTAAGATCAGTAATGTGTTGCTATAAAATAATACGTCTGCATGCACCCCCTGGCCAACTTGTGGCCTGTGTGTCGCGAACGTCGACTCTGCACACTGAGCTCTGATTGGTCACCAGGCGGTGCTTTCACTGAGTTGATCTCTTATCCTGGAACCTTTCATATGGTGTGTGTGTGTGAGCGTTTCATATGTATATATTGTTGGCGAAATATTTTCCAAGGCCAATAACTTCGAGCCAGTTAATCAGTTTTGTCCTGACTGAGCACAGGCACCTGTATCCTTGGCTGCTGTGCTCTCAGTGTTCTGTCTCCCTGTTCCTGCCTGTTGGCGTCAGCTGATAGAGGTGTTGGTTTTATCTTGTTATGCACAATGTTGATTTTTCTCTCAGAACTAGCTACATATGGGTCTGGGGTAGAGATCTTCAGAATTGGTTTGGCATCTTTTGTGTCAATTCATGTCACACAACATGTCTTGTGAATAAACCATCAGTGTTTGCCATCAAAGTTCCTGCTCTCCTCGTGTCTCTCTGAGTCCAGTTTCCATTGGTTCAGAAGTTTCCATCGCATATGAGAGATTTGTACATGTTTGTAAATGATTTTGGTTTCAGTGTGTTTCACATGTGTGAACAGTATTTCTGAATAATGTCCCCTCATAGACATAATCCAAAAATAAATGTGAATATTTTTTTGTATTATCGCCAAGAATTGAAGTTGAAGTGCAGCTTGAATATATAGGATATAAAAATAACAAGTACAGTAAAAAAGAAAGTGATATGAGTGACATGTTTTATTATTTGATTACCCTTCATTTTCTCTGTTGATAAGATGTTATGGAATGAAATACAATGTCAGATTAGGGGAAAGTTAGGGGAGTGCATGTTAATGTGGCTGGAGGTGGCGTGTTCCAAAAGTGTTTGGGTTTGTCTGCCGTGAGTGGGCTGCATTCCAATTCAAATTGCCGCCTGTACAATGTATGCACCAGTATGCGATATGCCGATGTCCCTACACGCCAATCACACAGACTGCGTCTGCCTCTCGTCCTCATCTTGTGGAGGGAGCCTCATCTGATGCGCAAATGCGGCGCAATTGAGCGCGCCACAGTTTCTGCTGCGAGGCTCCACTAGCTGTAATCGGCTTGGTGTGTCCGGGGTTTACACACCACCACCACCCCCAGTCGACGCTCGCGAGGGCCTCATCACATCACAGCCCTGCCGATGTGATAGGACATGTGTATAGGACCTTTTTCCTCATGGGTGTCATTCAACAGACCAAACATGACAGTTTTAGAGAAAGAGTTTGTATGGATACACTTAAAACATATATTTGTATTGGCTTCAGCTCACTGATAATATAAGAACACAAATAGGCACGGCACTTACATAGATGTTTTTTTTATATGTATTTTATTACTCCAATGTCAGGCATATTTAACGAGGAAAGTTTTCCTTTGGCTCCCAGGAATTTTTCCACTTCGCCCCACTGTAAAACAGAAACACAGCAAAAAGTATTAATTTTTTTCAACTGTTTGGAATATGTAGTTCTACAGTATGTTGACAATGCTATTTCAAATGAGAAGATACACTAGGTCACTTAAAAATATCGTGATGAAAGTGCAGTATAATATATATATATATATATATACAGGGTTCTTACACCTTTTCCAAAGTCAAATTCAAGCACTTTTCAAGAATTTTCAAGGTTCATTTTCCAGCTTTTCAAGCATTTTACAGCTGTTGTAAATTACATATTTATATACACATACTCAAATGATTATTTCCCTACCTCACATTAAATCAGTTCTTTATGCTATAAACAACCAAATGTGTGTTTCGTGATAGCCTTCTACATGAGGATGAAAAATTAAAGAACAGAAAACTAAGTTTAATATTTCAACATTAGTAATCTGTACGTAGACTGGGCATCTCATATAACCTGTCTGAGCCAATATAAAACAATCAGCCAAATAACTTTTCAATACATTATTGATTACTATTTTTGAGGTAATTTTAGGCTGGCAGTAAACATAAGTCAGAAGTACATGGTGTACTTTGACTCCACTACATGTATTTAATACCTCTAGTTACTTCACAGATGTGGATGAATGATGTGAAATATAATCAAGTGTTGAATCAGACTTTAGTTCCACCTGGAGTAAATCCACCAGCTACCCTGCAGTATACAAAGTACTTCAGACTAGCTGCACCTTCACCAGCTTTGAGAACACTTTCATGATCAATCAATATACAACATATCATATATATTATTCTGAAATGGACCAGTCTGCACAATCACTACTTTTACTGTCTTTCACTATATTTTGATGAGAATACTTTCTACTTTCACTTGAGGAACATTTTGAATGCAGGACTTTTACTGGAACAGAGTATTCCTACACTCTGGTACTTCTACTTTTACTCAAGTACAATATCTGAGTACTTCTACTTTTACTCAAGTACAAGATCTGAGTACTTCTGCTTTTACTCAAGTACAAGATCTGAGTACTTCTACTTTTTCTCAAGTACAAGATCTGAGTACTTCTACTTTTACTCAAGTAAACAACTGCCTCCAAGACATCACACAGAAATAATACTACTTACTACTAACTATACTAATAGTATAATTGTTAAGAACAAATGTAACAAGTAAGTAATTACAAAAGAGATAAAATACCATCCAGCATCACATATCAATCATTTAACCTTTAGTGATATTGATCAAGGATAAACTCAGTTGTATATTGTATTTTAATTTCTATTCCAATGTAGGCTACTTCCCTGCTTATGTGTTACAACCAGACAGCATTTCTCGGGCGCAATTTTCATTTAATTTTAAACCTTTATTTAACCAGATTGGTCCCATTGAGATCATAGATCTCTTTTTCAAGGGAGACCTGCGATATCTGAATGACGAAGGGCAGAGAACTTGAATGTCTTACTTTATGGCGCAATCGCTGTCTGATAGAGCCATTGATGACATGGCTCCCCACCCCCATGTGATCAAGTAAATTGAATTTACTGCTGAGGAACCCAAAATGTTTAAGTTAGTGATCTCAGGGTTGATGAAGTTGGTTGGTAAGACTACTTTCTGGCCCCTGTTCTGCCAGCCCCATCAGCTACACTGAAGGACACTTCCGATTAGATACATACCATCCAGAGCAAGACTGCCACTGCACCAACACCTCGGCATGGCCCTGAGTAAAGAAAGACAGATTTTAGGTAAACTTCATTTTTTTTCAAATGTCATACATGTAAATACGAAAAGTCCAGAGAAATCAAATGATAATTTGAACTAATAGTAGGTACGATTAACTCAAACATATGAAGGACTGTAACATAGTCAATAGCATTTCCCCCCATCAGTTTAATATTTTGGAATACTATTATTATTTAAAAAGATATTTTCACTGCCAAGAATAGGAATTCACCTACAAGAAAAAATGTAATATACAAATAAATGGCTGGACATGATGCATTAATGCGACATGAAGCATTACACAAGTACCTCAACCTTAAATTAATAATAAATTATTGTAACTGTAATTTCAATATTTACATTAGCATTCATGCTCAAGACTGAAACACTCCTTTTAAACAAAGTATACAAAAATCCAATAAGATAAGATAAGACTTGGTTCCACGGAAGCATTATTGTCATTGTTTATTTTAAAATATTTTCTAAACAAACCTCCCTGATTCTTTCCCTCAGTAGTTTTTTGTAGGGGAAAGTGGCTGACCCTTGATGAATGGGACATTCTGAAAGGAATTAAAAGATGATAATAAGTTGAAGTTCAGCAATAACCTCCTAAACATTGCCTAACATCACATTGTGCTCAATTAAACTGTTCAAAATGGCACTGAGACTTTTGATACTGCAAAGTCTTAAACAAAACAAAAGGTGGCGTATTCTAATTGTACCGATGATTGTTTTCTCTCTCTTTAACTAATTCAATGTGCAAAACACAGTTTCAGTCTATGTAAATAAGATAATTACTAATTAACCCGCACATACCATTAATTGCCACTTTATTCCTCGTTGGTCTTCTTTTCTGTGAGGAAGACACTGAGGACACAGGAGGAGTCAGGCCGGAGGAGAGAGGAGGAGTCAGGCCGGAGGAGAGAGGAGGAGTCAGGCCGGAGGAGAGTGGAGGAGTCAGGCCGGAGGAGAGAGGAGGAGTCAGGCCGGAAGAGAGAGGAGGAGTCAGGCCGGAGGAGAGAGGAGGAGTCAGGCCGGAGGAGAGAGGAGGAGTCAGGCCGGAGGAGAGAGGAGGAGTCAAGCCGGAGGAGAGAGGAGGAGTCAGGCCGGAGGAGAGACGAGGAGTCAAGCCGGAGGAGAGACGAGGAGTCAGGCCGGAAGAGAGAGGAGGAGTCAGGCCGGAGGAGAGACGAGGAGTCAGGCCGGAGGAGAGAGGAGGAGTCAGGCCGGAGGAGAGACGAGGAGTCAGGCCGGAGGAGAGAGGAGGAGTCAGGCCGGAGGAGAGAGGAGGAGTCAGGCCGGAGGAGAGAGGAGGAGTCAGGCCGGAGGAGAGAGGAGGAGTCAGGCCGGAGGAGAGACGAGGAGTCAGGCCGGAGGAGAGAGGAGGAGTCAGGCCGGAGGAGAGACGAGGAGTCAGGCCGGAGGAGAGAGGAGGAGTCAGGCCGGAGGAGAGACGAGGAGTCAGGCCGGAGGAGAGACGAGGAGTCAGGCCGGAGGAGAGAGGAGGAGTCAGGCCGGAGGAGAGACGAGGAGTCAGGCCGGAGGAGAGACGAGGAGTCAGGCCGGAGGAGAGACGAGGAGTCAGGCCTATTATTCTACTGATAATAATTCCATTGTTGAGGTCTACTAGAATAGATTTATATTGTGCAATGTTCCAAACTCACATTGGTTTCTCATCCAGCATCTCTGTGTATTCACTCTGTCCTAAACAGCCAGAGTGTGAGTGTGTGTGTGTGAGGAGATCAGCGGAGCCGCGGCTGAGAAAAGATAAGGCTGAGTGAGTGAGTGTGTGTGTGTGTGTGTGTGAGCCGGTACGTCACTATACTCAGGAAGCAAACAATGGAAAAAGAGAAATCTCCAACGAGGCGTTCTGGGGCAGCACAGACAGGTATTTTCTGTGTTAGAGTTTTACTCACTACAGGGTGCACTTTGAGGGTTTGTGACTCTGCAGACCGTTTACATGCAGAACAAGCTACATAACACAAGGGGACGGGTAAGAACCGGAAAAGCATGATATGGGATCTTTAACTGACAAAACAAGACATAACGACATATTTGTACTACTTGGTAAACAGTGATTCACATTTTTTTTTTAAACAAAATAACTGAGCAATTAATTTACAAAAAATGTTAACAGATAAATTGCTGAATGACTTTTGGCTTAAAATATAGCATGCAGATTTTTATACTTTACCATTAAGAAGGCTTTCGTAAATCCTCTTTATGGTAACAAGTGCATTGTTACCATCTTCTGTCTCAATTTGCCATGGACAGAGGCAATCGGCCGCAAAACCATTTGTGCCTCTCTTGGCAAGAAGGAGGATGGGATACCGCTCAAGAAGTTTCCATTTGTGGAGCTGGAACACAATGGACAAAAAAACAAACAAGAAATATTGTTTACATAACAGCTCTAAACATTTTCACACACCTAAAGCTTTAAAATATAAAACACCAAAATGCAGTTTATTTTGTAAGATATAATTAGACAAAATGTACGTTGAAGCTCTGATTCTAGGAATCCCCACTGGCCTGAACTATGTTACTTCTGGTTAAGAAATAATGTTTTATTAAAACTGGGCGCCTGCAAGTACAAACACTATCTAACATCAGTTTGAAAAAATGTGTTATGCCTTTACAGATTTAAATACAACGGTGACAACAATTTTGCTAAACACATCTCATGAAGTGCAGTAATCATGCACTAGTCTGTACTCTTCCCATAAACTTAATTAAGACATTTGGATTATTTAAAAAAAGTAAATGAGGGCTACTGTTGGAAAGTATACATCAATTAAGTAATATAACAATTTGTATAAAAAGATTAAGATCGGGGATTATTTACACACTATTTTATGACAACTGACATCTGCAAGAAAAAAAACGTACCAGTAGATTTGTGGAGTCATACACTTTGTTGACACTATGGTTTTTGTGTTGCGTGGCCTTCCACTCCTGTGCAACCTTTTCCATTTGCTTGGATAGTTTATCCTTATAGGGTTGGTTGGCACCACATTGCCTGCATTTTCTGCTGGCTACTCCTATTTTTTTTTTGCATGTCGGTCACACTTTTTGAGTAGGCATCTGTAACAGAAACACAGATAAGGGAATAAAACAAATAAGAATACTATACTACAAATGTTTACAGGATTCATGTATTTTATTATATCGTGAAAAATCTTGTTAAAAACAATGAACTCGTGTTTTTTATCTTTTAGATAGGATGAACAAAAATCACAAGAGTAAGAAAAAAAAAAGGTTATACAGAGTCAGTCACATGTTTAAAGTGACTGTTATGGACAACCCTAATCTGTCAATATCTGGTTGATCCAAAAGTTGATGCTCCATCATCATAGAACTAATACTAAAATCATCATTACCAGGGGTGTATTGCTAATTCTATAAATTCTGCATGCGTGCACGCGCAGTTGTGGCTCGTTTTGAAGCTTATGTAACTACTGTCAATTAATACTCCAGCCAGAATCAACAAAGAATGGTTGTTTATTAACTCTGCATTATTGAATAAATGTGGATTCTTACAGTAAATGCTGGACACAGCTGCTTGATAGTTTATAAAGTTCCTTCACTGCTGAGGTACAAAGGTTACTATATAAAAAGTGTGCACATTTATTTTGTATCCTATCCATGTGAATATGTTTTAAGTGGGGGTGGACCTCACGTCCTCTAGGGGGGTCGGAGGCCCCCGGGAAGTTAAATGCATCAACCTTGTGTACTTTGAGGGCAAAATTAACTAAATCTATGGATACATCTGTCAACACCCATATGAAACGTAACTGTATACATTTCAATAATTAAAAAAAGATAAGAATAATACTTTTTTTTATTTATCTTTGTGCATATGTAACTATTTACTAAAAAAATGTATTTGTTGTATGTCCAATAGTATGAATTGTAATGATTTCATCGATGTTTTACATTCATTCGTTTTTCTTTAGGGTGCTGCGTGACGTTGAACCTGCGACATACAACCTGTGATCTATGAACCTGTATTTGTATGCTACCAATGGAGCTATTGAACCTAAGAACTTGAGGCCTGTTTCCGACTCCTATTGTGGAACATTACAATAATAGAAAAGTGTGCCTTGGAAATATGTGTTTCCATATATGGTGACCAAACTGTTTCAGATCCACTGAGATAACTTAGACTAAAGTTAACTGTGTAAACATTACATTACCTACATTAGCCTCTCAGCCTATCCGTTATCATAGCTAGCTAGCACCAGATGCTAACAACCATCCCCGTTTTAGGTGCCGGAGCGGTGTTCCGGCAGCATTATACCCCTGATGACTCTTCACTTAATACATAAATAGTATTTAATATAGTTATAAAGAATGTGACGTGTGATAACATTTGGATAAACCGCATGAACCGATGAATCACATAACTTCCATGCTCACATTAACGTTAGCTGATTCTACTTTTGGCTAATTTAGCTTTGCTATTATTATTTCTAGGTAAACATAGTAATCTTAGTCACTGTACTAGACGACAAAATAAATCCGACTACTCACCTTTATTAGCTTTTCTGTAGGAAATATTACGATCCGCCAGGAGTTGCTCAATGAATAGACGGGAGCATGTTGTTTCTTACACGACCACTAGAAGTGCTACACTTTAAAACGTGGCTATGGGTCGTATTTGGGTCGGAAAACAATCGACCTATTTGGTCGTATTAGTTGGAGGACTTGTTGCTCAATCTTATTGTACAACACCTTGATCTTGGCTATGAAACCAGCGCTGAACCCAAACTTCTCCATTACTTTCCAGAGGAAGCTGTGCTCAACGCGGTCGAAAGCCTTTTCCTGATCTAGAGAAATCAGACCAGTATCAATGCCCAATGAGCTGGAGACCTCCAAAACATCTCGAATTAGGTGGACATTGTCCACCATGGACCTGCCGGGCACACAGTAGGTCTGGTCCCGGTGGATGACCTGCTCCACAGCCCTCCCCAGCCTGGTGGCCAAAGCCTTGGACAGAAGTTTGTAATCCACACACAGCAGAGACACAGGGCGCCAGTTTTTGATGTCCTGCAGGTTTCCTTTTTTTGGTAGCAGCGTGATCACCGCTCTCCTGCAGGACATCGGCATCGAGCCAGAGGCCAGACTTTCATTAAAAACGTCTAAAATGTCATGTGACAAGACGTCCCAGTAGGCTTTATAAAACTCTACGGAGAGGCCATCGATATCAGGAGCCCGCCGTCCCTGCATGCCTTGCAGGGCGGTCTGCAGCTCCTGGATCGTTAACGGCCCTTCGAGCTGTGAGTTGGTCTCCTCGGAGACCTGAGGTAGTTCTTTGCAGAACCCCTCGGACAGAGTTTCCCCCTCCTCATACTCGCTTGTGTATAGGGTGGAATAAAAGCTCACAGCTCGCCTCCTGATCTGGCTTGGCTCTGTTATTTCCTGCCCTGTGTCTGACAGCAGTGAGTGGATCACTAGCCTCTGCCCATTCTTTTTCTCCAGGCCGAAGAAGAAGCTAGTGGGAGCATCCATCTCGTTGGTGTTGAGGAACCAGGACCTGACTAGTGCACCCTGAACTTTAACGTCCAGCAGGTTGGCTAAAGCCATTTTTTTCTCTTTGAGGATTTCAATATATCCTCGATCTCCTGTGGTTTCACTTATTGTTTCTAGTTCCACGATATCACTCTCCAGGTCTTTCATAGATCTAATGATGTCTTTTGTGACATTGAGGGTGTGCTGTTGGCAGAGCAATCTTATCTCAGTCTTACCATGGTCCCACCACTGCCTAAGACTGCTAAAATCTCCCTTTCTCTGCCTAAAAACACTCCAGAAATAAATAAGAGCCTCTTTAAAATGTTTATCAAATGTTAAAACCGAGTTAAAATGCCAATATGCACTTCTGGGTAAAACATTTCTAATAAAAACATTACATAAAAGCAAAGAGTGATCCGTAAAACCAGCAGGTGATATGCTGCACATTTTAAAAATATTAAAATGATGCTTAAAACAATAAAAACGATCTAGTCTAGCTGATGAGATTCTATTCTCTCTGATGTGGGACCAGGTGTACTGCCTGGTGTCTGCGTGCATCCTTCTCCATACATCCACCAGGCCGTGGGAGTGGACCAGCTGCCTCAGAGCATGCTGAGATGCTGGATGCGGCTCTGCATGGTTGCGATCCAAAGATGCATTTTCTGTACAATTAAAATCCCCACCCAAGAATAAAAAATCCTCCGTGGCACAACCGTTTAAAACATCGTTAACTTTGAGTAAAAACAGCTTCCTCTCTGCACCGTTTGTTGGAGCATACACATTTACAAAAACAGCTGTAAAAAGGTCAAACCGTGCTTTTATTAAAAGCAACCTCCCATTGATACAATGCTCGACCTCCAGAGAGACAGGACTAAAAGACTTGGAGAGGAGGAAGCCCACCCCCCCACTAAGAGAGGTGTTGTGGCTTAAAATGACTTCCCCCTCCCACTCCTTTCTCCAGTCAGTCTCATTAAAAACGTCGCTGTGCGTCTCTTGTAAAAAGAGGACATCGATATGTTTTATTTTTGCAGTCTGAAATATTAAAGCCCTCTTTCTTTCCTCTCTGGCTCCATTTACATTTAAACTTCCCACTCTAAAAGTGTCCATTTCGAGTGAGATGTTAAAAGCAAAAATAAAAACAAATAAATTAAACACAGACATCGAGGTTTTTAAAATCAACGCTGCCCATTTGCTTCCTCACTTTTGTAACAATTCTTTTTAGTCTGTATATTTCCAGCTCATCCAGGACAGACTGCTCTTTCCAGCTTATGTGGAGTCTTGCTGAGGCCAACACACTCTCACTCCCTAAGCGTCCAATAGCGACTTTGGTCAGTGTCCGTGGCGTCCAATTGTGACGCTCCTAGGCTCCTTCAGCGTCATAAAGGGACGCAAATAGCTTTTAACTGATTGCAATGTATTCCCATCTGCGTTGGGATTTGACGCTCATGGAAGCACGGCATTCGTTTATGCCGGCTGCCCTTAAAGGCAATGTGAGCGTCCATTCCCATTGGATAACGGAGAATTGTACACCCGGAAGTAAGTATTCCTCTTACTGTCGATTGATTTTACAGTGATATCTGCACTACTCATCGACTAAAAAACACCAGATTATCCTTGTTAATTACACAACATTGATTGGTTTAAATTGTGTGCAATGCTTTTGTATTTTTCCCCTTCGATTCGGAGAAACAAATATTTGTTCTGAGTAAAGGATGGCAGAAGACACTACACTACCCAGAATCCCCAGCTATCGTTTGGACTACACCATGTGCTCTGTTTGACAAACCCCGTTTTTTTCACCATTCATTCCGATGGCTGGCGTCTATGTCAGTGGCGTCTATGTCAGTGATCTTCACATTTCTCCCTGCAGAAAAAGAAAACATGGCCGAAATTCGTTTTATTCTCGGTAGAAAATGCCTATTTTAAAGTTAGTTTGGCCATTAAAATGCGTTTTGATGTCATTTGATGCGAGAAATATGAGTTGTTATTTCAGATTATGTGTGCAGTGGATGTACATGATCTTTGGTTTGCTAGTTATTACGAAGATTACTTCAGGAAATCGCGACGTTTTCATTGTTACCAAGGTGGTTGCTAGGGACGCTGCTATCGATATTATTTCTGTTATGTTGTGTAACTGTTTAATGGTGTTATCTTTATTGCTACCCCCTTCCCCGTCAATGTATAGTGTTGGTCCACAGCCTAAACATATTAGTTTAACAAAATCCGCATCTAAAGATAGCCTACGTTATTTTCCCCTGTGCAATTCCAGTCTCACATCTCACAGCACATCGTCATTAACAAATACCGGAAACAGACCGATTTTTTTTTTTTAAATAATAATAATACTTTATTCCGAGTGTGCTTGCTTTTCTCTTTGAAAGTCATCACATAACGGCATTGTAATACACGGTTCGGCTGCATTACATATTACATATTTGCCGTAGTTCTGTATTTATAGAGCCCTGATGAGAAGACAAACATGAGGAACTGAAAACGTGACGTGGATCATAAATATATCAGCCATTAAACAACATCTTACATTTCTTTTCACACAATACGTCTCCTTGCAGTATCAACACTAATTCGGCTCACTTTTATATTTGATCCAATTGGTAGATAGGCTGTATTTACACCATAAAGGTGCACAGCTGATATAAAGGGACACCTAGTGGTTAAAGCATGTTATTGAATTTAATTATTTTTATTATTAGATATTAATACGATCCCTATAAAGTATATTCATTACTCGTTATTCTCTACTAATAATTAATTAAAGACTGTATGTAATGACTATTTTGCATATCCCTTTCAAGATTTCATGATTTTCTAAGGTTTATTGACATATCATATAGGCCTACACAACTGTGGTGTAGTTCTGCACTGAATGAAAAACTTGGGTTGCAGGTTCCTCAATAGTGCATTACAAGACATCTATCAATATGTGTGCATACCTCCAGCAATGTTAACTATGTTGAAGCACTTATTTTAACTGATATTATACATAATGTATTATACTCTTATAAGATGTATGTAGATATTTCATCTCCGGCCTTGTCAGGTATTGAACAATCAATAAATAAAGAACACAGAATTGTTGAATATAAAACACAGAATTTGTGTGATTATACTAAATGATTTTCAAATAAACACAACTGCATATTTAACTGTTACACATGCTGATGTAACGCAAATGTTCCAACTTGGGATCAATAAAGTATATCTTATCTTAAGCTGATCGATGGCTACTGCCATATTTGCAAAATGTGCCTCTGAACCTTGACAAGTGCATGTTTCAGGCTTATCAATTAATGTAATGTAATGTTATCACAGGGGTCACACACATAAGACCAGCTGTTAAATAAAGCTCTTCTGACCTTTGCTGGCATGTGGGTATATATATTAATACTGCCCATAATGGGCACAAGCAATTTTCACCCATTTATTAATTATATGTTTTAAATGTGAGTGTTTCCTGTCCCCTAAACCTCCAGGGATGTACACAATTTAATACTGGCAACTTCTTATTATGGGAAATACGAAAACGTCTTTTAAAACTACAACTCCCAGTAGAGACGTGCCATAGAGAACATGTTGCGAAACAGAATAGCCAGCATGTGTAGTTCTGGGGACGGGGTGGGGGCAGGCCCACCTTAACCTGCCATCAGGCCCTGGGGCTGATAGGTTTTGTAGGCCCTCTATTTAAACAACAAATGAAAGTCATTTATAGCCTTGGCAGGCTCTGTGATCGCACTTCTCCACTCTGCTCTACGCGCGCCTGGTCCTCTCCTCCAGATCAGTGACGTATCGGGCCTCCCTCATGTATTTGTCCGGTTGCCGTTGGCTCCCCTCCACGTAGCAAGTACTCGTCGTCCTCTCCATCTCCTCCAACAGATAATGTCCCTCCTGTCTGTTTTTCCTCTCCCGCTACTCCATCGCTATCAGAACCAGATGGCACTTGGCGCCGAGGCCCCGCGGCCGGCACCGCTACTGCTTGGTACAGAACTCATCTGTCCTTCCTCCTCATCCTGGCCTACAGGTGTAGAATAACCTGTAAGCTTCGGCATTTTTTGTAATAGCTGCTTGTCTCGAAACTCCTTTTCCCTCAACAATTTCCTTTCCCGAGCGCCACTCTCAAACTTTTTCTTCTCAAACTTTTTCTCCTAAACAACCTTCATCTGTCACTCAATCACTCGCAATTTGAATAAGTCACATGTGAAACATATTCTCATTCTGATTGGCTGTTAAGTGGTGCCCGTTACGGAGTCATCATGTTTGAGAAAAATCTCTGGAATCCATCGATCTGATTGATTAGCGGAGCAAATGATCAAAATACTACGGATGGAAGATATTTTCGTTTGGATTACTGGTGTCGGGGAAGCTCGCGAGTGTGTGTGTTTGTGTATTTTTGTGTTTGTGTGTATTGTGTTTGTTTCCCGGGGAAAACACTCACGAGAAACACAGGCTGTTGTTATGCCTGCTGTGACGTCAAGTTACTCCGTTCTCCGCTTGTAATTATGCCGTTACAAGCTTCAACGTTGTATTTATCATCTGAATTAGCCGAAACAATTTTAATATTCTGAAAGCCAAGATTTTGTTTATTTGAAACCAGATGAAAACAAACTGTAACGGACCCTGCCGTGTTATCTATGATTACTATACGCCTTACATTCATAATGTCAGCCGGAGGGAGGAGGAGTGAGTGGCGAGTGAGAGCTGTCATCTTCCCTTTACAAGCTTCAAAAATGTATTTATCGTGTGATTTTGGAAATAAAAGTTTCATATTCTTTATTATTCTTTATTTAAATGTTTTTTAAAAACATCTGAAATAAAAAACTTTTTTTTTTTTAAATTACATTTTTTTTTTTTACTTTTTTATTGGCTCATGATAGGCCCCTGATCTCCGTAGGCCCCTGGTCAGGTCAGCCCGTGCATTAAGGCGGCCCGGGGTGGGGGAGGGGGGACGCGGTAGACCCGTTCAAATCCAGTTTTGGACAGTCTGCCGTGGTTCCATCCCATTTCAAGTGCTGTTCGAGAATCGACTTAACCCTCTGAGCACACTCTCCAATCACAGAGCTTGAGGACTATCACAGCTTTGTCAAACAGAGCACATGGTGTAGTCCAAACGATAGCTGGGGATTCTGGGTAGTGTAGTGTCTTCTGCCATCCTTTACTCCTGGGAATGGACGCTCACATTACCTTTAAGGGCAGCCGACATAAACGAATGCCGTGCTTCCATGAGCGTCAAATCCCGACGCAGATGGGAATACATTGCAATCAGTTGAAAGCTATTTGCGTCCCTTTATGACGCTGAAGGAGCCTAGGAGCGTCACAATTTGACGCCACGGACACTGACCAAACGTCGCTATTGGACGCTTAGGGAGTGAGAGTGTGTTGTAAAGGGACATGGAAAAAAAAAAAAAAAAAAAACAGAGACAGAAACAGAAAAAAAAAAGTCAGGATAACGGGTTTGTATCTCGTGTGCACGAGAAAGTTTCTCTTATGGGAATTGCAAGTTGATTGTACTTTACTAAAATGGGGGGAAACCAACAGCTGTTTGGGCCACGACAATACATCTGTCAGTGTAAACTGCTATGCTCCAGAATTCGGTACAAATGTTCGCGTTAGCCAGCAAAACTATTTTCTAATTGTGGAATGAACACAGCTATAAGCCAGAGACTCAGATGTTGAAACACATTTACAAAAGTGAACAACTAGTGGGAACCAAAGCTAGGCTAACTAGCTTTGACTTTCCGAGTACAATGCACACTTAAAGACATAATGGCTGCTTATTTAAGTTTGTTTCGAAAATAAGGAGACAGTCCAATATAAAATAGGAATCAGTCCTCAGTTTTACCATGTTCCCATGTGCAGCAGATGCTAATGGGAAGCATAGGGTGGTACACGTATTTTTAAAACTTGACTTCCCAATTAACACATCATTGCCTTTGAATAAATAAAAGAAATTAGAGGGCCAAAATGCAACATGGAGTTATATATAATTTGCTCTCAGAAACACAAAAAGAAGTACAAAAACAGTGGCTCGGAGCATCTTGTTGCAAGTCTTCATGTGTGGTTTCCTCTAAATAAGATTTGAGATAATGGGTACGTAGGCTATTGTCCCATTAATAAAGGTTATTGCCAAATCTGACCAGGCCTCACTGGCATGATGGGTACAACTAAAAATATCAACCTATAACCACAGCCATTAACTGCAAGCATTCAACATTAACTTTAAAGTAGCACTAAAATGGGTTGAATCACCTCCCACACACTGCCTTTCAACTTCCTTAACAACACACATCCCCTAAATCTAATCTTGAAAGAAATCATACAAAGCGTAAAAGCATATCTAAATTGAACAAATAGAATGACATGGCTGAAAATTACAGCATATTGCTCCAAATAACCTCAAAACACAGTGCATGTTGTGAAAAGAACACAACACCAACCTCCACACATACATTTGAAAAGAAATTAATGCATATAATTTATTTTCAAATGTATGTGTGGAGGTTGGTGTTGTCACATTTACTGTCCTGCAACAAGGATTCGCACACCTATAGCCACCTGATCGGAACGTTTTGCAAAAGAACAAACCAGTGAGTTCAGCCAATCACAAACAGCCTTCGTCTCCTATAAGAGTAAAGAGAGCGTCCGTCAACACACAGGACAGAAACTGCAGAGCTTCAGGGAAGATGCTACTTTGGATTTGTCTTGTGCTTCTTGGTGAAATCTGTGAGTCTTTTACAACCTTTTTGACTTTTTCCGTGTGCATGAATTTAATTTGGATTGAAAAGACAGATTAATAATACTTTTATGCATTTCTCTTATGCAGGTCAGGTGCCAGCTGTAGGAAAAAACTCAAGTATGACTCAGGATAGTGGGATCATAACAGCTAACGTTGGGGAGAAAGTGACTTTGAAATGTAATTGCGAGGACGAATCTGTAACTTTCCATTCCTGGTACCAGCAAATCTTGGGAGGCAAACCTGTCATCATATCAACTCGAATGCGGAACTCAGATGCTACCATCTCCCCCGGGTATAAAGAAAGGTTTGGCGTCTTTGTAAATCATAATGGAGGCATCAACGATCTCACAATCAAAGATCTTCGCCTGTTGGATTCAGCAAGTTATTACTGTGGGGTTTTAGTATTCAACACAATTGAATTCGGAAAAGGAGCATTCCTTCATGTCAAAGCATCGAAGTCCAACATCAACGCGGTCGTCCATCAGCCGGCGTTGGAGCCACTTTGGGCGGGAGACTCTGTGATTTTGAGCTGTTCAGTGTATGCTACAGTATGTGAAGGGGAGCAGAGCCTCTACTGGTTCAAACATGGTGCGGCTCAGCCTGCAATCGTGTATCCCAGTGCCGGACAGTGTGAACATATCCTTAAAGGAGGGTATGGCATGAGAAATTGCACTTTAAAACTGGCTTTAAAGTCTGTCAGCTCTCCGGATGCAGGGATGTATTACTGTGCGCTGGCCTCCTGTGGGGAGATCGTGTTTGGAAATGGAACCAGAGTGGAGATTTTAAGTAAGTGATTTAAACTTATATTGCATATTTTGCAAAGAATATTGCCATTTTATATTCTATACCAAAATAGATCTACAAAAAAAGGCATATGACATGTTTTCTTCACAAAATGTGTTAGGAGATTCAACCAATCAACGATTTCTGCTGGTGTATTGCCTCAGTTTGGCATTGGCTGTTTCCATTATTGTGATCCTCGCCTTGGCTTACTTTATGTACAAGCTGAAAAAAAAGTCTTGCACCGTCTGCAAAGGTAGGACTTTCAGAATAAAAGCTCTTAAACATTGTTAGCTGATTTGACCTAGCTTGATCAGTTGTGTATTTTTGATTTTCAGAAACTGTTTCTCATCAGGCGTGTTCAGCTTCTGATACTTTGGTAGGTGAACATTAAAACTGACGCCACACATCTACTTTCTTCTAGGACTATATTTCACACATAATTTGTATTTGTTGTCACTAACAGAGCCAAGATGCAGACATTCTCCATTATGCTGCTCTGAGTCTGAACCGAACCAGAGAACGACCTCACCATGAAGACAACGTGGAAAGTGTTTGTGTCTACTCTAGAGTAAAAAGCAGGAAAGTTTAAACGACAAAACCATCTATTCTTCCTGTCAATCTATCACAAGAGAACTACACTTGACTATGTTCAGAATTAAATAATGTTGAACGTGTGAAATATGTTCTAAGATGCCATTTGCCAAGACTATAAATCCCTTTATACAAAGCAAGCTCATAAAAAAAAACGTTAGTCTATCTTCCTTTGCCAGAAACAGAAGCATTGGTTGCACCTTTCAATCTAAAGCCGCCCCTCTTCGTTTATTTTTCACTCCTACGGTAAAGGTGGTGTGAACAACAGAGTAGAAGTTTCCATCAGTGGAAACAACAGATCTAGCAGCGCATGCGCACAGGAAGACTGGCCTTTGTGCAACAATGACTTGTCAAAGATTGTATGTTAAAGAATGTTCACATACCTATAACTCCAAAGGTCCAGATATATGTCTTAGCTCATGTGAAGTCTGGTTTGATTGAAGCTTTCAAGTCATTCTATTAAACTTAGTTTTAGTCATCGGTCACAGCTAAGTTTCATAGTTTCATTTCCCCAAAACTCATCTGCCCAAGTTTGACCCCAAGACAGGCTTTTCTAGGAAATGTGTCAAAAATGTAATTTCCAGAACTCTTGTCGTTGATAGAGATACAAAAACATCGGTATTCTCAGATACAAATACTAAATAACAACATTTGCTTTTTCCCATTTGGCTGGGCAATATGGCTCCAAATACAAAGAGGATATTATGTAATACATTATATGCAGGATATATGATAGTGTCAGTCTGGATACAATGAACAGTATGTGAAATTGCAAACAATAAATAAAGAGCATCATAAATGAAAATAAGAATACTTGAGTAAATGATATATTTACAGTGTTATTGGTTCAAATGACCTAACTAGCATTTTCCACGTTTCAATTAAAGCATATTGTGTCTTTATCTTTACCAATGATATAACAACTGTCTGGAAAAAATAAATAAGATGTTTTTTTTGGCTAAAACGTGTCTTTTGGAATTGTACTGGTTTTATCTGATGAAAACACGTCTAAGACTAGAGAGAACGGTCAAGAACTAACATGCTAGATGCATCAAACAGTAATGGAAAGTCAAGAGGATGCTGTCTGATCTGAGTCCCTCCTCTTCACAACCTCAAACCACATCCATTTTGCACATTGTCATCTTAAGATAGTCTACTTATCTATTAAGATTACACTCTTCCTAAATATAACAAATTCATTTTGTGTCCAATTTCCAAAGATATCTCGGGAAACACGCCAAATGTTTTCAAATGAGTTTAGATCTTCATGAAAAATCGTTCTCACAGACTACATTAACACTGTAGGGGAAACTGACCATGTGATCATCAAGCGTCATCTCTGGCTATGTTTAGTTAGCCAATCAAACTGATGTAAAGATGTACCTTGCAAACGACCAATTAAAACCGTTTCTTCAGCTACGGTTAAGCCCGGTCCCTTTGAAGTGACTGAGGTGAGATATTTCCACTCTCATACACAACCAACATAACATGTCTGGAGCGAGTGAGAAACAGAAAGAAGATCTGCACACCTGTCAAATGGATATTTAGCTAAGTTAATGCTAAATGTAAAAACGCCACTGTGAAATATTCCCCTTTGGTGTTTGGAATGTGGTTACTTTGTAAATCAGACGCTCATAAAACTCTCAGTAACACTATGTCAAAGTCAATTGGACACAATTGTTACTGCTCCTTCAAGGTGTGGGAGCGAACAGCGGAGTGACCACATGACAACATGTGATTTATAAAAGACACGCTGCATGTGTGCCCACGCTAAGCGTATTCATGATGCCAGTATACTTCCCGGGTTGTTTACTGTAAATGCGCCGATTTCACTGCACATACCAAGACGGGCAACAATCTTTTTTTAGCCGTGTGTGGTCACCAATCAAACACGAGCTCTCAGTATACCCTGGTCGTGCATTTCTCTAGGACCCTATGCTTGCTTCGTCTTTGTGGTTTCGAACAGGAAGTCTCTGCAGTGTGTTCATGCACAGCATCCGCACTAAAGCCCAGACCCTTTTTCAGAAGATCAGAGGATTGTTTTAGAAATCAAACTAATAAATTAGTTTGATAAAGTACACCAATACTCTTGACAACTGTCCAATTGTCTTTTAAAAATCAGCCCGGTATTACAGTACACTGAGTATAAGTTACTGTCACCATCATCCTTTTGGGATAAACAATTGATATTGCTTACTCTTATAACAATTGTTTAAGCCACCTGTTGTCACACAATAAGTGTGGCTTGATATTGAGTAAGAAAAAGCCCCCCCCCCTTGCGTTGGAAAGTGACGACAGGAACCCTGACATAACGTCAACATAGGCCGAGTTGGGAGTGAGAATGTGTTGCTTAAACTACAGATGAACTATACACTTTTGCCTGGGAAGATTTCTTGATCGGAGCCTTGGTATTCTCAACCATCCTGGTGGTTTTTCTGGTGTATGCAGCATATAAGATGAACAACAGCAACAGCTGCCAATGTACAGGTGGGCCACCTGTCATTTTGTTCATTTGATAGAGTGTACTGTATGTAGCCTTATAACTAGTGGAGGGACGACCAGTTACATTTCATTTGAAGAATAAAGTCTACCAAATGAATTCAAGCTATCTACATGTTCTGATAGTGCATCCCACTTACTATGGATGCTGGAAACATTTAAGTGGTCTTGATGTTACAATATGAATTGGCTTTAGCTATGTGTGGTGGTTTATTTTCCACCATATGTCTTTTTACAGATTCAGGATGTTCAGCTGCTTTAACCCCAAATGTTCTGGAGAGTATTGTCAAGTATTGCACTACTACAACAATGCATATTTCAGCAACAAGGTAACTTATATTGGCTGAAAATAGCAACATCTTTGCAAATAAAAATGAAAAACATACTGCTTTCAGTAGCTGTTTGGCCTTTTCCATTACTGGAACTTATCAACCCATAACCTGGACTTTGGGTCTAAGTTCTTCCTCCAATTTGAACTGTTTTGACTTTTTGGAAAATGTAATATAACATTTTATCACCAGGATTATCAAGATCCAGACAACCTCCATTACGCAGCTTTGAAGGTCAACAGATCCACAAGACAGAGGGACACCGCACAAAGTGAATGCGTGTACTCCGGTGTAAGGCAGTAAAGCTAATGATATTTCATTTGCACTTTAAAGTGTCTATCAAGCTATTAAATGTCTTTATTTGTCAAATTAAACCTTAATATATTTGATGTAAAGTCTAGCCTTGCAATAAACTAATAAAACAAGTGCTCTCAATGGCGAGGTTCAACTTTATCATTAAGAGTGTGTACATGATAACAAAAAATTACCACGCCAATCTGTTTAACACCCTGTACTGACAAGGGGACACCCAAGTTATATCAAATGTTCAAGGCATCATTTAAGCCTTGACACTAGTACAATGAGCACACTGAGGGGTGAGTTGATGTCACGAGGCAGTAGCAGCACATTGTTTGTTTAGATTTGTTTGTTAAAAAAGATCTGTAAGGTGTTTCTTTGAGCCTCTGTGTAGTTGACACTCAGAAATTATCACTCAATCTACTCTGGTCACGTACTTCACTAGGACCCTCAGCTCCTTTTTGCGTTAGTGGTTTGAAACAGGAAGTCTCTGCAGTGTTCTCATGCACAGCAGCCGATGAGTATGACTCTTAAGGGCAGACTGTTTTAGTAGTACTTCAATTCATCTGTCTCAAAAGCCTTTGGGGTTTGATACAATCGTAAGTACAGAAGCAATATACAAACAACAACTTTGAACATTTATGTATATGCAGTCAATCGTGAAATAGTTTTTGTCTGTATCCTTTAGCACTGTAACTCTATTGCCAACAACCTTTGAAGGCAGCTTTACGGAGTAGCACTTTGCTGAACGATGTCATAAGCAACGTTACACTGCAAGCTAAAAATATCAGTTTTAGCCATGCTAATGACATGGCTCTAGATATGTCCATGTCGATTGGTCAAATGGTCCAACACTTTGATCTATCTCAACAACTATTGGACAGTTTGAAATTAGATGTAGTGCATGCACCCATCATGCCCACACGATGAATCCTACTGACTCTGGTAATAAAGTGATCTTTGCTACAGCACCACCATGACATTGACCTTTTTATTTTATTTTATGCAACAACAGGGAGGCGTGTGGTGCAGTGGGTTGTGAGTTGGTATTCGGATCAGGAGGTCACAGGTTCAAACCCCACTGCAGTCAGCATGTCATTGTGTCCCTGGGCAAGACACTTCACCCCAAATTGCTCCTCTGGGGATTGCCCACAGTATTGAGTATGTAAGTCGCTTTGGATAAAAGCGTCTAACAAGTGACATGTAATGTAACTCAAAAACACTAAAAATGGTTCTTATAAAGTCACATTTTGTCACATTAAAACGTAGTTGAAATACCATTTAGATTAGTACAACAAAACAATAGATGGAAAATTGCAAATGGCATTTTGAAACATCAGAAACCAACAATAGTAGTAGTAGTCAAAGTAGTAGTAGTCGAGGTGGTAGTAGTAATCAAGGTAGTAGTAGAAATAAAGAAAAATATGTCTAAGCTGGTAGGCAGGTTATACAAGTATTTACGTTTTCAGCAAAATTATCAACAGAACAGAAGGATTTGTTAAAAAATATTATGATGCATGTCAAAGTATATCAGCCTGACATAACATAACGTCAGTTCCTTGCCCTATGTTGAACATAATTAGACTTCACTTTACATCATTGATGGTGAAAGCTGTATGTATCCGTAGTTTATCCTCCCCAATTTCAAATATGATACCAAAAAAGAGCCTATAGGCACCGGAGTACTTTTCCCTGTACTTTTCCCGTTTAGTTCCGTTAGTACCCCGTATGTCACGTTCACACCAAAAAGAGTACTTAGTGCCGGGAACTGTTACCCCTATGTTTAGTATCTGCTAGAGAGGTGGTACCAAAAAAGTACCAATTTGTATTGGCTGGGCGAATTGCAAACCACGCCCTGTAAAACTCTGAAAAGTTTTTTGAAGCCGCCATTGACCATTAGCCCTGCGCATCAACTGAGAGAGAATAACGACTGGCAACACACACAAAAACAGCGGCATTCTGACGATTTACTCGGAAGGCTTCAGTAGAAGCTGCTGGGTTGTTTGCGGCCTGCCAGTAAACCCAAAGCAGAAGAAGATGCAGTGACGTCAGCGGCTCATTTGCGTAATCTTCCCTCAGGGAAAAGTACTCCGGTGTGAACGCGATTGGTACTCAGTGCCCTGGGCTACTAAGTGCCGGGGCTACTTAGTGCCGAGGCACTAAGTACTTGTGAAAGCGGCTATTGTGTTCTTAATATACCTTTTGTTGGGGAATAATTTGCTTAGGTATTTAACCTTTGACACAGTTCATCGTTTTCTCCTTTCACTGTCTCTTTTCCCATGGCATAGGTCTACGGCCTTGGGTATTGCTGCTATCTCTCTTATGGAGGGCAGCTTGGTCATAAACTGCAACAACAAAGCACCCATTAGATAGTTTATTGTCCAGGGACATCTAGAGGCCCTTCTTTTCTGGAACGTAGGTTCCCTGGCGCGTTCTTTTCTATGGACGAGAGCTTTAGTTGGATTCAGGGTCCATATTTGTTTGGTCTCGCTGATGAGGAATGTTGATTATTACACTCTGAACTAGTTAAAACCTCGATCTGCAGAAGAGATCTTCAGAATTGATTTGGCAACCGCAGTGTCACCTCATGGCGGCAGCACATGTCTTGTCACATGGCCGTAATTCCATAATAAACCATCAGTGTTTGCCATTAAAGTTCCAGCTCTCCCCATGTCTCTATGAGTTTCGTCTTCATTACTTCAGAAGTTTCCGTCACACCTTTCACCGAGTGAATCTTCTAAAGAACTAAACTTGATACTATAGATGGCAGTGAACATGTGATCAAGTTTTTTTTAAGTAGGAGGTACAATGTCACTTCAGGCTGGCCAATCAAACGCTGTCTTCTGTCTTAAGAGTGGAGAGAGTATCAAGATCATTTTCACTCAACTCAAGAATTCGCACAAGATGACGTCTCCAAAGTTGGTCTTATATCTGACGTGTTTGTTCTTGGAAAAAATCGGTGAGTTGTATTTTAATGCAGCTTTTTCTTTTCAGCAACTTTTCATTGAAATGCTTTCAATATGTTTTCATGTAAACTACAGTACTTGCTGAATTCATCCAATCTTATTAATTGTGTATTTATTTCAGCTCAGACGACTGATCTGAAACTATCTTCACGTGTTCGTCAAGATAAACGTTTTATATCAGCTAAGGTTGGAGAAAATGTGACTTTGCCATGCTTCTATAAAGCTGGTGATACAAGTTGGATTTACTGGTACAAACAAACTCTGGGACAGAAACTGAGGCTCATCTCTTCCGTCTATCTGTATGATGCAAGACCCACTTTTTATGATGAATTCAACAACAAGTCACACTTCACACTGGATAGAGGAAATGGTACAAATCGCCTGACAATTTCAAATGTGCACATTTCCGACTCAGCTACCTACTACTGCGCAATTTTCTCCAAATTTGTCTTCGATTTTGCGGAAGGCTCTTTTATCGATGTTAAGGGTTCAGGTTTAAACATCCCACCTTCAGTCCATCAGTCAGCATCTGAGATCATCCAGCCAGGAGACTCTGTGACTCTGAACTGTACAGTACACACTGGCAGCTGTGATGGAGAACACAGTGTTTACTGGTTCAAAAACTCTGAGGACTCTCCAGGACTCATTTACACCCGTGGAGGCAGGAATGATCAGTGTGAGAGGAAACCCAACACACAGACACACACCTGTGTGTACAACCTGCCAATGGAGAACCTGCATCCTTCTCATGCTGGGAC
This sequence comes from Pseudochaenichthys georgianus, assembly GCF_902827115.2. Classification (NCBI taxonomy): domain Eukaryota; kingdom Metazoa; phylum Chordata; class Actinopteri; order Perciformes; family Channichthyidae; genus Pseudochaenichthys; species Pseudochaenichthys georgianus. The sequence continues at coordinate 12,801,081 of NC_047520.1, read as the reverse complement.
CTACTACTGTGCTGTCGCCTCATGTGGACACATACTGTTTGGAGACGGGACCAAGCTCGACTTTGAAGGTAAACTATTTACTAGATTATTTAATGAAGATTAAGTGATGGCTAATTCCAAATCAAAGTTAACATACAAACAAAGACAAAAGCTGAACGTTCTGTTTGTGGTGTTTACTCTCTACAGGTGAGGTCGACTCTCTTGTGTATTTCTTGAGTGGATTTTGGGCAATTAACGCCATCCTGGTTGTTCTACTGGCTTTCATAATAAACAAGATGAAGAAAATGAACAGCTGCCAGTCAACAGGTAACTGGTAATGTTGTTCTTGTTTAATTTGATGTTGCAGAATATGGCTTTAGAATTAAAACTTATATTTCTGTTTTGCAGAGTCTTCAACAAGATTTCCAACTCCGTCCACAACAGATTCAGAGGTGAGTAAATCAAGTTCACTGGAAATAAAATGCTAAATTAACATTCAGAACCTTTTGTTGTACAATAAATTGTTTGCTGGAAATTATTATTGTCAAGATAAAAATAAGAATCAACTGGTATATATATATTGTGTTACCAGGGTTACCAGCGAGCAGAGAAGATCTACTATGGTGCTTTGGGTGTCAACCTGACAAACAGATCAGGAAGACAGAGGGAGCCGACCTGGAGTGAATGTGTGTATTACAGCGTAAAGCAGTAGAACAGGAAGTAGTACATTTGTACTTTTGAGTCAGACAATTTTTTCCTTTTTTATTCCTTCTCTGTGGTCTGCAGCCCAAAAAAAAGAGATCATTCTGTTCTTTGCTAATGTTTATTTTAAGGATAGTAACCAGAAGCCTATCTTTAGAAGCTAAGATGTATTGATGATGTAAAAGTCACTTATATGCTTTTAGGTTTAACATCATTTGATTATTTTTGATATCCTCCTTGTATTTTAACCAGATCCAACATGTATTTTTGTATTTGGAAGTTATTTCATTTATGATCAATACAAATCAATATTTGGAGCAATGTAGTATGTGTTTACTTGTCCAATCCAACAGCTTTTTTCTTTATTTGCTATTTAAGCTTACCTCAAGTGGCCATTCGGTGAACTGCAGTTTTTCTTTTCACTTCTGCATTAGCATACTTCTTCTGAACCGGTAGTTGCTGCTTGGCTATGACATACAATACAAAAAGTATGTGCAATGCAATTATACTGGGTAACAGCAAACAGCTTCACATTTAAAAGATTTCAGAGGTTTAATGTCATATGTAAACATATAGTTTCCATTTGTACTCACTCACAAAATCAATCTTAAAGGTCCCATATTATACTTTATTTGAACAATATATTATAGGGCCAAATCTATACACACATGTCTCTGAAGTCTTTTGCTCAAAATAACAAACAGATCACACATTATTGCCATGCCTCTATTTCAGCCCTGTTGCAAAAGTGCTGATTCTGGGTCTCGCCCTTTAAATGTAACCAAGCTGCTGGCCACGCCCCTTTGGAGCTGCTGCTGGCCACGCCCCTTTGGAGCGTCCGCATGCAAGCGGTGAGCTCTGTGAAAAGAATGCTGTCTACCAGCAGAAACTCAGCCAAACACTGTGGTGATTAAACGCCATATTTTGTTCCAAACCACATCAAGTATTATTGCTGAAACAGTATGGAGCTCAAACTTTATCTCTCTCACGGGTTTACCACAAGGACATCAGGACAGCGTTAGCTCTGAGTGTTAGCGATGCTTGCTAATGTATACACAGACCATATTACTTCCAGAACACGTTACGCATTTCCGATATGAGGTCAAGTCCGCAGCAAATCTGGATCAGCTCTGTTGTACCCCTGTTTTTAGAGATGTGAGTAAGGAGGAAAAGAGAGAGGATTGTATTTTCTGACACTTTGTGAGTCTCCTTACACACCGGGGACACATATTTATGTATAAAAGACATACAAAAGTGCATTTTGCATAATAGGTGACCTTTAATAAAGCTTGTATAATGTATGAGTAAATGAGAGGCCTGCTCACATGATTCATCTATTCTCTTGATTTAATGGGGTCTTTTAGTGCAGACAGGTAAAAGTAAAGCAGAGACACTTTTTCTGCTTCAAAGGGACGTCACAGTCGGTTGCTCTGGTTCAAAAGACACTACTCTCAGACCTTTTTTTGTAGTATCTATCTTAGTGCAGCAGCTTTTGTGGTTTTTAGCAGGATGTAAATGTGTTGGCAATCTTATATACAGTAGATGCTCCTTAATCCAAAAACCACTTGCAGTAACATTACATAAGAAGAATATGTATCAGGTCAGCTTTAACAATACTTAAACTACAAATATTTGTTTAGTTCTTTTTTTTACTTTTTTATATTGCTGAATAAAGGTATTTAAAAGTGTTTGAATCCTTTAATCTCGGATGTAAAATCAATTCTTACTTTTTCACAGCAAAATGATCCTTAAGACCTTGGCCTTTAGTAATAGGCCTATTGTAGAAATGTTTTTTCTTTTTTGAACAACTTCACTAAACCCGGAATGATTTACATTAGATTATTACAACATTGTTTTATTGACTAGCCAAGGCATATGTTCCACAAACTTTTGACCCATGTAGATACAGGGACAGTATATGAGAATAATTTTTGAAACTTTACACTGACATATGCATAAACATTTTATTACAGTTTATTCTCCCTACTTTTAAATATAGCACAAGATAAAGAGCCATTGCGTCCTTCATGTACCTTTCACCAAATGAATCTTCTCAATAACTAACCTTGATACTATAAATGGCAGTGAACATGTGATCAAGTTTTTTAAGTAGGAGGTACAAAGTCACTTCAGGCTGGCCAATCAAACGCTGTCTTCTGTCTTAAGAGTGGAGAGAGTATCGAGATCATTTTCACTGAACTCAAGAATTCGAACAAGATGACGTCTCCAAAGTTGGTCTTATATCTGATGTGTTTGTTCTTGGGAAAGATCGGTGAGTTGTATTTTTATGCCGCTCACCTTTTTAGCTACTTTTCATTTAAATGCTTTTAATATTTTTCTATTTAAACAATGTGCTGAAATAATCTATTGTAATTATTAAAGTATGTCTTTCACTCTAATTTCAGCTCTGACGACTAATCGGAAAATATCTTCAAGTGTTCAACAAGAGAAACGTTTTATATCTGCTAATGCTGGAGGAAATGTGACTTTGCCATGCTACATTGAAGATGATGATACAAATTGGCTTTACTGGTTCAAACTAACTTTGGGACAGAAACCGAGGATCATTTCTAACGCCTATAAGTATTACGCAAAACCCACTTTTTATCATGAATTCAACAAGTCACGCTTCACACTTGCTCACGGAAAAAGTACAAATCACTTGACAATTTTAAATTTGCACATTTCAGACTCAGCTACTTACTACTGTGCATCTGCCGTTCAATATGTGTTGAATTTTTCAGAAGGCATTACAATCAGTGTCAAAGGTTCAGGTTTGAACCCCCCACCTTCGGGGGCCTCTGAGATCATCCAGTCAGGAGACTCTGTGACTCTGAACTGTACAGTACACACTGGCAGCTGTGATGGAGAACACAGTGTTTACTGGTTCAAAAACTCTGAGGACTCTCCAGGACTCCTTTACATCCGTGGAGGCAGTCAGTGTGAGAGGAAACCCAACACACATACACACACCTGTGAATACAACCTGCCAATGGAGAGCCTGAATCCTTCTCATGCTGGGACCTACTACTGTGCTGTTGCCTCATGTGGACACATACTGTTTGGAAACGGGACCAAGCTGGACTTTGAGGGTAAGCAAATCTCTAAATGATTTAATGAAAAGTAATGTATGTCTAATTCCCAATCACACACTTTAAACACAAAGATAACCCTCTGTTTTTGGTGTTTACTCTCTACAGATGAGGTCGACTCTCTTGTGTATTTCTTAAGTGGAGCTTTAGCGTTCAACTCCATTCTGGTCGTTTTACTGGCTTTCTTAGTGCACAAGATGAAAAAGAGAAACAACTGTCAATCAACAGGTAACTTGTACTTATTGTTTGTGTCTGAAAGCTTGTTTGCATCCAATGAAACCTTTGGAGGAATATAAATTCTGTCTTTCAAATGTCTTTCCAGTGTCCGAAGTAAGATTATCAACTCCCTCTACTGCAAATGCAGAGGTGAAATTTATCTCAATAAATTCAATTTTTTTATCGATTCAACTTTTAATTCTATTCAATATCTTTATATCTTCTATCTTTATATTTATATTTATTATTTTGTCACCAGGGGTACCGCGATGCAAACTGCCTCCATTATGCTGCTTTAAGTGTCAATGTGCCCAGCAGATCAAGACGACAGAGGAACATCAACAACAATGAATGTGTGTACTCTGGTGTTCAGCTGTAGACCTGCTACACATTACTTGTGTTGATTTAAAATAAGATTCAGAAGTAGATTAAGAGATAAAAGTATTTTCCTTGCGGTCTGTGCTACAAAATTGCAGCCATTCCTAATTTAGTTCAAATTTGGTACAAATTTGTAGATGATGTTAGACTTTTTTTAAGTTTCCTTAACCTTAGCCAAAATAACTTGTCATAACATATCTTTTTTAAATCATCTTTTAGTTTCATGTAGTCATATTTTGTAGAAAACTAAAATGTTGTGCTTTATATGCTTTTTTCTGTCCATTGTATGTCATATCATGATCAAAAAGGGCTAATTTATTAAATGGACTCTTTAATCTTGAGACAGTATGTTATATGCATATGTGTTCACTTCTTCATATGGCGATATCTCTGTTTTTGACAATCTTCAGATCTCTTTTTATACATTTTTAGCTTGTTCAATACTATGACAAAATAAAAAAAGGTGTGTTTTTCACAAAAGTGTGGAGATCAGATTTTCCTTTACTGATCTATACTCCTATGGACATTTAAGATAGAGTATGGCATTAAGACTAAATAGTTTGGTTATGCAGCAGATTGACCGACGAAGCATGAACTAAAGAAAAGGACTTAAATACAATCTAATCAAACGCGGGGATCAGGGACACTTGGAGAGAAAGTCCGGTTGCTGCAGGGTTAATGGGGGACAGGTGAAACTAATAAGGTCAATCAAAACAGGTGGGAAAACTCTTGGAACAGGAAATCAGCTGATTGGTTTAATTTAGTACAAAAATAATCCATGCTTTTGTATGACTTAACTAGTGGCCTATGTTTAGCAGTTCAGATTCATTGATATTGTAAAAGTAAAAAAAATGGTTTTAGGCCTTAGATGATATATTTCTTTATCCTCATTGTTTGGGTTTTTACAATTGTATTATTTTTGCATGTTGAATTTATGTTGTTTATGATAAGATAAAGAACCAGCACCTTACCGTGGTAGAGAGGTTTGTGTGCCCTGATGAACCTGGGGGCTGTGTTGTCTGGAACCTTGTGTTCCTGGTAGGGTCTCCCATGGCAAATTGGTCTCAGGCAAGGGGCCAGACTAAGATTGGTTCAAAAGACCTCATGAAAGAAACAACAAGAATTGAGGATACCCGGCCCGGAGGAAGCCCGGGGTCCCCTTCTGGAGCCAGGCCCAGAAGGAGGACTCGTCAGCGAGCGTCTGGTGGCCGGGCTTGCCACGGAGCCCGGCCGGGCCCAGCCCGAAAAGGCAACGTGGGCAACACCTCCGCTTCTCCGTCCCGCGGGCCCACCACCTACGGGAAACATCGATGGGGTCGGGTGCGCTGCCAGAAGGGTGGCAGTGAAAGTGGAGGGTCTCGACGGACCAGACCCGGGCGGCAGAAGCTGGCTTTGGGGACGTGGAACGTCACCTCTCTGGGGGGGAAGGAGCCGGAGCTTGTGCGGGAGGTGGAGCGGTACCAGTTGGATCTGGTTGGGCTCACCTCTACGCACAGTGTCGGCTCTGGAACCTTACTTCTGGATAGGGGGTGGACTCTATTCTTCTCCGGAGTTGCTCAAGGTGTGAGGCGCCGGGCGGGTGTGGGGATACTCACAAGTCCCCGGTTAGGTGCTTCGTTGTTGGAGTTTACCCCAGTGGACGAGAGGGTCGCCTCCCTACGCCTGTGGGTTATGGGGGGGAAAACTCTGACTGTTGTGTGTGCTTATGCACCCAACAGCAGTTCAGAGTATTCTGCCTTCTTGGAGACCCTGGAAAGAGTCCTGTGTGGGGCTCCTGAAGGGGACTCCTTAGTCTTGCTGGGAGACTTCAACGCACATGTGGGCAATGATGGAGACACTTGGAGGGGCGTGATTGGGAGGAACGGCCCCCCTGATCTGAACCGGAGTGGTGGTTTGTTACTGGACTTCTGTGCTAGTCATGGATTGGCCATAACAAACACCATGTTCGAACATAAGGATGCTCATAAGTGTACGTGGTACCAGAGCACCCTAGGCAGAAGGTCCATGATCGATTTCGTTATCGTATCATCGGACCTGAGGCCGTATGTTTTGGACACTCGGGTAAAGAGAGGGGCGGAGTTGTCAACTGATCACCATCTGGTGGTGAGTTGGGTCGAGTGGCGGGGGAAGCCTCTGGATAGACCTGGTAAGCCCAAACGTGTAGTTCGGGTGAACTGGGAACGTCTGGAGGAGGCCCAAGTTCAGGAGGCCTTCAACTCACACCTCCGGCGGAGCTTTTCGGGCATTCCTGTGGAGGTTGGGGACATTGAACCAGAGTGGTCGGTGTTCAAAGCCTCTATTGCCGAAGCCGCGGTGGGGAGCTGTGGTCTCAAGGTCCTAGGTGCCTCAAGGGGCGGTAACCCTCGAACCTCCTGGTGGACACCGGTGGTCAGGGAAGCCGTCCGACTGAAGAAGGAGGCCTTCAGGGATTTGTTATCCCGGGGGACTCCCGAGGCAGTTGCAAGGTACCGACAGGCCCGAAGGGCAGCAGCCTCATCCGTGGCCGAGGCAAAGCAGCGGGTGTGGGAGAAGTTTGGAGAAGACATGGAGAAGGACTTTCGGGCGGCACCAAAGTTGTTCTGGAAAACTGTCCGACACCTCAGGAGGGGGAAGCAGGGAACCATCCAAGCTGTGTACAGTAAGGATGGGACGTTGTTGACCTCAACTGATGGAGTGTTGGGGCGTTGGAAGGAACACTTTGAGGAACTCCTGAACCCGACAACTCCGCCCTCTATGTTAGAGGCAGAGCTGGAGTATGACGGGGGATCAACACCAATCTCCCGGTGGGAGGTCACTGAGGTCGTTAAACAACTCCACAGTGGCAAAGCCCCGGGGGTGGATGAGATCCGCCCGGAAATGCTGAAGGCTCTGGGTGTTGAGGGACTGTCATGGTTGACACGTCTCATCAACGTTGCGTGGAAGTCGGAAACAGTGCCGAAGGAGTGGCAGACCGGGGTGGTGGTCCCCCTTTTCAAAAAGGGGGATCAGAGGGTGTGTGCCAATTACAGAGGCATCACACTACTCAGCCTCCCCGGGAAAGTTTACTCCAAGGTACTTGAAAGGAGGGTCAGGCCGATTGTCGAACCTCAGATTGAGGAGGAACAATGCGGATTCCGTCCTGGTCGTGGAACGACGGATCAGCTTTTTACTCTCGCAAGGATCCTGGAGGGGGCCTGGGAGTACGCTTATCCGGTCTACATGTGTTTTGTAGACTTGGAGAAGGCGTATGACCGGGTTCCCAGGGAGTTACTGTGGGAGGTGCTGCGGGAGTATGGGGTGAGGGGGTCTCTACTCAGGGCCATCCAATCTCTGTACTCCCAAAGCGAGAGCTGTGTCCGGGTCCTCGGCAGTAAGTCGGACCCATTTCCGGTGAGGGTTGGCCTCCGCCAGGGCTGCGCTTTGTCACCAATCCTGTTTGTAATATACATGGATCCGATTTCGAGGCGTAGTCGTGGGGGGGGGGGTCTGCAGTTCGGTGGAGTAAGGATTGCACCACTGCTTTTTGCAGATGATGTGGTTCTGATGGCTTCATCGGTCTGCGACCTTCAGCACTCACTGGATCGGTTCGCAACCGAGTGTGAAGCGGCTGGGATGAGGATCAGCACCTCCAAATCTGAGGCCATGGTTCTCAGCAGGAAACCGATGGACTGTCCACTCCAAGTAGGGAATGAGTCCTTACCCCAAGTGAAGGAGTTCAAGTATCTCGGGGTCTTGTTCTCGAGTGAGGGAACAATGGAGCGTGAGATGGGCCGGAGAATCGGAGCAGCGGGAGCGGTATTGCAGTCGCTTTACCGCACCGTTGTGACGAAAAGGGAGCTGAGTCAGAAGGCAAAGCTCTCTGTCTACCGGGCCATTTTCGTTCCTACCCTCACCTATGATCATGAAGGATGGGTCATGACCGAAAGAACGAGATCGCGGATACAAGCGGCCGAGATGGGTTTCCTCCGCCGGGTGGCTGGTGTCTCCCTTAGAGATAAGGTGAGAAGTTCGGTCATCAGGGAGGGACTCGGAGTTGAGCCGCTCCTCCTTCGCGTCGAAAGAAGCCAGTTGAGGTGGTTCGGGCACCTAGTTAGGATGCCACCTGGGCGCCTCCCTAGGGAGGTGTTCCAGGCACGTCCAGCTGGGAAGAGACCAAGGGGTAGACCTAGGACCAGGTGGAGGGATTATATCTCTTCGCTGGCCTGGGAGCGCCTTGGGATCCCCCAGTCAGAGCTGGTTGATGTCGCCAGGGAAAAGAAAGTTTGGGGCTCTCTGCTGGAACTGCTACCCCCGCGACCCGACCACGGATAAGCGGGAGAAGATGGATGGATGGATGGATGATAAGATAAACAAGACAATTGGGATAAATGCAGTATGATGGCACCTAGTTGCACGTGGTTGTTGAAATCACCCACCTTGATGATAAGAGATGAATCTCAACTGTTATGGTTTAATGGCAGAAAAAAAGTGATGAACAATCATGTCCTTCAAGTTTCAAATTAATTATTTTTTATAACAAAAACTGTCCCCAGCATTATCCTTCCTGAACGGAGACCAGCAACTCTGAGCCTTAATATGATTTAAATGGCTAAGTTATTTGATAATTTACCCCTGTACGGTTGGCAATAAGAGGGATATGAACTATAGTGACCGAATTGTGTTTTCTACCAAACAAGTTGTGTTCTGCTGTAAAGTTGGGAATTTTAACATAATAATAATTCATTTATTTTATATAGGCACTTTTCAAGGCTCTCAAGGTTGCCGTACAAACACATAAAAAACAAGATACACAATAGATAACACCAGCATAAACATAAACAAGACAATGACAATGCAGTATATAAATCAATGAAATAACCAAATAAATAAAAACAGAGGATATGTGATGGATAATGATCAGGGTGGATATGCGAGTATGAAGAGATATGTTTTGAGGCGTGATTTGAAAATGGGGAGAGAGTCAGTGTTGCAGATGTCAGGTGGGATGGAGTTCCAGAGGCGGGGTGAAGAGCGGCTGAAGGCTCGGTGCAGTGAGGTTGAGGGAAGCAGAAGATCTGAGTGTGTGGATGGGTGTGTTGATGTGCAGGAGGTCGGAGAGGTACAGAGGAGTGAGGTTATGGAGAGCAGAATCTTAAAAACTATACAGGATTTGACGGGGAGCCAGTGAAGTTGCTGAAGAACAGGAGTGATGTGGTTAATGGAGGGGGTTCTGGTGATGATGTGGTTGGCAGAGTTCTGAACCAGTTGAAGTCTGTGGATGGATTTGAGAAGGAGACCAAAGAGAAGGGAGTTGCAGTAGTCGATGCGGGAAGTGACCAGGGTGAACAAGAATGGCGGTGGTCTTAGGGTTAATGTAAGGGTTTAGCCAGCATGCTGATGTTTTTGTTATTGTTCCTGTTCTCATTGTGTTTCTCTCATTTCAGTCTCAGCTTTCCTGCCCTTGATTGAACTCCACCTGCTTCCCTTCCCTAATTAGCCTCACCTGTGCCCCATTATCATCTCTCCCTCTGTCTATTTAGTCTGCATCCACAGTCCCTTCAGTGCCAGTTCGTCTTTGTTATTCCTAGCGTTCCAGCAGTGTTTTTCTAGTATCTGATTCCCGTGTACCGAACCTTGGATATAAAGACCTTTTTGCATCCTAATCCTCTGTCTCCGAGTCGTGCTATTGAGTCCTCCACTTGTGTTCATTCAGTCGTTACAGTACGAACTGGCCAGAACCATGGACTCAGCCGACTCTGAGAATTTGCGGTCTGCTATTCGATCCCAGGGGGCTCGTCTTAACCTACAAGATGAACAACTTACCGCTGTCTGCCAGGGAGTACGAGAATTGTCGGATCGGCAGGAGGGTTTCCAGTCATCCATCGGCAGCAAGGTTTGCCAGCTGGCAGATCAGATCCAGCAGCTGGTGGCACATCTCAATCCACAACGCTCTGCTACTCCGCTTCCAGCGTCGGATCCGGCTACAGCTCCCGGTCCTGTTCCTGCCACCATGCCGACACCGCTGCCTTCGGTTCCTCACCTCTCCAGACCAGAGCGTTTTTCCGGAGACTCGGATAACTGTCGTGCGTTCCTGGTCCAGTGTGGGTTGCACTTCGAGCTGCAAGCCGCTTCCTTCCAGTCTGAACGGGCTAAGGTAGCCTACATCGTTTCCCACCTCACCGGCAGAGCGGAGGCGTGGGCTACGGCGGAGTGGGCTCGAGATTCCCCAGTCTGTAATTCCCTGAGAGGTTTTACAGAGACTTTAAGCAAAGTATTTGATCACACAACTCCAGGCAGGGAAGCAGCGAGAGCTCTAATGGATTTACACCAGAGAGGGAGACGTGTCTCCGACTACGCCGTGGAGTTCCGCACTTTGTCTGCAGACAGCGGCTGGAATGATTCATCCCTCTTCGACGCTTTTCGCCATGGACTGTCTGGCCTCATCAAGGACCAGTTGGCTCCTCTAGAGCTTCCCTCTGACCTGGATAGTTTCATTGCTATGGCAATAAGAATTGACACTCGCCTCGTAGAGAGAGAAAGGGAGAAGTCGAGAGCTGTGTTTTCTCCGCCAGGCCAGAGAGGGCAGTCTCAGGCCAGTCCTTTTTTCTCCAAGCAGCGTTTCCAGACGACCGACTCTCCAGCGCCGCCTACTGCCCAGGAGGAACCCATGCAGTTGGGAAGAGCAAAGCTGACTCCTGAGGAGCGCCAGCGCCGCCTACGGGAGGGGAGGTGCATTTACTGCTCACAGAGGGGTCACTTTGTAGCCAGATGCCCAGTAAAAGACCAGGCTCATCAGTAAGTAGGAGGGTCCTGGTGAGTCGAACTGTTTCTTTTAGTCCCTCTCGTACTCTCACCTCTGCTCAGCTAATTACTCCTACTCAGACTTTGTCGCATGCTGCTCTAATTGACTCCGGAGCAGATGAGAGTTTCATTGATTGGAGATTAGCCAAGAGACTTGGACTTAATTTTGTTCCCCTGTTGAGGCCTCTTGTAGCAGAGGCTCTGGATGGACGTTTATTGTGCCGAGTCACTCACCGTACTCGGCCCCTTAAACTAATCATCGCTAACGGCCACACTGAATCCCTGAGTTTTCATCTTTTTAACTCTCCTTCACACCCTCTTATTTTGGGCTACCCATGGCTGGTAAAACACAATCCCCACATGGACTGGTCCACCGGGAGAGTTTTGGGTTGGCATAAGGATTGTTTGGCCACATGTTTCCCTTCTGCTCCTGCTCCAGAGAGAGCTCTGCCCTCCACCCATGTGACTGTTGCCCTAACTACTGCTGTCTCTACCCCTCTCCAAGCTGCAGCAGACTCTGATTCTCCGGATCTTAGCAGGGTGCCCACCTGTTACCGGGACCTGAAGGAGGTTTTCAATAAGACTCGTGCTTCCACCCTGCCTCCCCATCGACCCTATGACTGCTCCATTGACTTGTTCCCTGGGACCTCTCCCTCTAAGGGACATCTCTACTCCTTGTCTGGCCCCGAAAGGGAAACAATGAAGAAATACATTGACTCCTCCCTTGCTGCCGGGATAATTCGGCCTTCCTCCTCTCCGGCTGGAGCAGGCTTCTTCTTCGTCGACAAGAAGGATAAGACTCTTCGTCCATGTGTCGACTACAGAGGGCTAAATGACATTACCATAAAGAACAGGTACCCCCTTCCTCTTATCTCTTCAGCATTTGAACTATTACAGGATGCAAAGATTTTTACTAAACTTGATCTTCGAAATGCTTATCATTTGGTAAGGATAAGGGAGGGGGATGAATGGAAGACTGCTTTCAACACCCCTTGTGGCCATTACGAATACCTCGTAATGCCATTTGGATTAACCAATGCTCCAGCTGTTTTCCAGGCTCTGGTTAATGATGTTCTCCGTGACATGCTCAACCAGTTTGTTTTTGTCTACCTCGACGACATTCTCATCTTTTCTCCGGATGAGACGACCCACATCCAACATGTCCGCCAGGTGTTGCAGCGTCTCTTGGATAATCTACTCTTTGTGAAGGCAGAGAAGTGCGAGTTCCACGTCTCCACCGTCTCTTTCCTGGGATTTGTCATTTCGGAGAACAGCATTCAGATGGACCCAGCAAAGGTTAGTGCAGTCACTGAGTGGCCTACACCTTCCAATCAGAAACTCATGCAACGATTTTTGGGCTTTGCAAATTTCTACAGACGTTTCATCAGAAACTATAGTTCTGTGGCTGCCCCACTGCATGCTTTAACCTCCCCCAAGGTGAAGTTCCAATGGTCCCCCCTAGCAGAACAGGCTTTTCAGAGGCTTAAGAAGAGCTTCACTTCAGCCCCTATTCTCACACTTCCTGATCCACTTCAGCAGTTTGTGGTCGAAGTGGACGCTTCAGATGTGGGCGTTGGGGCAGTCATCTCTCAAAGGTCAAAGAAGGACAACAAGCTCCACCCCTGTGCTTTCCTGTCTCGGAAACTCTCCCCAGCCGAGAGAAACTATGATGTGGGTAACAGGGAGCTGTTGGCAATTAAGGTGGCTTTGGAGGAGTGGCGCCACTGGCTGGAGGGAACTGAGCACCCTTTCCTAGTCTGGACCGATCATAAGAACCTTCAGTACATCAGATCTGCAAGACGCCTCAACTCCAGACAAGCCAGGTGGGCCCTATTCTTTACCCGATTCAACTTCACCCTGTCATACCGTCCCGGTTCTAAGAACGCTAAAGCTGATGCTCTATCCCGCCTGTTTGATTCCGATCCAGCTCCTCGCACTCCCTCACTAATCATTCCCCCCTCTTGTGTAGTGGGGGCAGTCACATGGGACATTGAGGAGAGGGTCAGGCAGGCGAGTGCTAATGTTTTGGTTCCCGACGGTTGCCCACAGAACCGGTTGTTTGTTCCTGACCCTCTTCTCTCACAGGTCATCCACTGGGCACATACTTCCCTCCTCTCCTGCCATCCTGGTGTTCGCCGCACCATGTTCTTCATTAAGCAGCGGTTCTGGTGGCCCTCCATGGAGAGGTCGGTCAAGGAGTACGTGGCAGCCTGTTCAGTTTGTGCCCGGAACAAGACTTCCCGTCAGCCCCCTTCTGGTCTTCTGCGCCCGCTCCCAGTGCCACATCGCCCCTGGTCTGACATCTCGTTGGATTTCGTCACAGGGTTGCCGCCGTCTCAAGGTAACACCACTATTTTGACAATTGTGGATAGATTTTCGAAGATGGTCCACTTTGTCCCGCTGCCTAAATTGCCATCTGCCAGAGAGACAGCAGAGGCAGTGTTGTTCCATATTTTCCGTCTCCATGGTTTCCCTAGGGATGTTGTGTCAGACCGGGGCCCACAGTTTACCTCACAGTTTTGGAAGGCTTTCTGCTCACTCATCGGTGCCACAGTCAGCCTCTCTTCTGGACATCATCCGCAGTCTAACGGCCAGACGGAGCGGCTGAATCAGGAGCTTGAGACCTGTCTACGCTGCCTGGTGTCTCAGAACCCTGCCACGTGGAGCACGCATCTGATTTGGGTGGAGTACGCACACAACACTTTGCCTAGTTCTGCTACTGGTCTCTCACCTTTTCAGTGTGCCAATGGATACCAACCACTATTGTTCCCCGACCTGGAGAAGGAGGTCAGTGTTCCATCTGCACAAGCCCTCATCCGCCGATGTCATCGCACTTGGAGCCGGGCCCGCCAGGTGCTACTACGGAGTTCAGCCCGTTATAAAAGGATGGCCGATCGCCGACGTATCTCTGCTCCTGCCTACCAACCTGGACAAAGTGTGTGGCTCTCTACTCGAGACCTGCCCCTTCGAGTGGAGTCTCGCAAACTGGCTCCTCGTTTTGTGGGTCCCTTCCCGGTATCCAAGGTCATAAATCCTGTGGCAGTACGGCTTCGACTACCTCGATCCTTGAGGGCCTATCCTACATTCCATGTGTCACGCATCAAACCAGTTAAAGTGAGTCCACTGGTCCCCACCTCCAGACCCCCTCCACCCCCCCGGTTTATTGATGGTGGACCTGTATATACTGTGAAACGCCTCTTGGCAGTTCGACCTAGAGGCCGGGGACGTCAGTACCTGGTTGACTGGGAGGGCTACGGTCCTGAGGAGAGGTCATGGGTCTCCACCAGTAATGTCAGTAAGGACCTCATCCAAGACTTTCAACGTCAACATCCTGAACAACCTGGGACGTCAGGTGCCGTCCCTAGAGGGGGGGGTACTGTAAGGGTTTAGCCAGCATGCTGATGTTTTTGTTATTGTTCCTGTTCTCATTGTGTTTCTCTCATTTCAGTCTCAGCTTTCCTGCCCTTGATTGAACTCCACCTGCTTCCCTTCCCTAATTAGCCTCACCTGTGCCCCATTATCATCTCTCCCTCTGTCTATTTAGTCTGCATCCACAGTCCCTTCAGTGCCAGTTCGTCTTTGTTATTCCTAGCGTTCCAGCAGTGTTTTTCTAGTATCTGATTCCCGTGTACCGAACCTTGGATATAAAGACCTTTTTGCATCCTAATCCTCTGTCTCCAAGTCGTGCTATTGAGTCCTCCACTTGTGTTCATTCAGTCGTTACAGTTAAGGGACGGGCGGAGGAAGTTGATGTTGCGTAGATGAAAATAGGCAGACCGAGTGATATTACTGATGTGAGATTTGAATGAAAGTGTGCTGTCGAGGATGACACCCAGACTCTTAACCTGAGGGGAGGGGGAGACTGAAGAGTTGTCTATTGTAATGGAGAAACTGTCAGGTTTGGTTAGGGTGGATTTTGTGCCAATGAGGAGAACCTCTGTTTTATTATCGTTAAGTTTGAGAAAGTTAGAGGAAAACCAGGATTTGATTTCCTGTAAGCAGTCAGACAGGGAGGATGGTGGTTGGTTTGGAGGACAAGTAGAGCTGGGTGTCATCCGCGTAGCAATGAAAGTGAATGTTGTGTTAGCGGAAGATATTGTCAAGAGGAAGTAAATAGATGATAAAAAGAAGAGGCCCCAGGACAGAGCCCTGGGGAACACCGGTCGTGACTGGAAGTGGCTGTGATTTGAAGGTTTTGAGTTGGATGAACTGAGTGTGGCCAGAGAGATATGATTTAAACCAGAGGAGGGGTGTGTCAGTAATCCCGATGGAGGTCAGTCTCTCAATGAGGATGCTGTGGGAAATGGTGTCAAAAGCTGCACTAAGATCAAGGAGGATGAGGATAGTTAATTGTCCGGAGTCAGCTGCCATGAGGAGGTCGTTAGTGATTTTCACCAGTGCTGTTTCTGTGCTGTGATGGGGGCGGAAACCAGATAGAAATTGTTCGTACAGGTTATTGTCAGACAAGTGGGTGTGTATTTGGGAAAGAAACAGACCAGGTTTTTAAAGGAGACAGGGTATTGAGCAGTTTATGAAGATTGTTATTGTAATGAGAAACCAGTTCATCAGGCGGGGATGAACAATTTATGGATGGGAGGTTCTCAATGCCACTGGAGAGTGTAGTTACATTAATATCCTTGATGTTGCGGAAGGAAATAACACGTGACAGATTTGGTTTGGACAGTGTTAAGGTGACAGTAAAGGATATTAATGAGTGATCAGAAATTGGAAGATCAGTTGCAGCACATTTAAGAGGAGTGACACACAACATGGAGGTCAAAGGGGATTCATTTGGTATTGGAACTAGCCTCAAGTGGCCATTCAATTAACTGCAATTTTGTTTTCCCACTTCCGCGTTATCTTCATTTTTCAGCACAAGAAGATGCTGTTTGGCTACAACATACAAGACACGCAAAGTATGTGCAATGCATATTTACTGGTCAAACGTTTCAATCTACTAAGTATTACTCACACAAATAATACAGTGTGCATAAAGTATACATTTTACATCTCTTGATTTAATGGGGGGCTTATAGTGCAGACAGGTAAAAGTAAAGCAGAGGGACCTTTTCTGCTTCATCGGGATGTCACAGTGGGGTGCTCTGGTTCAAAAGTAGGTACTCTTAAGGCCCTGACACACCAGGCCGATTTCGGCCATTTTCGTTAGTCGGAAGACGAAGCGTGTCCTGTCGCCCAAACTCAATTTGGTGTGTCCCGCACCGTCGGCCGTGACACGCCTAATTTGGACTACCTGACCCAATGCATGGCCGATTCAACATGTTGAATCGGCCATGCATCGGGTCGGACCAGTCGGACCAAGTCGGACCAAGCAATCACTCTGATTGGCTGTTTAGCTAGCGAATCAGTGCATGAGAAGAGAAACGGAAGTGAGGGACGTAAACAAACGATTTAAGAAGGCACACACAGACTGCTATTCATTTTCATCTCGTCATGGCGATCTGTAATGACGGAAACGAATACCTGCTTCAGGAGAGGCCAGCTCTGTACGACATCACAGAGAAAAGGTACTCGAACCGAGTAGTGAAAACCGGACTCTGGCGAGAGATTGAAACGCAACTTGGTTTCTCGGGTAAGATTATCTTTTTCATCAATTGAGCTCTTTAGCAGATACTGTTGGCTTTTTTTGTTTGCCAGCGTACAGTGACGTTAACGTGAAATGTAATTTGTTATTTCAACCTTGTGTTTTGTTGTTATCTTGTTGCTAGCTGTGCAGTTTGGCACTGCATATAGACATGAATTGGACATGCTAACTAGCCACAATGCTTACATCGTTTATTTGTGTGCTTCAGAGAAAGAGCTGAGGAAGAATTGGGATTCTATGAAAACCCAGTACACCCGGTACAGGAAACTAGTTGTGGAGCACAAAGGACTGGCAGACAGCAGTGGATCATAACCAGGCTGCCGTTTTTAGAGCCCTACAAAAGAAGGAAGGAGAACTTCGAACCTCACCATCACAGTAACTATTTTATTTGTTGACTACAAATAAGTGTTTCTTGCTTCTTTCATTTACAAAAACATTATGTTCATTCATTTGGTGGTTACAGTGTTAAATATAACAATAACAATCCAATACACTTTATTTATATAGCACAGTTTAAAATCAGAGGGTTTGCCAAAGTGCTTCACAATGAACATAACATTATAATAAAATATAATATTACAGGAATAGATAAAAAATAATATATAATAACAGAATAATATATATATTGTATTATAATTATTGATGTGCTCATCACCTTAATGTTGCAGCTGGTAAAGGAGGAGCTAATTGAAATTACATGATATACTGCTGGGTAGCTTATGAAATTCACCATGGGATCAATAATGCTTTTATCTTAACCTATAATAATACATGATAAAATATGTCTTGATTATATTTTGTAGTGTTCTGAATCTTCTAGAAGTATGTCTTTAGCATCTGAATAGAGCATCACAATGTGTCTACAATGTACTTCTCACACTTGACCACACCCCAAACTAATGGCACACACATTTCAGGGTATTGTTTTGTTATAAATAAAATAACCCAATAAAAAGAATTGTTAAATAATAGTGAAGTCACGTTGTAATAACAATAACTCATCTCTCTAGGTTTTTCTTTTTGAGCTTTGCTAAAAGCCACTGTGTCAAGTGTCCATTTTTATTTCTTATTATACATCCATGATCAGTGACCATGTATGTATAATAAGAACTGGATACAGCGTGGGAGGCGGGGCCTCATTCATTCCTATGAGAGTTTCTCAATGGGGCATGATGACAAAATGGCCCAACTTTTGAGAGAGCGAAACGTCACAGATTACCCGGCATGCCTGAGAAGTACCCGTATGTGCACTCATAGAGAATGCGCAACTTTAACCACGCCGCCCAAAAGGCTCGTTCACATTAAGCATGTGAATTTGCGTACACGTAACAGCATCACGCGTTCATGACAGCATGGTACTGGATTTATATTAACGAGGCGGCAGTTAGCAGCTAGCAGCTAGCTAGTAAATTATGCTAAATTACACACATAGACTGTATATATAAACACATCAATCGTTATGTACTTTTATATTACGCTGACATCAGGATCTAGTGATATCCAAGCAACAGAGCTTCATTTAGCATGATACTTGTGTGGGTTGTACATGAAACCACTTGGTAATATATTAAAATGTATATGTTGAAGCCTGTTATGATCAATTGTGAGTTAAAACTTTATCTAAAAAGTAAAGCTGATGATGGATTACTGTGGTGGAGTTAAAATAACAATAGCCTATTTCTTTTTTAAATGTGATGGAGTAAAAGGATAGTAACTGTGATTATTCATGTTAAGTAGCCCACAAGTAACTAAAACAATTGCAAGTGCAATAAGAAGCTACAGGAACGTTAATCTACGTCGGTAATATTAACTTTATTTAATACAACATTTACGGTACAAGATTTACATCATACAGCCCATGTAGTATAACATTTTACAAATGATGAAGTGCAGCAAACATGTGCAATATATCCATTATTACAGCTCCGTGGGCTGGCAGTAAGGCGATATGGTCCGTTGTTATTGTGCATCCATGGGTAAAGAGAAACTCATGTAGTGCTGAACACGTAACATGAACGTGCCGGGCGGCGCGGTCCCGTGGATTAGATGCGCGTTCATAATGCCGAGGGAAATAACTCTCAGAATAACGTTATTAGCACATTTTTACAACTCGAGGAACGAATGTTTTTAATAAGGGCTATACAAGTGTTCATACTGGGTAGTTTATTTAGTTTAAAAAAAATTATCCAACGAGTTACAGACCACTCTTTCCCAATGTAAGTCAATGGGAAAAAGTGTTTCCGGGCCCAGCAACCTAAAGGAAGTGTAGTACCGCCGTTTGACCAGCACAAATATTCTCATCAGACTTCTCGACTCCGGCGCACTTTCTGGGGGCTTGGTAGTGACAGTTTGTTTATATCACGGTCTGTTCTTCTTCTCTGTCTTCCGGTTGTTGCCTCTTTTGAATAACGAATACACACTACCGCCGCCTGCTGGTAAGGAGAGTTATTGCCACTCACGCACTGAAGTCTTTGCGGTGTGTTCCTGTGCGACACATGGCCAAGACGCAGGAGAACACCGCGAGGCAACAGCCGGCATCGGCGAGTCCTCTGGTGACTGCTTGGTGTGTCATGGCCTTTAGACCTTTTTGTGAAGTACCTTCGTGTAGCAGCCTTTGTGGTTTTAGGAGGATGTAACTCTGTTTGCAAACTTACATAAGGCGCATTCACACTGCGGTACTTTTCCCACAAAGGTTCATGCGAACTTAGTTCATGATCGCGTTCACACCAAAAAGAGCCGGTACTAAAATTAGTTCATGCGAACCTTTTTACCCCCTCGAAAGTCCCTGCTAGAGAGCAGGGACTTTCGAGCAGCTCTTTTGTGAGAAAAGAGCTATATTTCTGATTGGCTGGGCGGATTGCAAACCACGCCCCGTAAAACTCCCAAAAAGTTTTGTGAAGCCGCCATTTTTTATCCTGGCATTAGCATTATTAGCATTAGCGCAGCGCAGAAACGCAGAGAGACTAACTTATGGCAACACAAAATAAAACATGGGAGCTGTGGAGATGAGGAGGTGTCGGCGTTCTGGCGATTTACTCGGAAGGCTTCAGTAGAAGCTGCTGGGACTCCCAGCAGCTTCTACTGAAGCCAGTCCCCAACTCCGGGGACTTCCGGCCGGGGACTTTGGGCGGCAGTATACGCCGTGAAGTGGTTGCGGCCTGCCAGTAAACCCAAAGCAGAAGAAGAAGTGACGTCAGCGGCTTCATTTGCCTAATCCACCCCCAGGGACTTTTTCCGGTGTGAACGCGATCTGTACTTAGTTCATGCGAACTAAAGAGTTCGCATGAACTAAGTTCGCATGAACTAAGTTCGCATGAACCTTTGTGGGAAAAGTACCGCAGTGTGAATGCGCCTATAGATGCTCCTTAAAAGATCACTTGCAGTGCAATTACATTAATAGGAAGAATGTTTATCAGGTCACATTAAAACTACAAATAATTGTGTAATTAATTATATTTTGTTTGGATTATTGCTGATTATAGGTATTAACAAGTATTTGAAGCAATTCGTTTCATATAAAAGGCATGGCTACAATAAAAAAAATGTTGATGTCTCAATTATTAATAAGACCTCCTACATAAAAAAGCCCATGGCAGAAGAGTTTATTTTCGAACAACTTCAATAATCCCTAATAGATATACATTAGATTATTATACAATTGCTTTATTGTCAATTTATATTTTCCACATACTGTACGTCTGACCCATGTAAACACAGGAACAGTATATGTGAATAATTTGGTAACTTGACACTTTTGTCCAATATGCATTACATTTCTCACATAAACATATATTGGGGCAACATGAATTTCTGTGTCTCAATCCAAGTAAATACCATTCAATTTAAAGTAACACCAAACCTGTTGTATTAACTTAGCCAAGCCGAAGCCTAAAGCACATCTGCAACTAACTTGTTACCCTTTCATATTATATTCACAGCACTACTATGGTGAACACTATGTGTACACGCAGTTTATTCTCCATGATTTTAAATATGATACTAAGATAAAGAGCTATTGTGTTCTTCATGTACCTTTCACCAAGTGAATCTTCTCAAGAACCAAACTTGATACTATAGATGGCAGTGAACATGTGATCAAGTTTTTTTAAAGTAGGATGTACAATGTCACTTCAGGCTGGCCAATGAAACGCAGTCTTGTGTCTTAAGAGTGAACAAGGTTTCAAGATAATTTTCACTCAACTCAAGAATTCGAACAAGATGACGTCTCCAAAGTTGGTCTTATATCTGACGTGTTTGTTCTTGGAAAAAATCGGTGAGTTGTATTTTAATGCAGCTTTTTCTTTTCAGCAACTTTTCATTGAAATGCTTTCAATATGTTTTAATGTAAACTACAGTACTTGCTGAATTCATCCAATCTTATTAATTGTGTATTTATTTCACTCTTATTTCAGCTCAGACGACTGATCTGAAACTATCTTCACGTGTTCGTCAAGATAAACGTTTTATATCAGCTAAGGTTGGAGCAAATGTGACTTTGCCATGCTACTATAAAGCTGGTGATACAAGTTGGATTTACTGGTACAAACAAACTCTGGGACAGAAACTGAGGCTCATCTCTTCCGTCTATCTGTATGATGCAAGACCCACTTTTTATGATGAATTCAACAACAAGTCACGCTTCACACTGGATAGAGGAAATAGTACAAATCAGTTGACAATTTCAAATGTGCACATTTCCGACTCAGCTACCTACTACTGCGCAATTTTCTCCAAATTTGTCTTCGATTTTGCGGAAGGCTCTTTTATCGATGTTAAGGGTTCAGGTTTGAACATCCCACCTTCAGTCCATCAGTCAGCATCTGAGATCATCCAGTCAGGAGACTCTGTGACTCTGAACTGTACAGTGCACACTGGCAGCTGTGATGGAGAACACAGTGTTTACTGGTTCAAAAACTCTGAGGACTCTCCAGGACTCATTTACACCCGTGGAGGCAGGAATGATCAGTGTGAGAGGAAACCCAACACACATACACACACCTGTGTGTACAACCTGCCAATGGAGAGCCTGCATCCTTCTCATGCTGGGACCTACTACTGTGCTGTCGCCTCATGTGGACACATACTGTTTGGAAACGGGACCAAGCTCGACTTTGAAGGTAAACTATTTACTAGATTATTTAATGAAGAGTACATTATGGCCAAGTGCGATTTAAAATGAACAACAAGATAAAAGCTGACCGTTCCGTTTTTGGTGTTTACTCTCTACAGATGAGGTCGACTCTCTTGTGTATTTCTTGAGTGGAGCTTTAGCGTTCAACTCCATTCTGGTTGTTTTACTGGCTTTCTTAGTGTACAAGATGAAAAAGAGAAACAACTGTCAATCAACAGGTAACTTCAACCTATTGTTTTTTTCTTCCAGAAGCTTGCATTCACTCAATACAACTCTTTACTGAATAATGTTTCTCCATGTTACCAATCAGAGTCTGAAGCAAGATTATCTACAGCAAATACAGAGGTGAAAATGATCTCATAAATTAAAAATGTTATCGCAGAATTTTCTTCTATTCAAGATCCTGATCCATTTCTTCATATTTTGTTGACAGGGTCTCCGGAACACAGACAGCCTCCATTATGCTGCTGTAAGTGTCCATGTGCCCAACAGATCAAGACGACAGAGGAACATCCCCAATGATGAATGTGTGTACTCTAGTGTCAAGCTGTAGACAAACCATGTTTCATTACTTATGTTAAACAACATTGGATTTAGTCATGTTTTAAAAGTAATACAGTAATGTATAAGTAATGAAGAGATACATTTGTGTACATCTTATTGGTTTGCAGTGTAAAAGATGCAGCCAAGAACGTATTTACATCTCATGAATTATCCCCCATGCCAAAAGTCCTGATGCCCCTCATGTAGTATGCCGGATTGACAAGACCGCTTTTCACAGCTTGGCGATGTAGTTAATATTGGACGGTTTTTGATGATACAAACAAGATTTCCTTAAGCCCTTAAAAACGTTGCCATATGAACATATGATTGTGTATACTAATCATACCTTAGTTTCATTCATACATATTTTGGACAACGCAATAATTGTGTGCATTCTTATGTCCTTTGTATGTCATGTCATGATCACAAGGGGCTAATTTATTAAATGAACTGTTTGATCATGAGACAAATATATAATGAGCATGTGTGTTCACTTCCTCAAAGGCCATATCTCAGTTTTAAACAATCTTCAGAACAACTTTTATACATTTTTAGATTTTTCTAAACCCCAAAAAACGAATTGTGTATATTTCAAAAGAGTGCGGGCGGAACTTTGACGTTCATTCTCAGAACCATACCTCAATGAAAATCTAAAAGCTATAGTGGAATTAAAACTACAAAAGGAGTTCAGTTATACATGAGATTGATCGACAAAACAGTCTGAACAGAAAAGAAGAACTTAAATACAAACTAATCAGATGAGGGGGTGAAGTGCAGGTGGACAGAAAGTCAGGTTTCTGCAGGGTTAATATGGGACAGGTGAAACTAATAAGGCCAATCAAAACAGCTTTGGAAACAGAGAAGAAGCCGATTGGCTGGAAAGACTAATAAGGCTGATTCAAAGCAGGTACGAAGATGGGCAAAGGCAGCACAGGAACACCTACGGAAAAACACAAGACAGGAAGTCAAACCAGGAATTTATTTTTTTCAAAATAAAATAGGGAAAAACGAAAAAAAAAAAAAGGATCATTGCAGTTCTAATACTGAAAGCAAGTTTGATTCGCTTGATATAAAACAAGAAGATATATTAAATTATGCAATTTACCATTTATACTGAATTATGAAGATAATCTACACCAGATCACACAATAGTTTAGCTTTCCTTTAATCAATAAAACTGTCTTAAAGTAACGGTATACGCACATTGGCACTACATAAATCCAATATAAATATAGTTAACTCAGTTGGTGCTTTGAAGATTTGTTTGAAGTCCTACACAATTAACATCATTTGATAGAAATTAAGTGTCTATTCCTCTTAGACCTGTTCCCGCCCATACTTTTTGCATTGTATCTCTTTCAGTGTTTTTTTTTTTTACATTTTGTGGTTTTCAGCAGGATGTAACTCTGTCTGCACTCGGTACATCTTAAGCCTAAGACCACTCTAGCAAAGGTCCTTGATCGAAAAATCATTATACATAATTATATTTCAAATGAAAATCATTACATCCAATGCCAAGAAATTCTCCCACCGTGTCAATGTTTTAAAAATACATATTTTTTACTACAGTTTATGTAGCAGTGAACACATTTCCTAAGTAGGACATACAGTACGGTACACAGTCACTTCAGATTGGCCAATCACACCTAGCTTAGTCTTTTAAGAGGAGTGGCATGATTGACATTCTTTTCATTTCACACATGAAATTGAACATGGTGGCGTTTCCATTGTTTGCTCTCTTTTGCACCCGTCTGTGCTTGGGGATAATGGGTGAGTTGTATTTATTTCTACTGAAACGTGCTCGCTTACAAATATTCATCATTTTAGAAAATGAAGTGATTATGCTTAAGATTCTCACATTAAATTACTACATTTGTCTCGTTTCATTTCAGCCGAGACGACTAACCGGACATTGTCCACATCTGTCCGTGAAGACAGAGGTTTTGTATCAGCTAAAACAGGGGAGAACTTGACTTTGCCATGTTTCTATGAAGGCATTGTTGCTGCAAGGCTTTACTGGTATAAGCAAACTGTTGGGCAGAAACCAAATCTCATCTCTACATTCTATATGTATAACAAAAACATAGATTTCTATGGTGAATTTGACAACAATTCACGCTTCACACTGAATACTGAAAAAGGGAAAGGTAAAAACCACTTGACCATCACAAACTTGCGCGTATCAGACTCCGGTACTTATTTCTGCATAAATTGCTATCTATACACGTTAGAAATTTCCCAGAGCACTCTAGTCAACGTTAAGGGTTCAGATCTGACAGCTTTAGTCCATCAGTCAGCATCTGAGACTGTCCAGTCAGGAGACTCTGTGACTCTGAACTGTACAGTTCTCACTGGCAGCTGTGATGGAGAACACAGTGTTTACTGGTTCAAACACTCTGAGCACTCTCCAGGACTCATTTACACCCATGGAGGCAGGAATGATCAGTGTGAGAGGAAACCCAACACACAGACACACACCTGTGTGTACAACCTGCCAATGGAGAGCCTGCATCCTTCTCATGCTGGAACCTACTACTGTGCTGTCGCCTCATGTGGACACATACTGTTTGGAGACGGGACCAAGCTGGACTTTGAGGGTAAGTAACTTTCTAGCAGAGGTTGTTGCAGTTGTTTGGTACTGTCTTACCCCTAGATTCCACCGGGTCCCTCTGTGGCACGTTACGGCTACGCCGCGGTTTTGGTCCGGCCTCCTCCGGCGTCATACCCTACCAGGCGCGTTTCAGAAGCGGAGCGTCTTGCCTGCCGGCTCGCAGTTTTTGTTGATTTGGGCATATTTCCTGGACAGGCTACTTTTTACAGACAAAGTTAATAATAATTGTAATATCCCAGTTATAACGACATGAATCAAAGATGTGTTGCTGTATTTTAGTGGTGAAAAAATGCATTCATCATCATAACTATTCTATATATAATTTACACAGTGCCTGTAAACCGGAGGAGAACGCTGGCATTTCTCCTCCTACTTGAAAGACTGCGGAGGGATAGGGTCTGCAAAATGAGAGTGTGTGTGTGTGTGTGTATATATATATATATATATATACACACACACATATATAGTATATGCTCTGAACGTTCGACTTCCTGCCTGCCCGACATTACGTTACGGCTGCGTCGCGTCAAAAATAGGATTCATCCTAATTTTAGAGGAGCCCTGCGCCGAGACGCTTCTGGGACGCTTCTGACGCAGACGGACCCGGTGGAATCTAGGGGTTACCAAACTTTGGATAAAAACCTACTGAAAGCTCTGTTTCTCTCGACAGCTGGCGTGGACTCTGGTTTCTTGGTGCATTTCTCCAGTATAGCTTTGACATTCACCACCATCCTGAGTGTTTTACTGGCTTTCTTAGTGTGCATGATGAACAAGAAAAACAGCTGCCAATCCACAGGTAACTTGAACGGTTTGTATCTTATGGCTTGATTTTGCAGAATTTGGCCTTTGATTAAAAATAACCATTTCTGTTTTGTCCAGTTCCGTCCACAGCAGAAGCCGAGGTGAGTAAAATCAGTTGACCATAAATAACTGCTAAATTACCATTTAAACACCCTATTCCTTCCAAATAATTTTCCTAGAAATAGTTTTTATATTTTGCAGGATCACAATAATTATCTACTTATATATATATTGTGTTGCAGGAGTACCAACGTGGAGAAAAGATCTACTATGCTGCTTTAGGTGTGAACATGAAAAACAGATCAAGAAGGCAGAGGGATCCAACCTGGAGTGAATGTGTGTATTACAGCGTAAAGCAGTAGAACCTGACATGGTGCAATTTGTACTTTTGAGTAAAACATGTGTTTTTGTTTTATCTTCCTTGTGGTCCGCAGCTAAAGAAAAATCTATTCTTTGTTGATGTACATTTTAGCATAGTATTTTTCCACCTTGTGGTCGAAACAGGATATCTCCGCAACATTCTTTCAAATAAAGCATATATCTAAAGATATATGCTTTTTTTAGTACTTGTGAATACATGTATGACTTAACCTGTAGCCTAGATTTAGAAGCTAGGATGCTGTATCATGATCTGATCATCGATGCTGATCATCTTGTTATTTGTATTATCATTGTTTTTTACCAAATCAAATGTGTAATTTTGTTTGTGCAATTTCTGTCATTAATCCAATAAACATCAACATTTGGAACGATACTGTGTGTGTCTTCTTGTTGAATCCAACAGCTTTTCTTCGCAGTAGCACCGTTTTTTTTAGAAAACTTGGGTTTTTTAGAAAACTCAAGTCATACAGGTGAATTATTTGAACGTTTTGTACAGTTGCCATATAGTGGGAAACTAGCTATATGGACCAAACCCTTTTAAACTAGGCTGGAAACAAGTTTCTCTTGGTTGTAATGTTGAGCATTTTAACATGAAGGTCATTGGGGATTGACTTGCTTTTGAAGCCTGCGTAAAGTGGCCATTCAATGAACTGCAGATTTGTTACACTTCTGTGTTAGCTTTATTTTTCAGCAACCCAGGTTTCATTTGGCTACGACTTACATAACTTGCAAATAACTGGCACAGTCAGCTAGATCATTCAGTAAATTACATACTCATCATTAGCTGTTTTGGAAAGCTAAACGTGCAATACACTTGCTAACTTCTTAAATATATCAAAGTGGTAGAGAATGTGGTATCTCCCTATAACAAGAAATGGTGGAAATGTGAACATATAGCCTACAAGTGAGTGAAAGAGTGAATGCATATTTTAAGCCAACCGTTTTTAATCTGGCCATTTGGCTAAGTATTATAAATCTCAATAGAGCTCATATATAATATAAAATGAGAGGCCAGCTAACAGCATTGTTTTTTTCGCTTCAGTTAAGGGGGTGGGGGGCTGTGGGCACACAAAGGTTAGTAACAGGAAGTGTTCTGCTTTAATGCGTCACAGTGGTCCGTTCTGGTGCAGACACAAAACATAGACAGATAAACTCAACAGTCAGTATCTTTTTTTGTGTGTTGTCTCTCTTAGTACAGCAGCGTTTGTGGTTTTGAGCAGGATGTAAGGGTGTTTGCTTTCTCACATAGATGATACTTAATTGAGAGACCACGTGCAGTCCTATTTCAAAAGTAGAATACTTGTTAGGTCACATTTAACAATACGGAAACTACTAATACTTAGAGGTCCGGTTAAAAGTCCTTTTGGTTTGAATATATTGGTGATACATACTGTATATAAACAGGAATGAATCCATTAGTCTCATATGGATGCATTGAATTAAATCAATGTCTCCCTTTGTATGGCTCCATTATCACTGAGACATGTGGCCATTTAAATAGGCCTATGGAAGGAACAGTGTTTCTTTTTGACTTGCTTCAATAATCACCTTTTGTTATAATCTTAATGTTTTAACTAACAAAACCCATCATGGAGCCAATACAAATTTATTTCATTGTTTTATTGACTTTCCACTGTATATGTTCCACATACCTCTGGCCCAGTGTAGTATTTTAGAGTCATTTGTATCCAATATTGCTTTGATATTCTCATAAACTTACAAGAGGGGTAATATGGATTTCTGGGTCTTAAAATACCATCCATTTGGATGATTAATGGCAAACCTGTCGTACTAACCAAGCTATAGCAAAAGCCTCAAAGAACAATATATATATATATATATATATATATATATATATATGTCATCCACAAATGCAGTTGGGGTAATTTCTTTCCCATTTGTTAAAATTGTTGTGCCAGCTTCCTGTGCCATTTAGGTTAAAATTGTCCAAGAATAATTTTCTATTGATTTTAGAATTGGTAATCAATGTGAAAACAGAAAAGTGCAGTCCATATCATGTACTGTACATGCAACGTGAACTGAAACAACTGCAATTCTGAAATGTATAAAACATATCCTTTTTAAAATTCAAGAAATGTAAGTCCATGAGATAAGGTTCTACAAAATGACTTGGAAGATCATATTCTCTTTGGAGAGAGACTTAAAAAGACATGGTCAATCCATTAATATTATAGGTAATTATACTGTAGATAGAGATTTATATGTATTATATGTAATGCCAACATGAGAAAATATTTTATATACTTTCTCAAATTTGATCATATTTAAGCAACAAATTGACTCTGTAGGTGGCAGTAAACCTGTGACCATGTTTCCTTTACGGGACATAGTTTAAAGTGTCACCTCTGATTGGCCAAACAGATTCAGTGATGTTTCTTAAGAGTGGAGAGAGCATCGAGATGTGCATCATTCAACGCGGCAACACGATGACATCTCATGTGATCATGTTATATTTCGGATTTCTAATCTTGTGGAATACTGGTGAGTTGTATTTTTGTGGTACAACATTGTATCTTTTATATCCCCATGATATTGGTCCAAATCATTGTTGTGTGTCAAGTTTATTTTTCAATACTTCTGCATTTGATTTGTCTCTCCTATCTCTTCAGCTCAGATGACGGAGCTGAAATTATCTGTTCGTCAAGAGAGTGGTATTCTATCATTTAAAACTGGGGACGAGCTTACTTTGAAATGTTTCCATGGCAGTAATGTTGACACAAGATTTTACTGGTACAAGCAAACTGTGGGACAGAAACCAAGGCTTATCTCAACCTACTACAAGTACGAACTAAATGGAACATTTCACGATGAATTCAAGAATCCACGTTTCGCGTTGGATACGGGAAAAGGAAAAAATCACCTGAAGATAAGAGATGTGCACATTTCAGACTCAGCCACTTACTACTGCGCAAATAGCCATTCTTACCAGTTTGAATTCAGGGAGGGAATTACAGTCGATGTAAAAGGTTCAGATTTGAGCATCTCGTTTTTAGTCCATCAGTCAGCATCTGACATCATCCAGCCAGGAGACTCTGTGACTCTGAACTGTACAGTGCACACTGGCAGCTGTGATGGAGAACACAGTGTTTACTGGTTCAAAAACTCTGAAGACTCTGTTCCAGGACTCCTTTACACCCGTGGAGGCAGTCAGTGTGAGAGGAAACCCAACACACATACACACACCTGTGTGTACAACCTGCCAAAAAGCGTGAATCTTTCTCATGCTGGGACCTACTACTGTCCTGTTGCCGCATGTGGACACATACTGTTTGGAAACGGGACCATGCTGAACTTTGAAGGTAAGTCACTCTATTGGAGGGTTTTTCCTTGAAGTCCTTAAAGCTTTGTAATGTGTCCTGATGTCTGACTCTCTACAGATAAGGTGGATTTTCTTATCTTGGTGTATTCCTTGAGTGGAGCGTTGGCATTCACTCTCATTGTGATCGTCTTACTGGTTTTCTTACTGTGCATGATGAGCAAGAGAAACGGCTGCAAATGTACAGGTACTGTAACTAATACTTTTTAGACTGCGCTTATAATGTGTACCCATTCAACACAACATTAGAGTGAAATATATTTTTATTATTTTCAGTGTCTCATGCAAGAGTTCCAGCTCCCTCCACAACAAATGCAGAGGTATCTTATGTTTGATCAACTTTTACCGTTGAAACCTTTTTATGAACACAGTCTTTGTTTTAAGTATAATTGTGTGGTTTATGTTTTGTTATTAGAGTGACCAAAATGAAGTGACCATCCATTACTCAACTGTAAGGGAACATAAGGTCAACCGATCCAGGAGACAAAGGAACGGCACCAAGACTGAATGCGTGTACTCAAGTATTAAGTAGTCCAACTGTACGTGTTTTATATTTGTTCCTGTTCAAAAGACAAATAAAGGTCTTCTAAGGATTTCTAAGCAAGCCCAAAAATTTGACTGGATTAACTTCTTTTTTAATCTAACATTAGAGGAGGGACATACCATTTTAAATAAACGCATCAACCCAATGGTGCCCCAACTTGTGGACAGCCACAATACCAACATTGGTTTGTCTGGACATGTTCGTCCACCAGAAAGACACCTCCAAATTCAACAATTATCTTGCATTGAGGTTCCGGTTTTCCATGACTGTGACACGCAGTATGTGATGGGTCTGTGTCTAAGTACTTAAGAGTATCTTCAAAAGTTTACAATATATGCTTCACCACCATGCGAGATAGAACTGTATGAATTCACACTGTTACAGGAAGTGAGAAAACAGAAGGTAAGACGGCTAAACATTATAGTAGAGAAAGAGCAGGTACAGTTCTACATTCTGAACTGATCTTGCTACATTTAAAGTGTTCAGAGTAAACATTCACTGGCTTGAGTCCAAACAAATCTCAAAGTATACAGGCTTCATCATTTTTAGATCAGCTTACTACAATGAGTCATGGGTTCATAGTTAACGGACTTGTTTTTTACTATTTTGCCAGACTACTCAATAAGACCACACACACACACACACACACACACACACACACACACACACACACACACACACACACACACACACACACACACACACACACACACACACACACACACACACACACACACACACACACACACACACACACACACACACACACACACACACACACACACACACACACACACACACACACACACACACACACACACACACAATTTTATTTTCAACTAATATCCACACGACCACTTGTTCTCTTTTGTTTCCACCTATAATGGCTTATATGCTGTTGCACTACACAAATCATCTGAACTTCCGGAAGAAACATTGCAACCTTTAAGATCTCAGTGTTTGATCCAACAATAACGTGAGTTTAGAAAAACAACATGGGAATTTACACCAATTAAAACAGCTGATGGAAGGACCACTGAAACGATAAGCACCTTTAAGCTCACAATCAGTTCAGAAGAACTACAAATAGCTCCTTGTTTACCTCTCATGGTATCTAGCAAATACATGTTTTTGTCTCAGATATTCAAATATTCTCTAATATATCTGCCTCTGCCCCTAAACAATAATGGAGTGGGACTACTTTATACTGAAGAAATAGTCCCTCTGAAAACTGCCGTCACTGTTTCTTCAAAGAGCCCACGCTATTCATTGTTTTTTTTAAACGTTCTACTTTGCCAGTTGGCTTACCTCATTCAGGTCAGTGTAACCAAGTGCTATGGTACAGCTGCAGTTATGTTGAATTATTTATTATATACATACATACATTATAAAATCTTTTTGCATGTCGACACACTTTCAGTTTGAGAACTCATGACATCTTTGCAAAAGTCTTAATAAGTCTACAAAATGTGTGTGGCCCATTGTTCTGGAAAGTTTGCATATATACTGAAGTTTCCATTTTGCCAACCTCATTGTGGTTTACCTGTGAGTTTCCATTTATTATCATTTACAGTATGTCTTGACTCATTGGCTCTTTACAAAGTAAACACATTTTCAAAACCATTTGTTGCTGACACTTAGTTGAAAAACAGGCCATGGGGAAGGTTTGTCTTGCTTCAATGTGAAACATCCAATCATGTTTAACAAGGTAAATATGGTGAACCAATCAGACCTGACGGATGTGCCCCAAATGTAGGACAAGTTGTAAATGAGTTAAGTCAGAACTGCTGCTGAGAAGAACGCAGTGAACGCAGATAAAGAAGACAAGATGATCCTGAACTTTGTGAATTTCTTCCTGCTCTGGCCTTTGTGTAAGTAACAACGATCCACTTGTGGAATCTTTTCATCATCAAAGTAAAAGCTAATCTCTGTCTTTATGTTTCAGGTGTGGCACAGACAGATGACATTTCTCAGCCGGTTCCTTTCCAAATGGTGAAGATTGGAGACTCGGCTACTATTGAATGTCACATAAAAAGTATCATACAAAAGAGAGTCTGGTACAAATACACGTTGGGGAAGAGACTACAGCTTGTGGTAGCATTTCATTATAAATATAATTGGAGTGAACTTTCAGAGGAATTTCCTAACCGTTATTCAGCCAAATTTAACGGAACCAAAATCCACCTGAGCATATCTGCGACAACATGGGAAGACGTTGGAACATACTTCTGTGGAGTCGTGCAATTAAAAGACATCCAATTTGGATCGGGAACCTTTTTGATGCTGAAAGGTATTTTGTAGGTTGTTATCAAAGCACCAAAGGTCATTTTAACGTAATGCTAATGATGTAATTCTTTGATTTGCATCCCAAGGGGCAAACATGATCAGTGAGTCTGTCATCCAGCAGCCAGAGTCAAAATCAGTCCAGCCAGGAGACTCTGTGACCGTCAGCTGCTCACACACAGGCCACTGTGAAGCAGAACACACTATTGTCACGTGGCTGAAGAGCTCTCAGCATTCTGCTCCACAAATGATTTACTTCTCTGGAAATGGGACCTGCCAGAGGAAAGAGAGTGGAAAAACAACCTGCGTTTACAGCCTTCTCCTGAGGGACATCAGCTCTGAAGATGCTGCAACCTACTACTGTGTCGTGACTTCCTGTGGACAGACACTGGTTGGAAATGGGACCAGAATTTATATTCACAGTAAGATAGAAACTATATTTATAAAAGTGTTCACAGTTCTTCTTATACGTAGCCAATTTTGAAAATAATAAACTCGGATATCGTGTATTTATGTACCCAACCGTTCTAAAAAGCCCAGAGTAAGTCCAAGCTTAATCAAGCTGATTAATCAAGAACATAATCAGCAGATTGGTCAACTATAACAAATAATTGTTATTTGGAACTTTTAGGTGAGGATACTTTGGTTAAGATAGTTATGGTTAATGTTTTATAAGGGTTTTGTAGCAGGTCTAGGATTAATGGTAATTTTATGTTTTTATTTTAGAATTTCTAGAAAACTAGTCTGTTGTATTGGATTGTGATAGAGTTACTATGGAAACTAAAACCATTTGCATGGATATATTATATTGCATATAAATACGATATGTACGAGGGTCTGGGTTTGAGTGTGGTATTCTGTGTGATCTGACCCTTTAATATGTATTACTGCCTTAAACTGTCAACAGTAAGTGGCGGAAATGTGAGCGTATTTAGTCCAGAGAATACATTAACGTTTTTGAAATGAATGACATTACACTGCTAGGTATTTGTATCAAAGATCGAGACGTATTAAGCACCGTTTGTTTATTTTCTTCTGCAGACAATGCTTTCGAATCACAACTAAATCCAACCATTATTGCTCTGATGCTGTCCAACGTCGCTCTTGGGATTATGACAGTCATCCTCATATCCACTCTTTGCAAGAGCCGGAGGAGAGACTCCACAGGTATTACACCATGTGTTGTAACGGTCATCTTTAGATCTGCAGCAGAATCAGAACTGGAATTGAGTTATATTTGTTGTTTCTTCAGCGTCAACTGATGGATCTTCAGAAGATCATCAAGTATGAGTTTGTCTCAGCACCAACAATTTCCTTTGTATGCCGCATACCGTTTGATTTGTAATCTGCCCTTTGATTTCCTGCTTCTGAATTATTTGAATTTCCATTCCTCACAGACTAGTGATGCAGTTACCTATACAGACCCCAGAAGCCTGCCCCGCAGACAAGCTGCAGTGAGGTACTGTGAATGTCAAGGTTCTGTCCTATATTCAGACGTCAGACACTGTCAACCGAACCGAGAAGATTCATTTTAAGAAGGCGGACAAGAAGGAAGAATTAAAACTATGGAGCATGAATGGATTATTGTATATGTCCTATCAGAGTCGGCAGTAGACCTAAATATATGGGTGGGCATTTGATTTATAGGGTCTGGCCCAAGGTAAAAAAAATCTGTTTATTGATCGTGCTGATTCATTACCAGCATATCTCCCTATCTATACGTAACATTATGTGCATCTTGAAGTTCACTGACCTGAAAACAACATGGTTAAAGTATATTCCTATTTAAGTATTGAAAACACAAATTAACCGGGGCATTGGCGACATCGGTCCAGCAGAATGATAAAGTAGTAACAACCGAAATATTGAAGCTACCTGGAACCTCTGTAGGTTCAACATTTTGATTAAAAAAAAGCAATTTTTCTATGTGTTCCGTCTACTCATTTACATGCAAAGATCACGTCTGGATAATTGAAAAGGGTATATTTGTAAAGTGACTGCTAACACGCTTGTATATTTTGAACATTAAATATGAATGTGATATGAAAATATTCAAGCTTTGCCATGTCTGCCTGTGGCACTCAGGGCTGACTATTCTGTGGATTGATGCAACATGTAATATAATAATAATAATAAATTAGATTTCTATAGCGCTTTTCTTGAACCCAAAGACGCTTGAACACATACTAATGTAACATGGAAATAATAAACTTATATATCAAAGAACAGTGGTGCTTTATTGAAGGAAATAAACATATTCGGACAAATGTTATTGTTTAAGTGAATAAGAGAGGACATAATTCAGTAAGACCAACCAGTACAGTACATTTAAAGGAAGTTAGGTTGATTTAGTGTCTGCAGTCTAAGTCAACAGAGTACAATGTTCTGAAAGATCAAATATATACAACATTGACTACCATGGTAAAAAAAAATCACCTCTGGTCTATTTATATCATCTTCTATCTAAAAGCGTAAGCATACGGTGCAACATCTCTGCTTTTCGCTCTTGTTTTGACTCCTGTGGTGAATATGGTCTGAGCTACCGTGAGCAGGTTTCCGCTGGTGGAAACTAAAGGCCTTGTATAAAGACAGGAAGACTGGCCTGGGGTCTATAGGCAAAAACGTTCAGCAACTCAGACAAAATCAAGAGCAAACAAGAATGTTAAAAAGGGGCTGCAGGCTCATGTCTTAATGGTCCCATGTCATGCTTTTCCGGTTATTACCCGTTATTATTGTGTCATGAAGGTTTTTCTGCATGTAAACGGTCTGCAAAGTGAAAAACCCTCAAAGTACACCCTGGAGCGAGTAAAACTCTAACACAGAAAAGACCTGTCTATGCTGCCCCAGAACGCCTTGTTGGAGATTTCTCTTTTTCTTCCTGGGTATGATGACGTGACCATACCCAGATGGACCCATTGGCCCAAATGGACCAATCCGTGGAGCTCCTCACACACACACACACACTCTCTCTCTCTCAGCGGCGAAACTGTGACGCGCTGGGAGGGGTGCTAGTGGAGCCTCGCAGCGGCAAAACTGTGGCGCGCTTACACTGTAGGTGCGTTGCGTTTGGGGGTGCGGGGGGGTGCGGGTGCTAGTGGAGCCTCGCAGATAGGGGTGCTGGAGCCCCCTCAGCACCCCCCCCTTCCCACGTCCTTTCGTGATGTCTCGCTGTCTCGCAGACCCCACGCAGCAACCAGGTAATTAACCCAGCTCACACTGTCCGCTCCTCACAGCAGCGAGCTCCACAACGTCCCGCCAACACGGCACCCAGACCCCACGCAGTATTCTCATCCGTTTGTCCTTACTGGTGTCATTTTCTGGTTGCAAACGCCATTGTAACACATAATCACTGATGTTCCGCTGTAACGGTGGTGGACTCATCAGAACAGTGGCCGAGCTGACCAATCAGAGCACAGTGGGCTCACAGGTAGGGGGGGGCAGGAGCTCCAACACGCTGTGTAGGACAGAGAGTGAATACACATGCTATACAGAGATGCTGTGAGAAACCAATGTGAGTTTGGAAAATTGCACAATATAAATCTATTCTAGTAGACCTCAACAATGGATTTATGATCAGTAGAAATGGCCATGGGACCTTTAAATGCAGACAATATGCTGTGGACACAAAGTGAAAATGAAATCTCACCAGCAAAAGACGGAATGACTACTGCTGAAATAATGCAGTAGGAGGTGTATTAACCTACTTTTTTAAAAGAGTGCCTGGTATGTGTTAACTAAATAATAGCTTCCAGGCTCGGAATGACTGATTTCTGTGACATATAAACACGTTTGATTTATTTATTTTATGTGTATTACCAAGGAACCTTTGCAAACAACTTTGGGTGAACATGATGCACCTCCAAGAAGATTTTTGAGTTTACACTTGATCCTAAATTTGGCAAATCTTTTGAATTAATAGGACGAATGAAAGCAAGAAAGTGAACTGAAGAATGGGAAAGAGACAAAGGTGAATATATTGCAACAAAAGTTTCACGAGGCTAAAATCTAACACAACACATTGTGGTTATATAGCAATGTTGTTAGTATGTAGACCAAGGTGCACCATGTTCTTCTGAATGTATAAGCCACGAAGCAATGAAAGGGTCACGTTTAAAAGAAAAATAAATACAAGGTTTTCATCTAGGTCAATGTCCTTCTGGGTCAGTTAAGCAAACAGGAAACAACCACAACAATGTAGTACAAATAGCCATTGGAAAGGTTAATTTGATATCAGTTGAGATTGGCCTAGAAATAAGACATGTGACAAATTAGGGTTAGGGTTTCCAATGGGGATAATGCGTGGCAGCTCCGGAGATCGACATGTGGTTAGAGTTTGTAGGGACTCAAACGGCAGCAAAAATAACTTTCCTGATCCTGGAAGGGGGGGGGGGGGCTGTGTTGGTCCGGTATCAATTCTTCCTGACAAAGCACTTGCATTTGTGGCCAATACAAATAGGAAAGTAAAAAAAGTTCAGCACCACACTTAAAATGGGGGTATATGTTTTTTAATAAGTTATCTGGAAAAGCATTCCTTCCACCGATGTATGCCAACAATTATATGGAAAACTGTTACAAAATAAACAATGTTGAGCAGTTTCAACTATGTAGTATTTATGATGAGACCAAAAATGTCAAGTAGGGCTGTGTTCACCATTTCTAAAATAGGACGTCTAATCTGATTGGCCGATGAAACCCAGTGTGCTCTGTGAAGGGTGGAGAACCAACAGAGATGCAATTCATTCAACATAGCGTCTGCAGCACGATGACACCTCCAAACGTTGCTTTGCATATCCTATGTCTGCTCTTGGCAAATGTTGGTAAGTTGTGTTTGGTCTTTTTTTAACTCTATACTTTGACTATGCTTGTAACTTGTTTCCATGCATTTTGACATACCAGCATTACATTCATTATCTGTTTTCTTTGTCTCTTTATTTTCTCCTCAGCTTATACGACAACTTGGAAATCATCATTACATTATCATTCACATGTTGGGGAAAGTGTGACTTTGCCTTGTGCCTTCGATGATTTTAATGCTAATACAGTGATGTTTTACTGGTATAGGCAAACTCTTGGACAGAAACCAGAGCTGGTGTCTACATTCTATCGGCATAATGATAAAAAAGGCAGCTCTAATGATGGATTAAACAAACCTTCACGTTTCTCACTGGATACAAAAGAAGATACAAACAACTTGAAGATAACACATCTGCAAATATCAGACTCGGCTACATACTTCTGTGTGGGGAGCGATTTATATAGCTTTAAATTCGGTGATGGAATTACTGTCAATGTAAAAGGTTCTGGTTTGAACATCCCATCGGTCCATCAGTCAGCATCTGAGATCATCCAGCCAGGAGACTCTGTGACTCTGAACTGTACAGTACACACTGGCAGCTGTGATGGAGAACACAGGGTTTACTGGTTCAAACACTCTGAGCACTCTCCAGGACTCCTTTACACCCGAGGAGGCAGGAATGATCAGTGTGAGAGGAAACCCAACACACAACCACACACCTGTGAATACAACCTTCCAATGGAGAGCCTGAATCCTTCTCATGCTGGGACCTACTACTGTGCTGTCGCCTCATGTGGACACATACTGTTTGGAGACGGGACCAAGCTGGACTTTGAGGGTAAGTAACTTTAAGGAAGAGGTGGTTTCATTTAGTGATGTTATCAAACTTGAACGATGGATTTGAATTTTCTAAGTCTTTATTTATACTGGCCATGACTGCACGGCATTTTTTTTATTTGTCCCACACATTTAGCCGATGTCCCGCATTTGATTGACCGTCACCCGTCTAAAATGTGCCTTTTATCCAGAAGGTGTTTGGAAACCAAGAAAGGGCTATCACCATTAGCTGTATCAGATGTCAATCAGCAGAGACATTTTTATTTACCTATGAGTGTAGCCGATGGAGGTCGATTACCAGGGAGTTTTTGTGAGATTTTTTTCAATTGCGCATGGAGGTGAATACGTTTTGTAGCGCCGCTTCCCCGAAACTCACCAGAAACGCCTGACCCATAAAGAAAATATTGATCTATGGATATATTCCTCCTGAAACCAAAAGAGGATTACCAAACAGATGAGGTACCAGCAGCTGATTTAATAAAAGTTGACCACACTGTGCGGCTCTCCCACAGGTCAGCAGACTGTTAGCTAGCTCTGGTCATTTTTCCAGACTCGGAGATCACAAAATAATTAAATAATATTTTTGTGGTTTGTTGGCACCTGGTCACCCTAACTGGCCATAATTCTTTCCTAGCGCAACTCCTCCACATAATTACAAAGTTTAGCCAAATCTAATAAAAGGATATTGTTGTTTAGGCAGTTTTGTGTTGCAATTTTGCTGGTGTTAAACCCTGGAAACATACATTACTTTCCTCTATGAAGTATTTCTTTGCTGCAGCTCAGACACTAAACAATGTATATAGAAACACAAGAGATCTTTGTACTAAAAAGACTGATATTGTTACGAATGGGTGAAGCAGGTAGGACTCAAAAGCAGAATAACGAAAAGCGAGCTTTATTAAATAATAAAGCTGTGGCAAAAACAAGGCAGAATCCAAAATATCCAAAGCAGCACAAGGAACACAGACCGTGGAAGAACATGGAGGGGAAACAATGAACCGACATGGAACACAGGGGAAGACTAGACTAAATACACAGAAGGGTAATCACAGAACAAGACACAGCT
Source organism: Pseudochaenichthys georgianus (assembly GCF_902827115.2). Classification (NCBI taxonomy): domain Eukaryota; kingdom Metazoa; phylum Chordata; class Actinopteri; order Perciformes; family Channichthyidae; genus Pseudochaenichthys; species Pseudochaenichthys georgianus. The sequence continues at coordinate 12,762,024 of NC_047520.1, read as the reverse complement.
GGGAAGGGGAGGAGAAACACAAGGACAACAGGTGAACACAATCGGGTAATCAGGGAGGGAAACAGACATAAAGCAGACAGGCAGGAAACGGGGGTGAACACTTTACACAATAAAACTCAAGGACAAGAAAAACACCAACACAGACAAAACTACAAACGTGACAAAACATGAGAATCGTGACAGATATTGGAAGATAAAAAGGGGATTTTGTCTCATATGTTTTAGAGTAGTTGTGCGCTAACACTAACCCCATAAACCTATGAACAATTTATTTTGTTTACACTTCTTAGTATTTGAAAGATACATTTTGTTTAACTAAGACTGCTAAAGCCTCAAATAAGCTTAACCTAACATTTGATCACATAGAACTTACAATAAACTCTCTTGGGAAAATATCTTGTTGTGGCTTGTAGGATTTAAAATTACCAATAACCTTTAAAGGTGGGGTAGGTAATTCGAGTGCGCTAGAATTTGAAAATACACAGCTGAAAAAAATCTGTCACTTCCTTACAGAGCCCCTCCTCCAACACACACGAATGTGCACATGACCAATGAGGGCACGAGATCAGTTTGTGCACAGATGGAAGGCTGACAGGCAGGTAGGCCATCCAGTTATTTTAGCCGGGCCGGCTCAGATGATTGGTCGTCCTTTTTACAGCGCCACGGCTTCCACAGATGACATTTTTTAATGTATTTGTTGTCAAAGCACTTCAGATATTCATTGCTATCGGGATGTTAAGAGCATTCCATGGAATATAACAAAAAGTGTATCTCGAGCCGGTTTCTCAAACTTACCTACCCCACCTTTAAATGTACAACTAGGCCTGTAAGTATTGAAAAAAAAATCCAATGCTATCATTTAACCAATATTGAAGAAAACCTCTCAAAGCTCTGTAATTTCTCCTGGGGTTCGCCTCTTTACAGATGATGTTCTCTCTCTTGCCTTGGTGTATTTCTTGAGTGGAGCTTTGGCTGGCACCATCATCCTGATAGTTTTACTGGCTATCTCAGTGTACAAGATGAACCAAAGAAACTGCCAACATTCAGGTAACAATATTTATTTGAAGCTGGAAACAAGTATTGAGTGCATATTGCATTAAAGTAACATTACTTAATTTGGTCTCAAACAGAGTACAATGCCACATTTTCAACATCTTCTACTCTGCATACAGAAGTGAGTATCATCTTTCCATTGAAAGACAAACTATGTTTGCTGTTTTAGAACTCATGTGCGCTATACAATCGTCAAGGTAACAATATAAGTTATATTTGAAAAAAGGGGTGTTGACGATATACAGCAATACTTAAAATAAAAAATATGTATTTCATTTTTTAAATACACATATGACAATAAAGTAAAAAATGCAATGCCTTTCAATCATTTCGGTGTTTTTCTGTTTCTCACTTAGCTTTCTATTTGTCAAATAAATTGATAAAACACCTATTTAATCCAAAAATGAATTTGACTGAAAGCATAACCTTTTTTTTCTACAATTGTTCTATAAATATCGCCATCATTAATAATTTTGTCCTTGATAATCTTATAGTGAAAATCTCAGGACAAAAGTCAGGACAACCCTTTTCGACAAATGAGCCTGAATATATATATTTTTTTCTCAGTACATGCCTGTGTTTTTCTTTGTCTACCACAATATCAATACATTTTATGTTTCGTTAGCAGTTCGGTCAAGACGCAGAGAACCTTCATTATGCTGCTTTAAGGCAACACAACGGCAACAGATCAAGAAGAGAGGGGGAAACCACCCAGTCCGAATGTGTGTACTCCAGTGTAAGGCAGTAATGCTGCAATTGTTTCTGTGCTATGTTTCTGTATACAAATATATTTGTTAAAAGAATCATTTAAATGTCACCAAATTCAATAAATATAAAAGCTTGCCTTGCAATAAAACGTTCTCACATTAAAAAAATATTAATAATAATAATTTCAACAATATATTATAGGTCTCAGATACAAAGAAAATTAGAATTTTCGCAGCCTGAAACAGCACATCGTCTCGTCTTCTTAGAAATCCTGTTGAAACCGGTGGCCAGAAATACACAGACACACAGAAGTGCTGTGGCAGGGGATTCAGGTAAGAGGGTGGGCGGGGGGCTACTGTGGTCGGTTTGTTGCTAATGCCATACAAGCCACAAAATACAAGATGACATCAACACATAGATACATTTTTGGATCTCATCTGTAGATCCTATGCAAATATTTACTGATGGTTCAAAGGGTTATGGACAGGAAATAAGACTTACCTTGACTTGACCAGGTCCAACACAGGGAACCGTTAAATACATCACTGTTTTTTGTTGTTATTTTTTAGGAAAGATGTCCAAATTCTGTAAGTGATCTCCGCCTTTAGTCACTCTTAATCCTACTTCTGCTAGTTCATGCTCTTTTGTTTGTTTTCCCCCTTCAATCAGCTCCCAGGTGTGTCCCATTTATCCCCTTCCCCAACTCCTTTTCCTGTTTGGGTTGAAAATGGCTATTTCCTGATTTGTTTCTTACACACATCTACACAGGCCGCATGAAGGATGACATTGTACTTGTGCATTACACAAACAATTCCAAAGAAAATAGATTTCTTTAATTTTGGATTTTTTACTTGTGTGTGTTTTGGGGTTCTTGGATGTATTGTGCTGTCAACCTAGTTATCTTAAATGTTGAAGCAATCGTATTGACTGTTGTTTTTTCTCTTTCCTTTCTTAATTTATTTATTTTTGGCAAATGAGTGTAATTACTGTACCGTTATTTTATTTTAGTATTGTTTTATTGTACTTTACTTTTTTGTGAGATGGGAATGTCATCTCCCCTCCATTGTAGTTGTATCATGGTTTGTGTCTCCTGCCTGTACTAAATAAATAAATGTAAAATAATAATTGAATTAAAAAGTGCCTATAAATGCCAATAATTAAAATGTGTTGTGCGTTATTATGTATATTACCGGAAAAATAAATATAATTAATCATGTTTTTGTGAATATAATTTGTGTTGTGTTCCATCTTTGATTCATCACAGAAAACAGGCCACACTTGTTGTCCCTTTCTATAATAGATCTTGTGGTTGTCAGTACCTTCCTATACATGTATATTCTATTCTGTTTTGCGCATTGTGGTGCCTATTTACGATCATGTGCTCACTCTGTGTGGGGGGCCTTAAGCAGGATGTCCTCATTTTGTTTCAAGGAACTTACCAAGACTTACACTCTGTGGATGACAGGAAACTATTTCTCTGATCACACTATGTGTTCAGAAGCAGAAGTTCATTGCGTATTGTATGTGTGTATTTATTTTTAACCGCACACACAAATCAGAGCTTAGGTAATGATGTGGTTAGGAAAACCTGAACAAAGTTTATTGGTCAATAAGAAAATAGAGTCACACTTTTCTCACACTCCTTTGATAGTTTCATTTTGTATTGATGTTAAAAAAGTTGCTTTTCTTAATAAAAGAATAATATAACCAACATAAAATACACATTTTTTGGAACGATTTCTTAACTGTTACAGAGATTCGGAGCAAAGTCAACTCCGCATTAAAGTCGAATCTGCATTAAAGACTTCACCCAAGCTTACTGATGTAAACTAAGAAACAAATAGTTACAAAAAAGAAGATTAAACCAATTCTGATGATGGAAAGCCAGACTAAGATTCTCATCAGTTCCATATGGTCTTGGACATCAGCTTGGACGAGAACTTTGCTTCCTTTTCCGAACAGCACCTCCCCACAGGAGGCCACAGCACAGTAGTAGGTTCCAGCATCACTGGAGCTCAGGTTGGTCTTCTGCAAATGGTACACGCAGCCCTGTGAAGAGTTCCCCGCTGTGGGGGCGTGGTTACTCTTGTTCTCATGCACGTAAAGAATACCTTGGCCAGTTTCTTGTCTGAACCAGTTAACACTGTGTTGTTCTTCACACGACCCAGTGTGTACGGTACAGTTGAGAGTCACAGAGCCTCCTGGCTTGATGGTCTCAGATACTGGCCCCTGGACTACTTTCTTGTGGTTGGTTCCTACAATCAGCAGACAAGTATTTAATTTTTGGAATGTATAACATGTACGTAAGACCTTTGTACCAGCAAAACCTTATTTTTATAAATACATTTATTTGTCTGTGATAATATATGAAAACTGATAAGCCGTTTGTCAAATTGACAGGTGTTGAATGACTACAAATATTTGTTTCCATTGAAACGCATTGTCAATTATGCTTCGAGGGCAAATCATCTCCTACATTTGTTTTGTTGACATATGGCATACGTTTCCTCTGAGAAATTGTACTTTATTTCTAAATGACATCTGAACATCAATAATGAAAAAAACATTCTTAACTAAACTAAACCTAACCAAGCACCTTTGCTTTGTGTTGTTTCCATTTACAACGTTAACATTAACCATGTGTTTAAAACCACAACCGTATTCAGGGAGAAGATATGTTTCCCCTGAAAATGTAATTTAGTTGTACTTTTTTTCAGGTAATTTGTACAAAAAGTGCACATATCCAGCTAATTCTGCTTTCATGTAAGGTAAAAGCTAATACAACAAAAGGCACAATACCTTTAACACTTAGAAAGACCCCCACTCCAAATTCCACTATGTTGGAGTGCGAGCTTCCGCAGAAGTATGTAGCTGAATCTGAGAATTGGGCGTCAGCGATGTCTAAATTATTCATCCCTTCCTCCTTTTTCACAGAGAAACGAAGGTTCTTCTCCATCCAGGTGAAGACTTTGGATTGTTTTTCATGCTTGTAAACACTAGACAGGAGCTCAGGTCTTCCTCCTAAGGTTTGTCTGTACCAGGAGAAGTGCATGGCCACTTGGCTGTTGTAGAAGCAATGTAAAGTCACACTGTCCCCAACATTGACGGAGATAACCCCAATGTCCTGTGTGACTGCTGCCGACTGGATCACTGCCGACAGAACTAGGTCAAAAACAGATAATGGTATACAACATAAGCTCATGTTCAATTAAACAATTTAAATTAGAATCACAGATAAAATACATTTTATAAAAAGGGACTTACACACTCCACAGAGGACCATATACAGGTTCATCGTCTCAGAGGTCTCAATAACTGAACGTTTTCGAGCAAAAGAGCAGACACAAGCCAAAAAAGGAGGTTGCATTTGATTGGTTGGGAATAGGGGCAAACTTTGTAACACCTCAAACATCCGTTTTGGCCCGAATAACACAAAAAGGACATTGCATTAACCGTCAAGTTTGGCAATCACAGTATTTGTTATAGAAATGTAGCAGTAAATAATTTATATTTTTTTCTGCAATGTGGAATTGTGGCTTTCTTATGAACGCGGAACATTTAAACCATAAACAATGGACATTACGCGTGCTTGACAGTATAGAATTATTGCTCTGTCACATTTTACATTTTACATTTGGCCTGTAACTACTTTTGAAGACATATTTAATGATATTGAGAGCAATGTAGGTCATTTAAAACACTTTTTGAAATTATTGCTTGAACTTGCTCTGCAGGTTTATTTAAGAATTCACAATTATATTACCCCCGTTTTTTATACATTTCTCAAGAACATTTTTGGAAATATAACATCACTTCACATAGAAATAGCCCTTTTTTAGAAGATGAATTTGAAAACAACTTCTATCGTCAAACTCTGACAAGTCATCTTACTGAGAAAACACATTTTTTAATAGAAGGGGACTTAAAATGACCCCATGACCAGGGTTAATGGAAAAACATTTTTGGTACTTCATGCGAGGTTGATAACACATACTCAATCAGTGGGATAGAAAGTGTTTGAGTGAAGGCAACTCTGTAAGCCAGAGATCTGTAGTGCCTCCTTGAGGAGACAAGATGAATTTAAGTTGTTTGCAGGAGTCAACTTGTTGCTCAATAAGGGAGGGAGAATGGTAGGTCCTCTGGCTTGAAAAAGATAAGCTGTGGGTGCTGTCTGTGGCTGTTTTTTATACGAATGTGGTCAGCATCTCACTCACAAACCAAGTGACAGATACAACACAGAGTTTGGGGCAATACAGTAGCTCCATCGTGCTGACCACTGGTGTCCCCAGGTCTACATGTATATGCTCGGCCCACTGCTATTCACACTTTTAAAGTTTGTTATTGGCACACTTGTGGTACTGACGGGAAAAGATGGGCCATTGACTGCAGGATGGGTCGGATTACTTTGTGTTCTGTGCACCGAAACTGCATAGTTTATTAAGAACACCAAACGTGCATGTGACCTATGCATGTCTGACCGTCTGAGCTGCCATGTGAGATTGTGACAGATAAAGTGAGGATATATTAAAGGCTCTATAAAACGCACATATTTACTTACGCCGTTTGAAATCATTTGAGGGATGCTGTGTCTGAAATTGCATCTGGTAAAGATATCAGAGAGGTGAAAGATTTGAGCTTCCTTGCATGAACCTTTTATTCCCCCACCCCCTTTACAGTACGTAAATATAGAGTGCCCATGCAGTGATACGGTCATACGCACAATGGAAAGCTTCACCTTAATAGCAGCTGTGCTTCTTTGCAGCCTCAGTAAGTATTACAATGTAATTAATGGCTAGTTTTATAATTGTACATCCAACCCATAACGTGTTTCCGTATCAAATACGTAACTTTTATGAAGAGATATTGTAAACCTTCATGTGGTTTTATTTAGTTGTGTCTGCTCTGTGTTTCAGGCTGGATCTCTGCCTCGGTTAGTCAGACTGTGGAGGTCCAGCCCGGTGAAGAAGTCACTCTGCTCTGCCTAAACATATCCATCGGTACAACTAAGTTCGAATGGTTCAGAGTGCTCAACGGAACCAAGCCAAGCTGTGTCTCCTCTATCTACGGGGCTGGTGGCGAAGCTTCATACTGTGATGGATATCAACATGGAACATTTGAAATGAGTTCCAACTTGACCACTGTCTTTCTTAAAATCAAGCAAGTGGATATATCTGACTCTGGACTGTACTTCTGTGGATTTTTCATAGGCGCAAGTACAGTCATTTCCAGTGCAATCCAGCTAAATGTTGAAGGTAAGATTGTAATTGAGTCATACCGCTTTCAGAGATGTATTTTTCTCATTTTAATTATAGTATCATTGAAATATATTATATGAAAATAAAAACCATAAAAGTAAATAACTCAGAAATACAATGTGATTTGGAGACTAAAAAAAGGTTTTATTTTTATGGTCATATAATCTATTGAGTTTTTTGATATAGTATAACTTGAATTGTACGCAGTGGTGTGAAAGAAGCATAACAAACATGGATTCATTTATCCCCATTTTGTATAGATTATTTTTGATTTCTATGATTACAGGATTTTCAGAAAGACTCTTCTAAAAAATGTTAACTGTGCAAGCTTGTTACAATTACAACCCATTTACACTTGTTATATTAACACTGTTAAAAGCACAAGTAAGTCATTTCCAGTGCAATCCAGCTAAACGTTGAAGGTAAGATTGTGATTAACTCCCACCTCCTTAAGAAATAAATTGTTCTTAAAGTATTTACATTATATCTCAAATGTATTGGAAAATAGCACTAAGACAAATAAGTGTACAAAAAGATTAATGCTCATTTTTTCTTAAAAGGTAACGGTGAATCTGATTATAATGAATATGATTTCAAGACCAAGAGTAAGGTTCTCCTCTTTTATTTGCAATTTCCAAACAGCCAGTAATTACAATGTATTGTAACCATATCGTAAGCAACAGGATTAAATTACAGAGTTTAATTATATTCTTTTCTTGTAGAGGAGCCTGATGAAATGACAGACCTGATGAGTTTAATTCTGGGATGCTTGGCTTTTTTGCTCACTATAGTCGTCATTGTTCTGGCTGTTAAAATAAGGAAGCTTCAGAGAGGTACAGTGGATTTAATTTTGTTGCACAGCACATTATGGGAAAAGTATATAATTAGTTTCAATTAACTAAAACACACTGACTTAACACACTTGTTTCTTTTTTTTATTTAGATGCAAATGAAGAATCTCAGCCCAAAAGACCCCAGGTAAACCCAATATTAATTACTTACTGTGTGTTATGGTTTTAAAATGCATTTTAACAACTTTAATAATCTGCTATTTGTTTGGTCATGTTATCCCATGCTGCAGCCTGCATCAAACTTATTCAAGCAGGCATAAAGGCAGTCATAATAGTTTTCTTAAACAGAAAATGTATTCTAGTTCAGGCTCAGTACCTTGAAGGTAACTGCATTTTCTTTAGCAAAATTTGTAATTTTGCCAACAGTGATCTATTTATTTTCCCTGTGAAACATGTAAAACCTTAATAAACTTAACCACAATAATTTTTGTCAAGACAGAGATGTGTATGAAATGTTGTCACTTTGCCATTCCACTGCGTACATTTACAACAGTAACATAATTGTTTTTTTTATTATCAAAAATATATTATCACTGTCATTGTAAGGTCGAACAATGTATGTCCTGTTAATTAATTTGCTTTTTTCCTTCGATGTGGCCTCGATGTACCTCGGCTTCAATATAAAAATTAAGAAATGATTTTATATTAAATTCAGTCAAATTAAACTCAGATTCTTTTAAAAGTCATACTTGGTGTTAAATAAATTATGATTAACACACATTTTTGTTTGGATTATTTCTTTGTGGGACAGCGAGCAAAACAACACGTTTTATGGATTTCTGCAAACAGCAAGTGACTCTGGATACTTTATTTTACAGAATATGTGCTCGGATGAAGTGAACTACGCGGCTCTGAGTTTCCAGGCGAAGCCAAAAAGGAGCCGCAGGCCTGCTTTTGAGCGAGAGCTTGAGCCAAATGTAGTGTATGCTGCCACCAGATAGAAGAAAGAAACGGGTGGAAATGCAGCTCAGAGTGAAAAAAATGCTTTGTCATGAAAAACTTCTCATGTAGCTTCATGTGTGGGAGAATTCACTGGCAAAAAATAAATGTTGAATATATTTTCCCTATTTTCACACTTAGGTTTCTTGTTTTTTTCATGTAAGAGCGTGTTAATGTGTGATGGAGGAAGAGGCGTAGAACTGTCAGACCAACGTAAATGGAAAGTGAAATGTTCTGCGGAGGGAGGAAGAGACAGCACAGTGTGGTCTGACAACAACTGAGTTGAAAATGGTCGGGTCAAAGCAAAAGGAAGTGGTGAAAGCTGCTTACTTGTTTATGGCAAACTTAGCTAGCTGCCGTATTTAGACTTTTTTTTAGGAAATGGAGGAAAAATGCCAGAACAAGACTAATTCTGCCTTAAAACATGTAGATCAATCTCTTCTGACAACCACCATCATTGTTTTGGCCGCAAAGTATTATTATTATTTTTTTTTTATTCGGATATCATATCGCATTAACACCATATCCCAACGTGCATTGCGGCTAAATCATCCAATCAACGAGCTTCAAGCTGAGGATCTTGGGTAATCAGTTCAGTGAGTTTGTGGTGTGTATCGCTCGAAATGTCCCTTATAGGCCTACGTCTGTTTCCGGTGACTTTATTTACGGCTAAAAAGCATGCTAAAAAGCCCAAGATTATATAATTAAACAAATAAATAAAAACAAGGATAATTGTGTGTTATTGTTGAGTAAATAACAGTGTGTTATTTAGAAAAGAATAACAAATTAGAAGGAAAAAAAGATTTTAAAAAATACAGATTTCAGTATATTGAGGCTCTAAGCCCCATTTATTTTCCTCACAGACGGGAAAAAAAGTCCGACATTATACGATTTAAAATAAAAAGATAAAACACTGGCATGTAATTTACGTTAGAATAAATAGAATGGTTTTGAATAATAGATGAGAGTAAAATCTAGGTCACTTTACAGCCCCGCCCACTTTTGGGGAAACCAACGCTGTCATTTGAATAGCGATCAAGCCTGAAGCCACAGAGATCTTCTGTTACTGTCCTTTCTTCTTAGAGGAAGTACAGAAACACGTAACTCTGGATTTGTTTTAATGTTTGAGGTGCAATAAACGACACAGCAGCTTTTTGGCATGTTAAAACTATTATTTTCTGCCTCGCTCATGAGAGTAACAGCTGGCTAAATTACAGCCTCGCCTACTGATTTTAATTTAACCATATATCGAGCCCGATTCTCGATTTAAAATGTGTGCTCTAAAATTATATTTACAAATGGCTATTATCATTATTATAAACAAGACAATAAATGGCAAAGATATGTACACTGCCATCAACAACCAACACACAAACACCAACGCAACTTCAATTAAAAAAAACATGCTGTAAAGTCTATTGTCTTTCACACACATTGCAGGTGTGTAGTGCTATTGTATAGCGCACCTATGACTTGTGCAGACATGCTGGTTGTGGCACGACCACCAAAACAGAAATATATGGACATACGCCACCATATAAAAAGTGTGCAAATGTATTTAGTATCCTATCCATGTGAACATGTTTTAGATGGGGGTGGACCTAACCTCCTCTAGGAGGGTCTGGGGGCATGCTCCCCTGGGAAGATTATTTTTAAAATATTGAAGTGAAATGCATCAATCTGGTGCACTTTGAGAGCTAAATGAAGAGATCTATGGATAGTACTTCTCTCAGCATCCATATGAAACAGAACTGTACACTGATTTACTTTTTCTTTATGGATATTTGACTAATCACTCCCCTTTTAAACTGTATTCTTGTGTTACTGTTCTATAGTATTTAATACCCGTTTTTCATTTATTCTCTTATTTTTTTAATAACTATAGGCTAATGATCATATAAATGTGTTCCTCGCAAATACTTGTTTACATAAATGGTGACCAAACCGTTTGAGACCCACTGAGATAACTTACACTAAAGTGAACTATCTAAACACTGAGAGAGTCCTTACCTCACTGAGCTGAGGTTATACGATCCTCTCAGTCTGACAGGAGAGGACTGTCCTCCACCTTGGTGTAGAAACAGCTCTGTATATCCGTTAGCATAGCTAGCTAACCAGATGCTAACAACAACATTCCACGTTACCGCTCGCGCACTCACAAAATGCGATCGTGACACACACACACAGAGCCGAGCTTGAATGAAACACAGAAGTAGGCTACTTGTACTGTACTGTATATCATATTAGTTTCAATGGCCTTACTGTATAATCAGTGTAACAGATGAACAGATCGCCACCGGGCTTTCATCTAAACACACATCCACGTAATGATAACAAAACAAAAGTCGGGGGTCATTGGTCAAGCAACACACCAATCAGAGAGCAGTAGTGAGCACACCTCAGGCTGTGTTTTATATTTGTATTCTTTATTTCTGATGTATTTCACACAAAAAACCTTTGGTGGAAACGTTTTCACTTCTATGATTAAAAAAAAAATCGGCAAAGTGTCAAGGCTTGCCCACCCTGTGTTGGGGGGGGCACAGTGACTCATTTGGGGGGGCTTGGCCCGCGAATGACCCCCCATGACGCCGACCCTGGTGGGAACGTAATTTTTAGGAGACAGGGTTGTTTACAGAGATGCTGTATGAGAAACCAATTTGAGTTTGGAAATTTGCACAGTATAAATCTATTTTAGTATACCTCAACAATGGCATTATGATCAGTAGAAATGGCCATGACATGGGCTCTTTAAAATTGTCAAAACTCAAGAAATTATGTTTTTCAAGGATGGTACAGTGGTGGTATGAATATGGCTTTCTGTCAAGCACCTTGATAGCCCTCTTGTACAGCTGTTCTATTGTGAACCTGTTAAACCCCATGGTCCCCGTCGGCGGGGACCCTGGTTTTTATTTTCACGACACTGTGTCTCAGGGGATCTTAATATTTAAGAACCTATTAATGTATTATACCAGATTAACGGAAATAATCTCAGCTAACTGACGATACAAACCATTTTTACCAAAACAAAACACAAGTCTCATAAGAAGCATCTAAATGACCCCTTAGCGAAAAATGCTAACGGACATTGGCACAGAACTCAAGATAAAAGTACCCTTATTACTTATCGTAGCTGCACATACAAGATATCCGATTAAAGCTGAGGTTCCACAGATTATTTAGGTATATAGTATCATCACTGAGTGATCCGGACTCGCGACAGGGGAAGCAAATACAGACATCACAACACGTACCTTTACGGAGCTTCTAGGGAGATCGTCTCACCGTAGCTGTCAATCTGATCAAAAGACGTGTTCAATGGCATTAAAACGAAAAAAAACGCGGCTGAATCGGTTAATCCATAGGTTTTTAATGTCTCTGTATAAAAAAATGATTTCATTTGAACCTTGTCCAAAGCATTGATGCAAAATAACTCATATGGAGAGTGAAATGGTGCCAAAGGGTAGGGAGGAGAGAGTGACATCACTTCACATGAAGAGACAGCACAGTGTGATCTGAGCACAACTAACATGAAAGTCATGAGGCCTCTAAAGTCCAAGCTTTGCAGCAAAGTAAAACAAATCTACACTACTTGGTTTTGAGCACATAATATCAGGTCTTGTTTTTTAATGGAAACAAATAAAGACAAGGAATTAGATAATAAAATCAAAAGCAATCTAGGGTGAAACACACAGGAAGCACTCGGCCATGACCACACACATCAAATGACATGTTGTTTTCACAGACTAACAGCAATGCTCCTGAAACTGCCATCACTCTATCGTCCATTTCTATAGCATACTGTTGATTTTCTATAGCCGATGCATGCTATGTTAGCCTACGTTTTTCTGCACAAGATCTCAAAAATGTAATTGGAAAATGAAAGTAAAACATTTTCCCCTCTCTGAAAAACTGGGAACACAAGGAATAAACCAGGAACCAACACAGAAGGACCGACCACACCAGGTAACATAGAAAAACTGAAAGAAAACAATGGGGAAAACAGGGATATAGATAACTAATTGGGACGGATGGACAGGGCAGGTAAATACACAACAGGGTGATTGGAGATAGATGGATCAAATAATTACAAAAGGCGGGAAAATGCAAAGACAGAGTCAGTTTTATGGTCAATGCTTATTATGGTCCTGTTAATGTTTCAATTTTCGATGAGGGGATACGTTTTTGCATTTGACAAGTAATGTCTTGACAGGTCAATTAACATGATCTACAGCAGGGGTGTCCAAACTACGGCCCGGTGGCCAACTGTGGCCCTTTATCCACTTTGAACGTCAGCAAATTAAAAAAGTATAATGGAGTATGGCCCATAACGGTGGTTTACGTATTGTAACCCTAGTATATATGCACAGGCGGAGCCCTCTACTGGACTCTATGGGTACTACCTCTCAACCATACTATGCAAGCATTCCCTTACTGAGATATGTATAACAGTAGCCGGCCTCCTGAATGCGTGCGCAAGCCCACCGTATATAAGGCGGCCACGCCTCCCGTTCCCGTCATCCTACACTTCTCTTCACACAGGCTCCGCCCTCTACTGGGCTCTATGGGTACAGTGGGTGGAGCCCTGATGCCTAAACGCCCTGTCGTCCAACAACATTGAGTCACCACACAGCCCCTGACCGGCTTTTGGTTAACAGCCACTGCACCGCAACCTTCTCTCCTCCGGTTGTGACCGTGGAGAAGTGGGGGCCGCAGTTTACCTGGCTGGCAGGGCTCACTCAGACACGCTTACCTCATGAACAGTGTGCCTGGAAAACAGTGACGAGGGTCCCCCCCCAGCCCTGTATGGGGCTTACTGCGCACCATGTTTCCCGGGTCCCCAAGGAGCATGGGAAAACATAAGTGCATTATGTCCAGGGGGGGTCAGATACCTGCTGACCCCAGCCCTGCATGGGACCTACAGTGCACCACGCCTCCCATTGGCTGATCCAGATATGCTGCAGTCAGGATGACATTACTAAAATGTGGGCTGGCTTTACGTTGACCTCCTGCCAACGTTCCGTGGTCCAAGCTATCGTCCCCTAACAGAAACGTTGCTGTATCAGAAACAATGCGCAGTGTGTTTACAACCCAGTCTCACGCCATTTCGTGTTATAGTCACAAAATTAATTTAATCTATTGATTCGTGTTCAACAACACCATTTTTGCATTTTTTTCGTGTCACACGGAACTATTTTAAAAGCAATGTATTTCTATTGGTAGTATATTTCGTGCCTGCACCACGTCTTATTGTCCGGTCGGGTCTTGGAAGACCAGAAGCTGTGTGGTTCATAAAAACATATCTTACCCTAAGCCTAACCCTTTTATTTTAAATTGTATAATATCTGAGTGTTTTTGCCGTCCGCGAGGAAAAGAAATGGGGCTACAGAATGCTGAAATCTGTATTTTTTTTTTAAATGTTTCCTTCTAATTTGTTATTATTTGGTGCAGGCACGAAACATACTACCAATAGAAATATATTGCTTCTAAAATCGTTCGTTTTTTGTATCTCTTTTTCCTTCAAATTTGTTATTATTTACATTGCTTTTAAAATCGTCCTGTGTGACACGAAAAAAATGCAAAAATTGTGTTGGTGAATACGAATCAATAGATTCATGTCGTGACTATAACACGAAATGCCGGGAGACTGTGTTGGCGTTTACATTAGCAAGCATCGCTAACACTCAAAGCTAACGCTGTACTGGAAAAAACATGTGTAAAAAAGCCAGATATAAAAAGGTACTTACCTTGTGGTAAAAAAAGAGAGAGCACGCTCGTGAACTGTCAACACGAGCGTTGGGGGGAGGTGGACGCTCGCTCATGAACTGTTAGCACCGTGTTATGCATGCCCACAACACCTCGTGGGAACGTGTACAGCGGAAAGCAAATACTTCAGTTGATCTGTTCTGCAAAGTTAAGGTTTCCTTTTGGCATGCATAACACGGCATAACACCGGAGACCCGCTGCGGGGAAACTTTGGCGCTGTTCTGAGTTTGTTCTAATCTGTCACAATGACTGATGGCTTTCTGATTTTTCCGTCATTGTTAAAAAAAAAAAGTCATAGATGGAAAATAATCGGTTAACGCGACCTCTGCTTCAGAGACATGTTTTGTATAGATATGGCCCTATTGTTCAAATATAGCATACTAGTTGAGCTTTAAGGCTAGCAGTCTGCTTTAACACTTTTCTTGAAGCACTAACATGTCCCCTCCTCTCTTTTCGTTGAGAGCCCCTCACTGGAGCAGAGCTTCAGTCACACCCAGCATGAAGACCTCTACCTTGATAACAGCTTTAAGTCTCTGCAGCTTCTGTGAGTACTGCCTTTGAATTACTCTCAATGGCATGTATGTCTTTTGTGATTTTGCTTAAATCCAAATTAACTTTTTCATTGAAAGTAAATATATATTTTTCTTCGCTTTTTGTTTCAGGCTCGACTTCTGTCCCGGTTTCTGTGGAGGTCCAACCTGGTGAAAATGCCACATTGACGTGCGCCAACATTTCCAAATATGACACCATGACATACTGGTTCAGACTGGTGAACAGAACCGAGGTCAGCTGTGTCGCCGTATTGATGAATTCTTACAGCGAGGTTTCCTACTGTGATGGAGTTCAAAAATCAAAATTTGAGATGACATCCAACTCCTCCAACCTCTTTATCGAAATCCAACAAGTGGATGTATCTGACATTGGACTTTACTTCTGTGGGATTTACATAGCTGGGATTCCATATTTCAGTAATGCACGTTTGACCATTACAGGTAGGATTATTGTAAAGGTATTCTCTGTGCTTATCATGCTTAAAAGACATATTTTATCCCCATTTGTTTTACATTAAGTTGAATCGTATGATAAAGTGCTCTTCGAGATTAACAGTAAAACTCTTCTCAAAAATGTTAACTGTTCAAGTTTTTTTGAATTTGAACACATTCACACCTGTAATATTAACAATTTTAAATGCCGCTTTTTTTTAGGAGGCGGTGAAGAAATTGGAAAAGACATGCCTTGGATTACTTTGACCCTGGGCTCTCTGACTGTTTTCTTCATGGTGGCCGTCATTGTTTTGGTTGTTAAAATAAGGAAAATCCAGAAAAGTAAGGCTGTCACAGTTTGTTGAAAAATCATTCATTTAAAGTTGTAAAAGACACATTCAAATCAACATATTCATTTAAACCTCACTAATCAGGCTTATCTTTGTCACAAAGCTGCAATTGAAAAACTGCATCATGAAAGAAACAAGGTATTATTATCAGTTTTTCTTGATATTCTTTAATGGTTGTTCTAAATATTAACAAGTTTACTCACTTTCAATGTTCTTTTTAAATAAACTTCAAATAATCTCTCAGAAAAAAAGTCTGGTTTTCCTCTGATCGTTATCTGAGAGGAAATACTATATATATTGTTTGATGGGGAAGAGTCAAAAAAGGGTATTGATGATAACAAAGTCAAAATGACTCATATGGAGAGTGAAACGGTAAGAAAGGGTAGGGAGTGACATCACTTCACAGGAAGAGACAGCACAGTGTGGTCTGAGCAAAACTAACATGAGTCCCGAGGCCTCTAAAGTCTATGCTTTGCAGCAAAGTAAAACATTTAAATTCTTGGTTTTGAGTACATTATAGCAAGTCCTGTGTTTGTAGAATAGGAAAAGATAGACAATAGATACAAAATCCAACAGCAATCTTGGATGACAAACACACAGGAAGCACTCGGCCATGACCACAAACCTTAAATGACTTTTCACAGGCCAACAGTAATGCTACTGAAACTGCCATCCGTTTTAACCTGTTTGAAGCCATGTTACAAAGTATCACAGCAGCAAGAGCAAACATTTAGTCAGGGAATAAGTTGAGGGTTGGACCTAAACACAAAACAACAGAAGGCTGGTATAAATAGAAAAAAAGTGTACTTTGATTAACGTTTAGCTGGTACAAAAACAGCTAAAGATTAAACTGGGGGAGTAGGCTAAAGTAATACAGAGAACAATGGGGAAAACAGGCATATATACCATAGACTGTATATATATATAAAGATATATACACATACACAATCACATCAACAAGCCACAGCTGGAGAGGGCAGGCCAAACACAAGTGCAGCAGGGGGATTATACACAGGTGGATTCAATCAGGGCGTGGCAAACAACCACAAAAAGGCGGGGCATCAGGACCTGAGGTTACGTACTGTAACCCAGCTTCTATGAGTATAGGCGCAGCCCTCTAAGGCTATCGCTATTGGGTAATCCCACTGCACGTGTGCAGCACTGACAGACTTAATCCACGCCCACCTATGACGTGGGCCCCACCTCCGGCCTCACTTCCGTATAAATAGGAAGAAGGCCCGTCAAACTGCTCCCACACAAACAGCTTTCCTTCAGCTATTCGCGGAGCCAGTGGGGCCCGAACCTTAGAGGGCTGCGCCTATACTCATAGAAGCTGGGTTACAGTACGTAACCTCAGTCCTATTTTGTATGAGGATTCGCCCTCTACCTCTCTGAAGAACCAGCACCTTACCGTGGTAGAGAGGTTTGTGTGCCCTGATGAACCTGGGGACTGTGTTGTCTGGAACATTGTGTTCCTGGTAGGGTCTCCCATGGCAAATTGGTCTCAGGCAAGGGGCCAGACTAAGATTGGTTCATAAGACCTCATGAAAGACGACACAAGAAGTGAGGATACCCGGCCCGGAGGAAGCCCGGGGTCCCCTTCTGGAGCCAGGCCCAGAAGGAGGACTCGTCGGCGAGCGTCTGGTGGCCGGGCTTGCCACGGAGCCCGGCCGGGCCCAGCCCGAAAAGGCAACGTGGGCAACACCTCCGCTTCTCCGTCCCGCGGGCCCACCACCTACGGGAAACAACGATGGGGTCGGGTGCGCTGCCAGAAGGGTGGCAGTGAAAGCGGAGGGTCTCGACGGACCAGACCCGGGCGGCAGAAGCTGGCTTTGGGGACGTGGAACGTCACCTCTCTGGGGGGGAAGGAGCCGGAGCTTGTGCGGGAGGTGGAGCGGTACCAGTTGGATCTGGTTGGGCTCACCTCTACGCACAGCGTCGGCTCTGGAACCTTACTTCTGGATAGGGGTTGGACTCTATTCTTCTCCGGAGTTGCTCAAGGTGTGAGGCGCCGGGCGGGTGTGGGGATACTCACAAGTCCCCGGTTCGGTGCTTCGTTGTTTGAGTTTACCCCAGTGGACGAGAGGGTCGCCTCCCTACGCCTGCGGGTTATGGGGGGGAAAACTCTGACTGTTGTGTGTGCTTATGCACCCAACAGCAGTTCAGAGTATTCAGCCTTCTTGGAGACCCTGGAAAGAGTCCTGTATGGGGCTCCTGAAGGGGACTCTTTAATCTTGCTGGGAGACTTCAACGCACATGTGGGCAATGATGGAGACACTTGGAGGGGCGTGATTGGGAGGAACGGCCCCCTGATCTGAACTTCTGTGCTAGTCATGGATTGGCCATAACAAACACCATGTTCGAACATAAGGATGCTCATAAGTGTACGTGGTACCAGAGCACCCTAGGCAGAAGGTCCATGATCGATTTCGTTATCGTATCATCGGACCTGAGGCCGTATGTTTTGGACACTCGGGTAAAGAGAGGGGCGGAGTTGTCAACTGATCACCATCTGGTGGTGAGTTGGGTCGAGAGGCTTCCTCCTCTCATGTGTGAGGAGGAGTGAAGAAACCATCCAAAGTGATCCCTCTCGATCTAAAAGAGCTTGTGATCACCTTTGGCATAAAAGCCGGGTTTAAGGCGCAAAACAGCTGAACTGCCATCTCCTTGGATCTGTAGACATGACGGAGCCACAGAGAGAGCAGACACATCACTCACCCTTTAGCTGATGTCAGAGCCAGGAGCAGAGCTACTTTGGCTGACAAGAACTTCAGGGGGACCCGATCTAAAGGTTCAAATGGAGCTTTACTCAGTGCGCGTAACACCAAGCCAAAACCCCATTGAGGCGCCAAAGCGCGTGACACATGTCTGAGTCTCTGTGCTCCCCGTAGAAAACGTTTTGTCAGAGGGTGACTAAACACTGTGCTGACCCCAAACCTACGTGGCAAGATGAAATGGCAGCAGCATATGTTTTTACCGTGCTATAAGCCAATTCCTGTCCAGCAACAGCTGGAGGAACGACAGCACGAGGCAGGGGGGCCAACGGGGTCCAGGCTTTTCCCTACACACCACACGGAACGCTGTCCATTTGGCTGTGTAGGATGTGTGTTCAGCAGCTGCGCTGATCGAACACCTCCCTGGCAATTTATGTAGGCCACCGCTGCTTTGTTGTCTGTTTGAATCAACATATGTTGATTGTACAGCCACGGGACGAAGTGCTGGAGCACTTTCCATACGGAGAGTAATTCCAGCACGTTTATATGGAGAGACATGTGACCCGGCCACTGTCCCCCCACTGCCTGCGACATGCACGTTCCTCAGCCTGCAAGAGATGCGTCTGTGAACCCTGCGGTGTGTGACGTCACTCTGCTCAGGGGCACCCCCACTGACGTGGAGATTTTTCCAGTGGGTCAAATCCAAAACCACGGAAGGAGGAATGTACACCATGCATCTCCTCTGACGCACGGGGTCGATGCACAGGCGAATAAACCACCTGGAGTCTCCTCACTATGAAGGAGACCCAGGGGAATCACCACGTGACCAGCTGATATCATGCCTAACAGCTGCATCACGGAGAGGGCTGTCACCGCCCTGCGGGGTGTGACGCGCCGGAGGAGAGCTGTCACTTTCTCCCCTCTCCGCTGTGAGAGTCGCACTCTCATGCGGGCTGAGTTCAATTCCACTCCCAGTTAAAAAGATAACCTGGGAGGGACGAGGACAGCTCTTCTTCCAGTTGATAATGAAACCCAGGTTTGACAGATGAGATACGAACTGTATCGTCTGTAAGCCGCTTCCTCCCTTCCTGGAGCCAGCCAGCCACAGCCGGTCGTCCAGGTAAAATAACACTCATCCCCATTCTGCGTGGAGCCAGGAATGATGGTTACGTGGAGGACTGCATCCTTCAGGACTATGGATGTGCACCTCCCTGGTGAACACTCCAGAACCTGTTTGATCGTCAGCATGGGAAAAGGCCATTCCCTTGTTGGACACTGACAGATCGAGGATGGGTCTCATTCCCCCCGCCCCGTCTCCTTTGGGACCAGAAAATACCGGGAGTAAAAAACCCTGATTTTCTTCCCCATGAGGAACCCTGGAAAAAAGCTTCCTTTTAACAAGAGTTCCTGCCGCTCTGCACGGAGCGCGAGACACTGTTCCCAGGATGACAGGACTTCCTGTATCCCGTAGAACTGCGGGGGGGAGAGGCGAACTGCAGAGACTACTCTCTGCCCATCCGCCTGCTCATCCATCTGTCCATCAGACACACGCGCCGCCACCCTGAGTACCATACATTCTCTGGATGTGCTGTGGTTGGTGGCAAACCACGCCAGAGCCCTCCACACGCTGCATTTCACACAGGCTCTCATTATGTTGCCGTTTAGGAGAAGACTCGTAAACTGTGCGTTCACGCTCAACATCACTAAGGGATGAGCGGAGGTGTGTGCAGTGCTGTCCACACAAGGTGTAATAATGGCCCTCCGTGGGTTTATTACGACCGTGGGTAGGAGGTACGTCTGAGACAGAGGAAAAATCCGTGCTGCCTAAACCCAAAAAGTTTAAAGGTAGACGGATTGAATAGTAAGCCCTGCTGTTTTATTAACCGATAAGTTAAAAAACCCAGCTGGCTTAGGCAGCGAGCCATACTGCCAAGTAACCAATAGGCTATTGGCAGCCGGCTTAACTGGGGAGCCTTGCTGCATATTATATTCCATTGAACACACGCGCCGCCACTCAGCGCGCCAACCTGCTCTGGATGTGCTGTGGTTGTCATGGTGACGAGCCACGCCAGAGCCCTCCAGACGCTGCACTTCACACAGGCTCTCATTATGTCCACTGTAACACATTTTCCTGTCAAACAACAGTAAAGCGCCAGCAGTCTCTTCACAGACGCCTGCACTTCACTGCCATACCACAGTACTCATACTGTGAAATGATTTTACAGCCTTTCTCATTAACAGTAAAATACCGGCAGCAGAGACGCCAGCAATACACTGAAATTATACAGTATTCATACTGTTGGACAATTTCAGTTTATCACTGTAAAATATTAAATAATTCACAGTAACATTCTGGTTAGGGGGCTGCCAGTAGATTAGTGCCGAAATTCAGCTGAAAAATAACAGTAATTGCTTACAGTGTTAAACTGGACACCGAGGTGCGTTCACGCTCAACACCCCTAAGGGATGAACGGAGCCGTGTGCAGTGCTGTCCTCACTGTAATAATGGCACTCGTGGGCTCATTACCATGTGTAGGAGGTAGGTTTGGGACAGAGGAGAAAAACCGAGCTGCCTAAAAACCAATAGGTTTTAAAGACAGCCTATTTATGCAGCGAGCCATGCTGCCTATAACCGACAGGTTAGGGGCAGCCGGCTTACCCAGTGGGCCTTGCTGCTTATTATTATTCATCTATCCATCGAACACACGCGTCGCCATTCTGAGTAATATTCTGAGAGCGCGCGACATGCTCTGGATGTGCTGTGGTTGTCATGGTGACGAGCCACGTCAGAGCCCTCGCCGCCGTTGCCCGTGAAGCAACCCAAGAGGGGCCCGGACCGAAAAGCTGCGAGGGGGCCTCCACACGCTGCATCTCACACCAGCTCTCATCCTGTCTCTGTTTAGGAGAAGGCTCGTAAACTGGACATTGAGGCGCGTTCACGCTCAACCTTGCTGAGGAATGAGCGGAGGTGTGTGCAGTGCTATTCACACAGTGCGTAATAACAGCCCTGGGCTCATTACGACCGTGTGTAGTAGGCACATCTGGGAAAGAGGAAAAAAACCGTGCTGCCTGCTAACCGACAGGTTAGGAGCATCAGGTTTAAACGTCAAGCCTTGCTGTCTAATAACCGCCTGGTTAAATACAGCTGGCTTGCGCCACGAGCCCTGCTGCCTGCTGACTGACAGGTTACAGCCGGCTCTTGCACCTCCACACGCTGTATTGCACAGCGGCTCTCATCATGTCGCCGTTTAGGAGAAGGCTCGTAAACCGGACATTGAGGCGCGTTCACGCTCAAACCCGCTTGAGGAATGAACGGTGTGTGGAGGCATATCTGTGACATAGGAAACAAGCCCGTGCTGACTAATCAACCACCAGGTTTTAAAGACAGCCGGTTTGTGCCGCGAGCCCTGTTGCCTAATAACCGACAGGCTATGAGGCAACCGCTTATGTCATCCGGAGGAGAGCTCTCCTGAACCGGCAGGACTCCTAAGGCGGCTGCCTTTCCGATGATCTCCGGGAGTTCCTGAAGAATACCGCCTATACGGCAGAGCCGAGATGGCGGATAGTGTCAGCCCGGCAGCCGAACCTACAGGCCCCGTCCGGAGGACAGGGAGGATGGGGCCGGGGGAACCACATAATGATCCGTGAATGGAGGGGAAGGAGTCGCCTGACTGCTGCCCGGATCGAATAATCAAGGGCTTGGCCAAACATCCCCGGCCGCAGCCGCGAGAGCGTTCGCTCTCTGCTGTCTGTGGGCCAGAGGAAGACGGACACAATGAGTACACGACACCTGGGGATTGAGAGCCGCGTTTGCTTGCTCCAATCCCCGGCAGGACTCACCTCGTCTGTGTAAAGCCGCTTCCTCCCTGGAGCGAGCCAGCCACAGCCGTCGTAATTCATATGTCGGCTAACCCCGAGCCCCGCCCTGTCTCCCCCGTCCGGAGGAGAGGGAGAATGGGGCCAGGGGGAAATGTTTGCTTTCTAGTAAACAGCTCTGAAAAGAGCTTGTGCCTGTACAGTGCTTCTGCAACGGAGTGCTGAAGAAAAATGGGAGCAGTTGGACGGGCCTTCTTCCTATTTATACGGAAGTGAGGCCGGAGGTGGGGCCCACGTCATAGGTGGGCGTGGATTAAGTCTGTCAGTGCTGCACACGTGCAGTGGGATTACCCAATAGCGATAGCCTTAGAGGGCGAAGCCTCATACGAAATAGAACCAGACATGGCAATAGGAGGGTAAAATGTAATTTGCTCAAATAATTCAACGTAAAAAATATACAATATCCTTCCTACTAGAGAGTTTGTAATTCTGTTTGACTTGATAGTAATCTTAGGCCTCTGCAAAGAGGTGGTGTTATACTGTATTTTTCTATACGTGACTAGCTATTCTGCCTTTTTAAATCATGTGTGTATATCATATGTTGACATGGTTACTGTCTTTATAAGAAATACAAAGTTGTGGCTTTCTGCCTTGGCATACATGTGTGGGCAACAACAAGTCCTGTGGCCCCTCCCCTTGTATTTTTCCACTGCTGTGGTGAAAACACTGTGTATCAGCTTGAGCGAAAGCCACAGGAAGACTAGCCTTCAGCTCTCAGCAATAAAACCACATCAAACAAAAGCTGCGCAATATTCACACATGAGATTAACTGCTAAATGTGAAGATATTTGTGTTGTATTATATAGAATTCTGTCAACAGTATTTCCATTTATTTTGTACTTCTTTGCCAACGACACACTGACCAATTTCTTCACAATCGTTTGAACTCTTTTAACCTTTACACAACTGCACCCTGATAGCAGAAATGCCTTGTTCAGTCACATGAGAAAGTCAGGAAGATCACCTTTTACATTACAGTTTTTCTAGATTGCTAACACACTAAAATTATACATGAAGCACAATTATTTTAACTGACACTCAAAGAGCAAAACATCGGCGCAAATCTCCAAAACTCTAAACACATTTTCAGCTTTTCACACAATTTGCAAATCAACATGACACTTTTTGCAAACCACTGCACACGTTTCTCCATATAAGACACAGGAATCTGACAAAGTCACGTGTGAGCAGGTTTAAAACACTGATATTCAAAATGCCTCACACATGGACCAATGAGCAAGAAGCACGTTCCACCTGACCAAACACCTGGAAACATAATGTTGGCTCATCAATCAGGATGTTAGCACAACCTGATCTCACCAGAATGCGTGACTCCACCACGACTCCTTAACACCACAATGCGTGGTGGAGTCACGAATTTTGTTACATTTGCGTGTCGGCACCACGCAAACAACCCCAATGTAAAGTGAATGAGGCTCCTTTGTCGTGGTGCACACACGCATTTCTACAACGTGCATTGTGTGTAATGCAACTGTTAATTTTATTAAATTAGTTTGTTTTTAAGGAAGGCCAGAGCTTCAGCTGTGTCAAATAGATTGTTCCCTTTAGTTAACGTTATTTAAAAGATAATGATCATGTCTTGTATTACGAGCGTCCATTCCCATTGGATAACGGAGAATTTTACACCCAGAAGTAAGTAGTCTATTCTCCTTACTGTCGATTGATTTTACAGTGATATCTGCACTACTCATCGACTAAAAAACACCAAATTGTCCTTGTTAATTACACAACATTGATTGGTTTGAATTGTGTGCAATGCTTTTGTATTTCCCCCCTTCGATTCGGAGAAACAATATTTTTTCGGAGTTTTTGGACGGCAGAAGACACTACACTACCCAGAATCCTCAGCTATCGTTTGGGACTACACCATGAACCCTGTGATCAGCCCTCAAGTTCTTTGATTGGTTGACCTCCAACTGCATTCCATATGAAGAAAAACGTTTCGTAAAAGAGAAAATCATACTTTATTCAGCAGTGCTTGCTTTACTCTTTGATAGTCATCACATGAATGCATTGTAATAAATGGTTTGGCTGCATTAAATATTACACATCTGTCTTAGTTCTTTATTTATCTACAGAGATCGGGCATCAGAATACACCGGAAACTATTCTTTTACCGTTCTGTTTTAATTTCACAATAAAGTTAGTAGTAATATTTTGTTTTGATATTATTGTTTTTTATTAACTACTAGACGACTGGGTCATGTTAAGACCATCTTTTTTTGGTTGCTATGGGTTTTTTCCATCGCTTTTGTGTTACAAATATCAAAACAATAACAAAATAATATTCGTCGTAAACTAAACCGGAAACAGCTGTATATTTTATTTTGTTAACACTGTAAACTTGACAGCCTTTTATCCTATGCTTTTAACCCAAACCACCTACTGGTTAAAGCACGTTATTACACGTTTAGAGTAATTGCAATGCAGGAAGATTGTGTTGCTTTTTAATGACTGTTTAAAATGCCTTTTTCTTAATGTCTTTCATTTTTGTAACGCACTTTTGAATGTGTTATATTTTATGAAAACATTCAAATATTAAGAGTACATACAAAATAGTGGGAAAGTAGAAGGTCAATTATATAAATATAGAATAGAAAATATCAAGAAGATACTCAAATGATATCTAGAGTAAAACAGTTTAGTGCCTGATAGGAGGATGTGCTAACTAATAAGGCTTTATTTAAAGAAATGTGCAGAATACGACAGTGTAATGGTGGAAGTATACACACATTGATAGATGTCTTGTAATGCACTGTTGATGAACCTGTGACCCAAGTTGTTCATTCATTGCATAACTACACTGTTGTGTATATGATATGTCAATAAACCTTAGAAAATCTTGAAATCTTGAAAGGGATGTGCAAAATAGCAATTATATACAGTCTTTAATGAACTATTAGAGAATAACGAGTAATGAATATGCTTTAAACGGATCTGCAGATAAATATTTAGTCTTCTCAAGCAACCAACTATCAAATATCTCGCCTGATTGTTGGCACTTGACAATCACCTTCACTGAATTTCATTCAGGTGTAACTAAAGTCTGATTTAAGGGTTGTTTATATTTCACATCATTAATCCAAATCTGTAAAGTAACTAAAATAAATGTAGTGGAGTAAAAATACCAGGTTAACCTTAAAGAAAGCCCTCAGGATTGAAAAGGACCACCATCACCCCAGCCACAAACGGTTCTGTCTGCTGCAGTCTGGCAGGCGGTACCACAGCATTCGGACTAAAACCACCAGACACAGAGACAGCTTCATCCCACAGGCCAGAAGACTATTAAACACCTGAACTTAGAAATAACATTCATCTGGCTGCTACTTAGAAATTATTTATCTAATATATCATATTTCAATCACTTGTATATAGACTCTTATTGCACTATTTCACTATTTTTTCTGTGTATCTGTTTTATTGCGTAGCACTGTTGGAGGAGCCTGTGACCTAAGGGGGGGAGGGGGGTAGGACACGTTCGATTCCTGTTTTGAATAGTGTGCCGCCGATGGGTTTCATTCCATTTCAAAGTCCTTTTGGACGCTCTGTGTGTAAACGTCGCGCATCCAATCACAGAGGTTGAGGACTGATCACAGGGTTTGTCAAGCTAAGCACATGGTGTAGTCCCAAACGATAGCTGAGGATTCTGGGTAGTGTAGTGTCTTCTGCCGTCCAAAAACTCCGAAAATATATTTGTTTCTCCGAATCGAAGGGGGAAAATACAAAAGCATTGTACACAATTCAAACCAATCAATGTTGTGTAATTAACAAGGACAATTTGGTGTTTTTTAGTCGATGAGTAGTGCAGATATCACTGTAAAATCAATCGACAGTAAGGAGAATAGGCTACTTACTTCCAGGTGTAAAATTCTCCGTTATCCAATGGGAATGGACGCTCGTAATACAATACAGGGGACATGATCATTATCTTTTAAATAACGTTAACTGAAGGGAACAATCTATTTGACACAGCTGAAGCTCTGGCCTTCCTTAAAAACGAACTAATTTAATAAAAATAACAGTTGCATTACACACAATGCACGTTGTAGAAATGCGTGTGTGCACCACGACAAAGGAGCCTCATTCACTTTACATTGGGGTTGTTTGGTGGTGCCGACACGCAAATGTAACAAAGTTCGTGACTCCACCACGCATTGTGGTGTTAAGGAGTCGCGGTGGAGTCACGCATTCTGGTGAGATCAGGTTGTGTTAGCACTATGTAAAGACCACAGGTGAGTACTTTCTTACAGCAACAATGGAAGCCAACATGTAAGCAAGAGGAAGAGGAAGGGCTGGGCTGAGAGTGAGAGGAGGAGGAGGAGGAGGAGGAGGAGGAGGAGGAGGAGGAGGAGGAGGAGGAGGAGGAGGAGGAGGAGGAGGAGGAGGAGGAGGAGGAGGAGGAAGAGGAAGAGGTGGGGTGAGAGTGAGAGTTAGAGCTGGAGGGAGAGGACGTGGACAAAGAAGAATACTCTCATGATATATCAGTGCTTATATCTGTTGTCTGAAACGTATTTACTTCATTACTGTAATTGAATTGTTGGCATATTGTACACTATAACTGTACACACATCCTGCACAATGTACTGTGGTAAACTCACTTGTATGCAACACAGACACTGACCGACCACTATATCTTTGTTGTTTATCTGAAGGACTGAGAAACAAAGAGGTGCAGGTGGAGGGCTAAGGATTATCAATGAGGCAGGAAGCAGCAGTTAAAAACTGGGTTTTGGCAAACAATGCATCTTAGAGAGATCCGAAGCAGAGTAGCTATGTGCTGAGATGCATGTTGCACGATGTTATCTTTGAATACAATGGGATTTCTTTTCAACAACTCATTTGTATTTCTTCATTTACTGTATTTCTGTAAACTCAAGCAATCTTTCTCTGCAGAAACCTCTATGTACAGAGCACAGCCCATAACAGGTGAAAGTGCTTTAGATTACGCTCAGCAGTGTGTAGTTGGGTGGTCAAACAATCTAGTATTATGAATGCAGTGCGTTATATTTGGTGCAAAAGTTTGCATTTGGTGTTTATGTAGTTTTGAGGGCAATTCTTCATTTAGCAGGAAAAATTAGGAGTTTTGCACTTTGGGTGTGTGGTTTTGTGAATTGTGTTTAGTGTTCTGAGAAACTGAGCAATTAAAAAAAAATGTGTGTTAGCAATCGAGAAAAACTGTAATTCATTCTCTATTCTCACTCCTCAGCCGCCTCTAACCAGATATTTTACTCAACCAACAACATGTTGCCATGATCTCCAACAGTCAATCATCGTGCTGCTGTCAAACTTTAAATATGTTCTCCCTCCTGCCGTCAGCTGTTCTATTTCGTCCCTACTGACCGCCAGAGGTGGTGCTTTAGCACTGGATATGTCCATCGCGCATGCTAAAGTAACGTGTTATAGCAGAAAGTTTAATACAGCGTATTTCTGGTATATTCATTTAATGATGTCACCTGATATATAGGATTGTGTGTTAAACTTGAATAAATAGATTAGCGCAAATGGTCTTTTCTTCCACTTTTGTGTTATATTCAAAAGGTGTTTTTTTGGCTATTTGTGAATAGGTAAGGTACAGTACAGTAAAATGATTACCCGTTGATAAGTATTTTTCAGAAAGTCATTTTGGGCTTTCAAGGGCAGAACTCAGTAGGTTATCTGTAAGAGTTTTTTGTATGATCTGGAAACTTAAATTAATAAAAGGAGGAAATATTGTGTCAATTATTGGACCTTCTCAAATATAACTATAATTTAATTACAGTTTCCAGATATTAGAAGAGGCCACGAGACAATGTGTGTTATTGAGTCACACAGTTAGAGAGACAATGGTCCTTCTGAATTATCAATAGATGTATTCATGTTAAGTGCGCTGACTTCGAGGTTAGAGGAAGTTCAGAGAAGGCCTTAAGGTATAAGAACAGTTAACCTTTGTTAGCTAACTAATCCTAAGGATGTCATGAGACGATGACGTTTAAACATACAAGTGTAGCTTTCAGAGAGAAAAACATGTGACATTTGTGTGATAGGCTGCATGATAAAATGTGTGTGTGTGTGTGTGTGTGTGTGTGTGTGTGATCCCAGCTATACATTGGTCATCTGTTAACATCTCCTTGTAAGAAGATGGGGCGGAGTCAACGGCTGCTGACTCATTGCCTAGGGTTCGCCCAGAAGTGAAACCGGCCAATGGAGAACTACTAGCTCACGGTATAGGGCTCGTCCAGAAGTGAAATCCATCCATCTTCTCCCGCTTATCCGTGGTCGGGTCGCGGGGGTAGCAGTTCCAGCAGAGAGCCCCAAACTTCCTTTTCCCTGGCGACATCAACCAGCTCTGACTGGGGGATCCCAAGGCGCTCCCAGGCCAGCGAAGAGATATAATCCCTCCACCTGGTCCTAGGTCTACCCCTTGGTCTCTTCCCAGCTGGACGTGCCTGGAACACCTCCCTAGGGAGGTGCCCAGGTGGCATCCTAACTAGATGCCCGAACCACCTCAACTGGCTCCTTTCGACGCGAAGGAGGAGCGGCTCAACTCCGAGTCCCTCCCGGATGACCGAACTTCTCACCTTATCCCTAAGGGAGACACCAGCCACCCTGCGGAGAAAACCCATCTCGGCCGCTTGTATCCGCGATCTCGTTCTTTCGGTCATGACCCATCCTTCATGACCATAGGTGAGCGTAGGAACGAAAATGGCCCGGTAGACAGAGAGCTTTGTCTTCTGGCTCAGCTCCCTTTTCGTCACAACGGTGCGGTAAAGCGACTGCAGTACCGCTCCCGCTGCTCCGATTCTCCGGCCCATCTCAAGCTCCATTGTTCCCTCACTCGAGAACAAGACCCCGAGATACTTGAACTCCTTCACTTGGGGTAAGAACTCATTCCCTACTTGGAGTGGACAGTCCATCGGTTTCCTGCTGAGAACCATGGCCTCAGATTTGGAGGTGCTGATCCTCATCCCAGCCGCTTCGCACTCGGTTGCGAACCGCTCCAGTAAGTGCTGAAGGTTGCAGACCGATGAAGCCATCAGAACCACATCATCTGCAAAAAGCAGTGGTGCAATCCTTAGTCCACCGAACTGCAGACCCCCTCCCCCATGACTACGCCTCGAAATCCGATCCATGTATATTACAAACAGGATTGGTGATAAAGCGCAGCCCTGGCGGAGGGAGTCCCCCGGGATAACAAATCCCTGAAGGCCTCCTTCTTCAGTCGGACGGCTTCCCTGACCACCGGTGTCCACCAGGAGGTTCGAGGGTTACCGCCCCTTGAGGCACCTAGGACCTTGAGACCACAGCGCCCCGCCGCGGCTTCGGCAATATAGGCTTTGAACACCGACCACTCTGGTTCAATGTCCCCAACCTCCACAGGAATGCCTGAAAAGCTCCGCCGGAGGTGTGAGTTGAAGGCCTCCTGAACTTGGGCCTCCTCCAGACGTTCCCAGTTCACCCGAACTACACGTTTGGGCTTACCAGGTCTATCCAGAGGCTTCCCCCGCCACTCGACCCAACTCACCACAAGATGGTGATCAGTTAACAACTCCGCCCCTCTCTTTACCCGAGTGTCCAAAACATACGGCCACAGGTCTGCCTTAAGGACTTAAAAACGTGGATGACCTTAAACTTTTTGATGTTAAACACGACCAAAACTGAAGTTATTGTACTTGGCCCGAAGAATCTACGAAACAAATTATCTAAAGATATACTAACTATGGATGGCATTAATTTGGCCTCCAGTGAGACTGTAAGGAATCTTGGTGTTATATTTGATCAGGATTTATCCTTTAACGCCCACGTAAAATCAATTTCAAGGACCGTCTACTTCCATCTACGTAACATTGCAAAAATCAGGCATATCTTGCCTCAAAACGATGCAGAGAAACTAGTCCATGCATTTGTTCCTTCTAGGCTGGATTATTGTAACTCTTTATTATCAGGGAGTACCAAGAAGTCAGTCAAGTCGCTTCAGCTGATTCAAAATGCTGCAGCTCGTGTACTAACCAGAGTTAGGAAAAGGGACCACATTACTCCTGTTCTGGCTGCCTTACACTGGCTCCCTATAGAACACAGGATAGAATTTAAAATGATTCTTCTCGCCTACAAAGCCCTTAATGGGCAGGCGCCATCTTACCTTAAAGAACTCATTATACCCTACTGTCCTACTAGGGCATTGCGTTCCAAGAATGCAGGGTTGTTGGTTGTTCCTAGAGTCTCTAAAAGTACAATGGGAGCCAGAGCCTTTTCTTATCAAGCTCCACATTTGTGGAATCAGCTTCCAGTTTGTGTTCGGGCGGCAGACACCCTATCCGTTTTTAAGAGTGCGCTTAAGACCTTCCTTTTTGATAAAGCTTATGGTTAGGGCTGATTAGATTCAGCCCCTAGTTTTGCTGATATAGGCTTAGTTTGTCGGTGGACATCTTACTTCTTCCTTCTCTCTGTCTATACCTGTGTACTCTCATGTTCCGATTAACCCAGCTTCCCCAAATGTCTTTCTTTTTGGTGTCTATATACGCCGGGATCCGGAGTCATGGATGATCCTGCGGTCCTGTGTCCTGGATCGCGAGCCCTGGATCGCGAGTCGTGGCTGTGGTCCTGGATCATCGGTCCTGGATGGATATCCTCGTGGATTCATCTTCCTATTATACACACATGCATTTCCCAACATTTGGACTACCTATGTTGGAAATGTATTATCTTTTCAATGTACACACGGCATCTATTGCACGTCTGTCCGTCCTGGGAGAGGGATCCCTCCTCTGTTGCTCTCCCAGAGGTTTCTCCCATTTTTCCCTTTAAACTGTGGGTTTTCTTCGGAAGTCTTTCCTTGTACGATGTGAGGGTCTAAGGACAGAGGGTGTCGTATTGTCATACTGATATTCTATACACACTGTGAAGACCACTGAGACAAATGTAACATTTGTGATATTGGGCTATATAAATAAACATTGATTGATTGATTGATTGATTGATTGATTGATTGATTGATTGATTGATTGATTGATTGATTGATTGATTGATTGATTGATTGATTGGTTGATTTCGTCTGATCTTGGATCTCAGAGGAATCAACAGATTCCTGAAGGTGCTGCTATTCCATATGCTGACCACAGCACATGCACAGGGGGAGTGGTACGCAACAGTGGACTTGAGGGATGCCTACTTCCACGTGCCGGTTGCATCTCACCACCGGAAGTTCTTGAGGACCTTTCAGGGCCGACACTATCAGTTCCGGGTGCTTTGGTCTCTCCCTCTCTCAATGGGTGTTCACCAGGGTCGTGGCGACAGCTCTCGCACCCCTGCAGGCGCAGGGCGTGAAGGTCCTGCCGTATTTAGATATTTGGCTGGTTTTGCCTTTTATCTCACGTAGCCCGGTTGGGTCTAACAGTAAACACCGGGAAAAGTTGCCTGGACCCTTCCCAACAGGTCACTTACCTGGGGATGGTCCAAGATTCGGCCACTATGAGGGCCTACCTCATGTGTGGACGACATGTGCCACCTTCTTCCCATCTTCAGGCTGGGCAAGATAGTGCCTTACATTCAGTTCCTCCAGCTCTTGGGCGTACTGACGGCTGCCTCAGCCATTGTGCCTTTAGGCCTGCTGTCGCTGCGCCCCATGCAAATGTGGCTGAACAGCCTCCACGTGGACGCCAAGTGGCACAGGCACAGAAGAGTCAGGGTGTCTCAGCGGTTTCTCCACTCTCTGTCCTGCTGGAGGGAAATGGCCTATCTTTTGATGGACGTGCCAAGGGGCGCCATCCCATCCCGCCAGGAGACTGTCACTGCAGATGCATGTCTCTCAGGGTGGGGCTCAGTGTGGCAGGGCAGGACTGTTCAGGGTCAGTGGTCTGCCCAGGAGGGTGCACGCCATGTCAACGTGCTAGAGCTTTGGGCTGTGCAGCTTGCACTCATGCACTTTTTACCCCAACTGGGGGGCACACATGGGCTTGTTCCTTCGGACAACATGCCCACTGTTGCCCAGACTGCAGTCCCTTGAATGTCCACAGATAGTGGACATTCTCACTCCACTTTGAGAGTTTAGGGGGCTGCTATTTCTGCCCGACATGTTCGAGTCGACGGCGCCACAGGTCGGTGTCCCTCTTCCTGAGAGGGGCTTTACGGCAGCGTCCCCCTAGCACCCCGAGGGCTCTGGCTCTGTCCCTGCTGCTGGGTGCCCTATCTGCTTGCCATAGCCTCAGGGTAGCGAGTTCGGGAGTTGCATGCCCTCTCCGTGAGTGATGCATGCCTGAAGTGGGACTCTCAGGTGTTGCCCTTTGGGCAAATGTGGCGTTCCTGCCAAGGTGCTTCCACAACCCACTTCAACAGCCTGTCCAGCTGGCACGCTTTGACATTCAGGAGAACGGCACGTCGAAATTGCTGTGCCCTGTGGGTGACCAAAGGGCTTATATCGATGCTGCCTGTATACGGCAGTCAGAGCAGCTCTTCGTTTGCCATGGCGGCACTAAAAGAGTTTGTGTCCTCTAAACAGTGGCTGCCCCACTGGGTTGTCGATACCATCTCACATGCCGATGGGGCCAGTGGCCGCCCCCTGCCATCAGGGCTGAGATGCCACTCTAAGAGAAGCATCTCAACATCTTGGGCTGCCCCTGGAGACCATCTACGCGACGGCATCGTGGGCGTCTTCTGGCACATTCTCCAGGTTTTATCGGGTTAATGTCGCCACTCCCCATCCTTTGGGAGTGGTCCTTTTGCTGAGCTCTGCTGCTTCCAGTAGTGAGCAAGGGCTTGGATTCTTCATGACATGGTTGGTATAAGTCATCCAGTGCTAAAGCACCGCCTCTGGCGGTCATCCGGGACTCATAGAACCATAGATACAGACGTAACTGTCGTTATTTCAGGCGTTATGACGGCGGCCTTCCTTTGCTTCTCTACTCAAAGCACCTCCCCCTTAAGACATGTGACATCACAATGGGGTCTAATTGGCAACAAAATTCTAATTTCTACCATTTTGTGAAAAGATACTGAGTTATTGTTACTGCAAGAAGGTTAAATGTAGGAATGTAATGTAGCTAAGTATACAAAAGAAACATTTGGATATTATTAATATGGTCAACGACAAACTGTGACAACATGGAAGGCAGGATAACATTTTCCTAAACAGTAAAAGTAATTCAATAAAAAATATGCTACTTTACAACATTGTTTAAGATGATAATAAATAATCTTTCTTGTAAAAGATCAAAGTGAAATTACAAAACATTTTGAGTGTGATGCTGAGTCATTGTCATTGGTGTCAAAATGTGGCAAAAGTGCCAGGAATTCATGTAAATGAGACCATTTTTTTAAATCAGTTGTAGTTTTGCAGTATATTTTTGACCAACAAAGGCAGCATTGGGAGGAGTTACTGAGTCATGTTTGTTTTGAAATGGTTTGTATAGAATTTAATAGCAGAGACCTTTCGTTTCGTCAGCATAAATTGTGTATTTGTTACTTTACAACAACTTTATTTCTTTCTTTTTTTTTGTCAATCCTGAATCAGTATGACTTTAAATGCAACTATGGTGAAACATGTTTTGGGTATTACCATCTCCCTTGTCACCAGAAGCAATGTGTTTTTTTGTCAATCAATCAATCAAGGCCACGACTCATGACCGCGACTCAGGACCACAGCAACAGGCACAGCCACCACTTGTGATCCAGGACTCAGGACAGTCCCCCGACAGTTTAAGCCTATAGCAGCCAAACTAGGGGCTGAATCTAATCAGCCCTAACTATTAGCGTTATTGAAAAGGAAGGTCTTAAGCACGCTGTTTTGTAGTATTGTTCTTGTATTTATGCAAATTTAACATCCTTTCATCATGTTGCTTCTTCTTTGCTACCTTTACTTGGACTCCGATGACAAAGTGGAGGATTTAGGTAGTTGTACAACACTTGTTTGACAAAAAAAGACTGCACTGAAAATGACACGTACGTAGCCGTTGTCCAAACACTAACCTGCAGGCAACAAAAAAAAGCAGCAGCAAAGTCTCAACCACAGGAAGACTTGTTTTAACCCATAACCACATAACTCAAAAGCCTGTACATATAAAGGATAATGCTCATAGGCGGATTTTGCGGAGGGGCAGGGGGGGCATTGCCCCCCCTAGTGGCTGAAATATGTTACAGCATTACTATGTCTAAAGCTGTTCCAATACAAATATTTCGTATGTCAATATTTTAATAGATGTAATATAATGATTGTTACAATACCAATCTGAATAATATCATGTTTTGTTTGAAATAATTTCATTTTTGAGCAGTCGCATGTTGTGACGTGTGTGTGTGACGTGTGTGTGTGTGTGTGTGTGTGTGTGTGTGTGTGTGTGTGTGTGTGTGTGTGTGTGTGTGTGTGTGTGTGTGTGTGTGTGTGTGTGTGTGTGTGTGTGTGTGTGTGTGTGTGTGTGTGTGTGTGTGTGTGTGTGTGTGTGTGTGTGTGTGTGTGTGTGTGTGTGTGTGTGTGTGTGTGTGTGTGTGTGTGTGTGTGTGTGTGTGTGTGTGTGTGTGTGTGTGTGTGTGTGTGACGTATGAGGTTAAGGACACAAGTTTCCTCGCTTTTTTTTGCATACAAGTGATTCAGCTATTGTATTACAATAATTAGCAGTAATGGATATGCGGCGATTTTTAAAATGTTTAAGGCATCTATTTCTGCACTAAGTAGGACACTGGTTCATAATATTGTAGCGTGTTCAAGTAACCAAGGGATATAGTAGTTATCAAATAAGTACAAGATGTGCACAGTTATAAGTTTTACAGATGTAATGC
Source organism: Pseudochaenichthys georgianus (assembly GCF_902827115.2). Taxonomy (NCBI): domain Eukaryota; kingdom Metazoa; phylum Chordata; class Actinopteri; order Perciformes; family Channichthyidae; genus Pseudochaenichthys; species Pseudochaenichthys georgianus. The sequence goes on along the minus strand of NC_047520.1, from coordinate 12,726,767 downwards.
ACTGTTGTTGGGGGGAGAGACCGCCCCTTCCATATGAGTGTGTGTATACGGCGGGCATGAGGCGTGCATGACGGGACGAGTTGTGTTCGTATGTGGAAAAGTCATACTCAGTGCGGTACACGCTATTGCTACTGTATCTGTAGCACCCCACGCAATAGTTGGGACTGTGTACTGACATCAGTAAAAAAGGTTTGCCCCCCCAAGCGCAAATGTCAAACTCCGCCTATGATGATGCTACTTAAGTTTCCATTAGATATTAACCCCTTCTGACACTACATCATTGAGATGGACTGTTGAACTCACGAGACATTTCAAAATCTGCTTTCAGACAGAAAAGTACCAACTAACACTTGCACGACAAAATATGACTGCATTAACTCTGTGCATGAAAAGTAGAAAGAGCATGAAGTAGAATACTGGCAATTCGAGGGTACACAGTACATGAGCCTTTCATGAGTTCTTATGTAGGACCTGGGCCTTATTGGATATGTGTAATTGATGGACAATAACAAGAAACGCCCAGCCAATACAAATCAACACATGCTACAGTCAAATTTGGGTTGTGGTGTCCCTGTTATTCATCCATGGTCAAATAAGCAGGTTCAATAATACAATAAAAACAACTTTGATGATGCAGTGGTGTATTTCTGACTGACTGACTGAATATATGTGTGTGTATAGATAGGATTTGTGCTTTTTTAATGTTTTTTTAAATATTTTACATGATTGGGATTTGTGCAGAAAGCTCCTTTTGGTTCAGTGGGGATGATTTAACTGACACATGTGGGTACTGTTACATACATATTATATAAATTGAAGCCTCTGATTTCTAGATGCATTACAATATTTTGTGTTGGTTTTTAGACCTGATTACTCAAAGCAATGTATCCAGTGTCACCATTAGCATGTGGGCTATTGTCTCAACCTTTGTACAGCTTGCAAGATGGTTTTTAACAGCTTTAAGTCTCTGCAGCTTCTGTGAGTACTGCCTTTGAATTACTCTCAATGGCATGTATATCTTTGGGGATTTTGTTTAAATCCAAATGTACTTTTTCATTGAAAGTAAATCTATATTTTGGTCGCTTTTTGTTTCAGGCTCGACTTCTGTCCCGGTTTCTGTGGGGGTCCAGCCTGGTGAAAATGCCACACTGACATGCGCCAACAGTTCAAAATATGAGACCGTGACATACTGGTTCAGGCTGATGAACAGAACCGAGGTCAGCTGTGTTGCCTTGAGGATCAGTTCTTACAGCGAGGTTTCAAAGATCTAAGTTCAAAAATCTAAATTTGAGATGACATCCAACACCTCCAACCTCTTTCTCGAAATCAAACAAGTGGATGTATCTGACTCTGGACTGTACTTCTGTGGATTTAACATAGCTGGGATTCTGTATTTCAGCACGGCACGTTTGAGCATTACAGTTAGGATTATTTTAAAAGTATTCTCTGTTGTTATCCTGCTTAAAACCACCTGCAAGTGGCTTTTATCATTTTGATATAGACTAAATGTATCTTTATGTTTTCAAAAGGTAGCGATGAGCAACATGTTGACATGGATATTAAGTTTAAAAGTAAGATTCTTGTAAAGTTTTCTATTAATGCGCAGATTATCTAATGTTTCAAGGTAAAAAAGTTTAGCTGAATTTATTTTTGTCCGTTTAAATGTATTTCTTGATCTTTCTTGTAGAGTCAGATGAAGTAGCAGCTCTGACGAGTGTGATGCTGGGCGTTCTGACTGTTCTCCTTATCATAGTCATTATTGGTCTGGTGGTTCAAAACAGGAAGCTTCAAAGAGGTACAGAGCCAATGTGTCTATTTTAAATTTAAATGTGTTGCTATTGGAAATTATTTTGTGTTTAATAGACAAATCGATTGAATCAGTTCGAATCAGCTCTGAGCACGGAACACATGCAGTGGCACACCCTTTATCGGAAGTAGAAAGGTTAACAATTCTTTGGACGTTAAGCCCCAAAAGGCTTTGATTCAAGCTTCAAGAGCGTTTTTTGTTGATTTTGGTTAGCATCTCTGCACACAGTGGCTTATCTAATATTTGTATTAGAGCATAAGCATTTAGAGAGGCCTCGTGATATGATTTCCTCATTTAATTCCAACTTCCGTCTTTTAATATTTCAACTTTTCCTCTCAAAATGTACTACTTTTGACTTTAGGAATTACTGAGAACAGTTAGAAGATGAGGAATGTCTTTATGCATTTAAATGCTTTTGTGAGGGTTGACCTTTATAGCCTTTGCCTATACCATTACATTGCTTCACTATGAATTGTTACCCAGTGCCTGAGTTGTGTTTTTCTTGCTTGAAATAAGACATTTCCATCCAGATAAGGTGCATAGGAACCATCAATATGCATGAAATTAATTGTTTTATAACTAAATTGATTCAATGTTTCCTTGTTTTAGCTCGTAAAGTACAGAATCCAGAGCAGAGTGAGATAAGTGTGTTTTTTTATATTCTATTATAGAACCTGACTGAAAAGCATCTGACCTATATTGTGTATTGCATAAACTGTTTTTATTGTAGTTTGTTTATTAGAAAGAACCCGTTATTCTGCTCAGTTAATCATTTTCAAGAACAAATTCTAAGAGTCTAATAAAAGAAATGTGAAAATTGTATTTGTAATGGTATTAAAAGGTATCTTCCTCAGTGGGGCTTTATTAGGGAAGGTAAAGACTAATAATGATTTTGTTCACAGAATATGGACACTGGTGAAGAAAAGCAAGGAGAAGAGAGCCAGAGCCTAATGTTATTTATGCTGCCACCAGATAGGAAGCAGCTGGAACTGATGCTGCTTTGGAGCTTTTATGCATTTTAGAGGGTGGAATAACCAATCATGCCAAATATTACATTTTTCAATAAAAGGTCCAATGTGCTTTTTAAAGTGCTTTTCCAATGCAGAGGTTGTTATTTGTCCTCGTCAAAGTCTATTACGCGGAAACAAATATGCTATGAGGGGGTTAGTGAGGTATCTTGTTTGACAGGAAGAGACAACACTGTGGTTTGAAAATCATAAGGCCTGTTAGATTGAAGGTCTCTAAAAATAAGATCTGAAAGGAAGCACAAGATACTCGCTGAGAACTTTCAAAGACTCTAGAGATGTGTACAATATCACAACTGAAGATTTGGACTTGCAGACAGGTCTAGAGATGGGTCTATAAAGATGCTAGATAGCTCTCGGGCATCTGCGACACATTGGCTTATAGATCATGTCTTAGAACATTCAGATTGGGCGGTATAATATTTTCCCTGGACCTTTCACGATTCTTTATGAACTATGTATTTTGTTGTAAGTTACCCCTCCAGTGTAAGAACCAGATACTTTTTTTAGCAATTAAAAAACATGATTTACCTGCAGCTAACTCATCCTCTAAGTCATGAACTTCCTGGATGTTGCTTCTCGGGTGGAGGTTGATGCTATGCTAAGGACCCGTTACAATACCATGAGTAAAGTGTACAACAGCGTGATGTACTCATCTTTCAGCTGAAAAAGCATTCAAATAGCGGATTCAAAAACTGAAGAACTCAGTGTGCATTTTGACCCGGTGGCGACAATACCTATTGATGCAGCAACCACTGTGAGTACTATTCTTGTTTAATTAGACTTCTCTATTTCAGTTATTCTACTCTGTATAATTGTTCTGTAGTTATTGTAGCTAAAACGGCGCTTTTGAGAGAATTTAAATCAAAGATCTGATCACTGAACCTGTTACACTGCTCTCAGTAGGCGATCAAGGCTGCATTTAAATAGGCAGGGCCTCTCAGCTGTCGCCCATCAGCTGTAGAGAGTTAACTAATTAGAGGGGCGTGGCACCACAGCTGTGAGAACTCAGCAATCAGGTGTCCATTTAGGTAGCTCTTTCTTTGAGCGTCAGCTTCAGACCAACATTGGAGTCCTGCGGGAGTCACGAGGGTGGCAAAGAGGATGCAAATCGCCTAATCGCTATAACCGGCCTGCTCTCGTCTATCCCACGTGCTCCACTGACATCCAACATCTAGTTTCAGGCGGCCTGTGGAACTGCCAGTCAGCTGTTCCTAAGGCTGACTTCATCTCTGGCTACGCTTCCCTGCAATCTCTGGATTTCCTTGCTCTCACTGAGACCTGGATTACTCCATCCAACACATCCATCCCAGCAGCTCTCTCCACAGCATATTCCTTCTCCCATACACCCAGACCCACTGGCAGAGGAGGTGGCACTGGTCTCCTGCTCTCTCCCAAATGGAGCTTTTCCCTCTTCAAGCTACCTAACTTCACTCCTTCCACCTTTGAATTCCATGCCGTCACAGTAACCCATCCTATACAATTAACCATTGTTGTTCTCTACCGTCCACCAGGCGCCTTGGGGGACTTCTTGGAGGAATTGGATAATCTCGTCTCACACATCCCTGAAACTGGCCCTCCCGCTGTACTTCTCGGAGACTTCAACCTCCAGACGGGGAAGATACACGAACTAACATCTCTGTTAACCGCCTTTGCTTTCTCACTGTCTCTGTCCCCACCAACTCATAAAGCTGGCAATGTCCTTGATCTCATATTCTCAAGGAACTGCACTACTTCTAACCGCTCTGTAAATCCGCTCCACACATCCGATCACTTCTTCATTTCATTCTCTCTACCCCTTTCCAAACATAACAAACTAATCTCTTCTTATCCTGCACCTGTCCGCCGTAACCTCCGTTCCCTCTCCCCCTCTACCTTTGCCTCATCGGTGCTCTCAGCCCTCCCTTCCTCTGACTCGTTCCAACTCCTGCCTCCAAACTCTGCTGCGGAAACTCTCCTCTCTACTCTCTCATCCTCTCTGGACTCTCACGTCCTCTCACATCTCGGCAGGCTCGTCAGTCCCCTCCTGCTCCCTGGCTAAATGACGCACTGCGTGCAAATAGAACCGTCCTTAGGGCAGCAGAGCGGAAATGGTGGGAATCCAAACACCAAGACGATCTCCTAACCTATCAGGCTCTCCTCTCCTCTTTCTCTGCTTCGATCTCTCAGGCAAAAAGCACTTTCTTTCAAGATAAGATCCAATCTTCCTATTCCAATCCTAAAAAACTATTTTCTATCTTCTCCACCCTCTTGGACCCTCCCAAAGCCCCTCCCCCCTCCTCACTTCTGTCAAGCGACTTTGTTAACCACTTTGAAAAAAAGGTTGATGATATTCGCTCTTCTTTTTCTGACTCATCTTTACTCACCGATGGGTCACCAGACCCTCCTTCCACCCGCACACTAACCTCCTTTTCCCCTCTCTCGCCAAGTGAGGTTCTTACCCTCATTACCTCTGCCCGCCCTACCACCTGTCCTCTGGACCCTATCCCTTCAAATCTCCTTCAGACTATCGCTCCTGATATTCTACCTTTTCTCACCCATTTCATCAACACTTCTCTAACTTCTGGTCACTTTCCAAACAGTCTCAAGGAGGCAAGAGTAAACCCTCTCCTAAAGAAACCCACTCTCAACCCGTCAGATGTTATAAACTACAGGCCTGTCTCTCTCCTCCCGTTCCTGTCTAAAACACTTGAACGTGCTGTCTTTAAACAACTCTCCTGTTATCTCCATCAGAACAACCTTCTGGATCCGCACCAGTCTGGTTTCAAGGCAGGCCACTCCACATAAACTGCTCTCATTGCTGTCACTGATGAACTGCACACTGCCAAAGCAGCATCCCTCTCCTCTGTCATCATCCTGTTGGACCTGTCTGCTGCATTCGACACGGTGAACCATCAGATCCTCCTTCGCACTCTCCAAGAACTTGGAGTTTCAGGCTCTGCACTTTCCCTCCTCACCTCATACCTCATAGACCGTACCTACAGGGTAACTTGGAGAGGATCGGAGTCCGACCCTTGTCAATTAACTACAGGGGTCCCTCAGGGCTCTGTTCTTGGTCCCCTCCTCTTCTCCCTGTACACAAACTCGCTCGGATCTGTCATTAGCCCGCATGGTTTTTCATACCACTGCTACGCTGACGACACCCAATTAATTCTGTCCTTTCCCCGCTCAGAGACCCAGGTCGTCGCACGCATCTCTGCTTGTTTAGCTGACATCTCTCAGTGGATGTCCGCTCATCATCTCAAGCTCAACCTTGACAAAACTGAACTGCTTTTCCTTCCGGGAAAAGATTGTCCCACTCTTGACCTGACTATCAACATCAGCACCTCTGTTGTTTCCCTGACTCAGACTGCAAGGAATCTGGGTGTGATCCTAGATAACAACCTGTCCTTCATTGCAAACATCGCTGCTACAACCCGTTGCTGCAGATACACGCTCTACAACATCAGGAAGATACGTCCCCAGCTGACCCAGAAAGCGACCCAGCTTCTGGTCCAGGCTTTCGTCACCTCACGCCTAGACTACTGCAACTCCCTCCTGGCTGGTCTACCTGCATGTGCCATCCGACCTCTGCAGCTCATCCAGAATGCAGCGGCTCGTCTGGTCTTCAACCTTCCTAAATGTTCCCACACCACGCCGCTCCTCCGCTCCCTTCATTGGCTTCCGGTAACTGCTAGAATTCACTTCAAGACACTGGTACTTGCGTACCATGCTGCAAATGGATCTGGCCCTTCCTACATCCAGGACATGGTTAAACTGTACACCCCAGCGCGTGCTCTACGCTCTGCATCAGCCAAACGACTCACTGCACCCTCGCTGCGAGGGGGACCCAAGTTCCCATCAGCAAAAACACGTGGGTTTGCTATCCTGGCTCCAAAATGGTGGAATGAGCTCCCCATTGACATCAGGACGGCAGAAAGCTTACACACCTTCCGGCGCAGACTGAAAACTCATCTCTTTCGACTCCACCTCGAGCGATAGAATTACTAACAAAGAACTGCTAACAGAGCACTTATATACTAATAAAGGACTGGCTTATCTATAGCCAGTTGAGTAGCACTTGAAATACTTGACTCTATGAAACCTGATGTACTTATATGATTCTGTTTTCTTCAAGGTTGTGTCTTCCTGGTCGAATGTACTTATTGTAAGTCGCTTTGGATAAAAGCGTCAGCTAAATGCAATGTAATGTAATGTAATGTAAAAGAGACTTGGAGACTTTGCTTTAACACTGTATGTTGCAGTGACATGATACAAATGTTCTTAAGTACTGTACTTGAGGCAATGAGCTTAATTCCTTTCGACCACTACAAGAAAAATACATAAGAGAACAACCAATACATGTTAACTTACCTCTGGTATTAGCATTGACCATCATCAAATAATATTCAAAGGAATGTTAAAGAGGTTGAGGGTGCTGAGTCCCTAGTCCTCTTCCCTGCTACTCTTCGTACTTACTTGCTCTGGGCGGCTCTCTTCGTCCCTGGTCCTCTGGGTGGAGAAGCCGAGGCCTGATGTTCATGCTCAGAGGGGCTGAGGGTGGACCTTCTTCAGGACCAGAAGCCTCCGGAGGGGCAACACCATACTTGCCAACCCTCCCGATTTTCGCGGGAGACTCCCGATTTCATTGCCCTCTCCCGGTTTCCTCCCGGGGTTATATTTCTCCCGCATTTCTCCCGATTTCTGACAAAATCAGATTTACTCAGGACTGTTTCCACTCGGACTTTAATACAGCTACACCATTGTTTGGTTTCCATTAGGGATGCACGATATTGGTTTTTTGATACCGATACCGATAACTTCCTGCTTCTCAAGACCGATACCGATAACCGATAATAATATTATATATATATATTAGCGCTGTCAAAATTATCGCGTTAACGGCGGTAATTAATGTTTTGAATTAATTGCGTTAAAATATTTAACGCATTTAATGCATGTGCAGCGCCAGGGTATGGCTGGGGTAGGCTACACCCATACCAAGAAATGGCTTAGCCCCACCATGAAAAATGATGTTAAAGTAAGCAAAATAAAGTCTGCCAACTCGCACGAAGTAAATTGCACAGACAGCAGTTAGTAAGATTGATTTCAGTAGCCACGGTTTTGAAAACTTTTGTCACGTAGTGATCGACTTCTCAATAGAACATCTTTGATAATGTCTTCTGGCCAATCAGAACCAAGATAACGGCGTCGTGTTGTTGCAGGAAGTCCCGACGGAGAATACTTTAGCTGTAGTACAGGGGTGCACATAACTAACTGGTACGCAGGTTATGTGCGTAATCTGAAATGCGTACCGTCACTTGTGTCACAAAGCGCATTTGCGTACCGACGTACTGGTGAAGCTTTTCCAGAAGGCGGTTCGATCACCGGACGACAGAGTCGGTCTCCATGTGCACAGACAGGGCTGCTGTTAACGTTGGTCTGTACAACGGAATTGTGCCAAAACTACGCCAACCGGCTGCGGAGGGAGACTCCCCCCCCCCCCCCCCCCCCTAACTGCGCTAAAACAGCTGATCACAACGTCCACAATGAGTGAACAATGAGTGGTCCATATTAAGAAATGGAAACAACTATTACCTGGCATTACTCTGGCAAACTTCTTGCCTTTTTCAAAAGCCTCGTCGATAGGTATAAGCCCCGGTGCCTTTGCAGCTGGCTTTGGATTCACCGCTAGTTTAGCAGCGCAGGCGTCTTCGTACTCTTTTAACACACCATCGTAGCGATGGCGATGTTTCAGGTGACTAATCAGGTTGGAAGTATTATAGCTCGTTGCCTTTTTCCCTCCTCGTGGAACTTCTGCATTTGTTAATACAAATAGCAAGCGAACTATCTAACTCTGAAATTTTGAAATAGTCCCATACTACCGACGACATGTTTGTTTACTGTCCTGGCTTCACGGCCGCACACCATTTACGTCACAGCCAGGCATGAGTTAGGGAGCGCTGGATTTGTGAAAAACTCCCCTCTTCCTAAACCACTAATACCACAGTACTGGCAAAACGGGAGGAGCCGAGTGAAAAACAAGCGCCCCTCATCCCAATCCACCCACACCGCAGTATTTTTTTCTTTTTTTTTACCCAAAAAATATATTGTATATTATCGGGGCTATTAATACTTTTATCGGGATGACGTCATAATTCCCAATATCGGACCGATAATTATCGTGCACCACTAGTTTCCATGGTAGCGCGTCTCTTTAGTAGCGCGCGCAACTGAAAGTCTGAGAGGGTGAGGAAGATAGTCACAGAAAACAGAACAAGAATCGACAACTCTACCCTCTGCTCACTCCTTTCCAGCCCACACATATGCTCCATCAAGGATGGTGCTACAGGCCGCAAGGCAGTGCACTTACAACTATAATAAGCATGTTAGTTAATGTTAATCCAATACAGCTCCGGCGATCCACGACCATGTCAACCAAAAAGACCACATTATCCATCTTTTTCTCATCTTCTAAAAAGAAAGAAAACTGTTTCCTTCTGACTTCCCATCTCTGCCAAGAAAGCTGCTACTTCCCTTCTGATGGACCAAAAGCGCTCCAACACCCTGCCTTTGCTGAGCCATCTCACATTGTTGTGCAGCAAAAGATCATCAGCATTTGCATCAACTTCTCTGAGGAATTCCCTTAGCATGCGATGCTGATAGGAAGAGGACGCCCTGAGAAAATTGGTCATTTTCATCATTGTGTTCATCACCTCAGCATGCTCATCTGACCGGGAGGAGCACAGGACAGATTGATGGATGATGCAATGGTAAGAGATGAGCTCAGGATTATCCTCTTTCATTCTTGACACAGCTCCTTTCTCTCTCCCTATCATGGCAGGGGCTCCATCTGTGGTTATTGAAACCACTTGTTTTGGCTCTATTCCTCGCTTCGTTAACATCTCCTTAATGGCCAGGTACTGTATATGTCCTCTCCTCTTGTACTGGTCTGAAGGGGAGTTACACCTAACATGTCTTCACAGAACACTTTCTTGTCTTTGTTGAAGAACCTCACATAAATGAACAGCTGAGCATTGTCAGAAACATCAGTGGACTCATCTACAGCTAAGCTTACACAGGGTGCCTTATGAAGGGCTTCATCCAGCTGGGCTAGTACAAGGGGTTAATACTTCACTCCTCTTTGTGGCTGATGATGCTGACAAAGGTATTTGCTTAATTTGTTCACAAAGCTCTTCTTTTTGTTTTCCCTCAAGCAAGGTTTGAGCTACTGCACACATGCACTCCTTGACAACCTCTCCATCAGTAAATAGTTTTTGTTTTGACCCCAAAATCCCAAGCCACTGAGGGAACATTCATTAGCACGTTGTTGGGCAGTGAATGAATGGGTCAGGATCCTGGTGGAATGATCATATTGGGCTCTCAGACTGCTTATCTTTTGTGACCTCAGTTCTGAGTTGAGAGGGAATGTTTGGTCAAACACTTTGTGTTTGGTCTCATAGTGGCGTTTCACCGTTGGCACTTTTAATGAGCACCACGGTCTCCTGAACAAATGAGACACACTGGCTCTGTGCTCCCAGTGGGCAGGATGAACATGAATGAGTCCGTCCACTCAGGGTTAAAAGCTCTGTTCTCACTGTCCACTTTCCTCTTCTTGGAGAGCGCCATGTGTAATTATTTGTCTCTCCCTATCTGCCGCTAACACGCCTATTCACTCTCCTCTCCGCTTCTCTCCCTGTATCGCTGCTCTTCACTCACTCTCCTCTCCGCTTCTCTCCCTGTATCGCTGCTCTTCACTCACTCTCCTCTCCGCTGCTCTCCCTGTATCGCTGCTCTTCACTCACACTCCTCTCCGCTTCTCTCCCTGTATCGCTGCTAGGGGTGTAACGGTTCACAGAAGTCAACGGTTCGGACCTCGGTTTGGGGGTCACGGTTCGGTACGGTTCGGAACAACAAGAAAAAGCAAAAAAAGTCCCAAATGCGTAATTCCAGGTTTGTTGTTATTATTTTTGAACAGTAGTGCAAGTTTCAGTTTCAAATAAGGAACTCTGACATTTTGAATAATTAACTGTATTAAACAGTTAAAAACAAACCACAAACGGCACCACACACTCAGATTGGCCATATTATATATAATGGCTGATGTCAAAACTAAAAGGTTTCACCAAGCTGTAAAACTAAAAAAATGTCTTGAAAATATTACATCATAAATAATAAGAAAGTGTTTCCAGAGCGCAAAGTCGTTGAAAAACATTATGCCAAAAGCTTCCGTTATTTATTTTGGTTTCACGGCTTTCATGTCTATTGGCTTCTTAAAAACAGCGGGGATCAGCTGTTGAACTGCTGTTGTCTTTTGCCGGGCTCCGGTGAGTGGCAAATCTGGGTGATACCTTCTGATATGATTTAGCATGTTTGGCGTGTGTTCCCATTAGCATACCGCACCGCTATCGAACAACGCCGACACACCGTCTTCTTCCGATCCAACACTCGCCACACTTCATCGTTATTGTAGTCCACAGGGAACCCGAAATGTTCCCACACAGCTGATTTAAAAGAAGCAGGTGGGTTCTAGCTCCTGTGTGTTTATCTGAAATCGCCCATACTAACTTTTCTTCTTCTTGTATTTAGTTCGTTTTGTTGTGTTCTTTCTTGTTCTTCATTTGTTGTTTAAGGGCGGGCTGGCAAACAGCTTTTAGGCGCAATACCGCCCCCTGGATTATATATAGTGTAGTGGATACTGCCCTGAACTGACAGACTTTTTTCCCACTCGTAAAAAAAGGCGTATTCGCCGGTGTGGACTGCATGTGCCGAACCGTGACGTCCGAACCGTGACGTCCGAACCGTTGACGGTACGGGACGAATACGGATACCGTTACACCCCTAATCGCTGCTCTTCACTCACTCTCCTCTCTGCTTCTCTTCCATGTATCGCTGCTCTTCACTCACTCTCCTCCCCCTGTCTGCGGCCGTCTTCTCTCACTGTATCGCTAACTCTCCTCTTGACTCACTTCCTCTTCTCTCACTGTATCACTAACTCTCCTCTTGACTCACTTTCCTCTTCTCTCACTCTATCGCTAACCCTTCTCTTGACTCACTTTCCTCTTCTCTCACTGTATCGCTAACTCTCCTCTTGACTCACTTTCCTCTTCTCTCACTGTATCGCTAACTCTCCTCTTGACTCACTTTCCTCTGCTCTCACTCATTTGGGAGGGAGGGTAGACAAACAAAACATAACCAATACCAAAAAGAAACAAATGTATGTAATGTAGGGGTTGTAACGGTTCACAGAAGTCACGGTTCAGTTCATACCTCGGTTTGGGGGTCACGGTTCGGTACGGGTTCGGTACAACAAGGAAAAGCAAAAAAAAGTTCCAAATGCATAATTTGTTTGCTGTTATTTATTTTTAACAGTAGTGCAAGTTTAGAACTCTAACATTTGGAATCATTAACTGTATTACACAGTTAAAAACAAACCACAAACAGTAACACTCAGATGGCCATATTATTTATATTGGCTAATGTCAAACTAAAAGGTTAAATATAGCTGTACAACTAAAAAGAATGTCTTGAAAATATTAAAATAAATAATAAGAAAGTGTTTCAATCACAATCAATAAAATACAGAACTGTATAACATCTCCTGATGTCTAAATATAAAATAAATACAATGATAAATATAAAACCAAAAATAAAATCTGTACCTTTAGGAGCAATGTCATAACATGTGTAATTAACTTGTGAGTGTGT